>NW_024543062.1:29590000-30005000 GCF_018167655.1 Microtus oregoni | reverse complement strand
GAAACGAAGTCACTTACTCCTGGCTGCACAAGCGAGGGTGACACGCTACTGATGGGCAGATGGGGAGGGCAGAGCCTTAGCAAACCCCCCTCCTCACCTAAGCGCTCAGCCTGGAGGCAGCAGGTCCAGCGTCCGCTGCGGAAGGCACCAGGGTGGCAGGCAGCCAGCTTGTCCTGGTTGGCCGCGCTGGCTTTACGCAGGGCCGACAGCCATTGGTTGAGGTCATTCACATTCTGCAAGGGGTAGAGGCCATTAGAACACGGTGAGACTGAACCGTGGTCCCCACCCCTGATTGTGGTGACACCTTACCTTGCACTGGAGGTAGGTGGTGTGTGGCACCCCAGTGCCATCCTGCGTCACCACCTGCATGACGTGTGGCAGTTGGAAGGCACCCTCATCCACGCGCTCCACGGCACGGATGCAGGACACTGGGATGGATGAGTGAACCTGTAGGCAGCCACAGGCAGCATCCCTTTGGATGTGGTACCAGGGGGGGTCACCAATGACAGGTACTCATTCTGCATAGCTCTCTTGTGTCTTCCCCACAGTCCTGCTCTGTCACCTGCTGAGTGACTTGACTTTTCTGGGACTAAGTTTGCTTCTAGCAAAACATTAACATCACTGACACCATCATCACAAGCATCCCATAAACACCATCACCCTCATCATCACTGTGACCATCATCACTATCATCACCATAATAATCATTACCATCACCATAACCAGGATTATCAACACCACCACCAACACCAACACCACCACCATCACCACCATCATCACCACCACCATCACCATCATAACCATCACCACCACCATCATCATCATCACCATCATCACTATCATCCCCCTCTGCCTCACCACCATCCTTGCCACGGCAGTTGCTTATGGAAACTCGCTGTGCACATGGCACTTGACTGTGGCTTTTGGAACCTTATGTCCCTCAGCTCACTCAATGACCATGACCACTCCCTGAGACTGGGCCTGTTAGTCTCCCCAGTTTAAAGATGAGGAAACTGAGGCATGAAGGTAAACGACCCTGCCAAAGTTTCTCAATCCGTGGACCCAGCCTCACAACCCAAACAGCCGATGAAATGCAAGCCATGCCTACATGCCAAGTCCTAGTCTCCCCCGGGCTGGTTAGGATGGACGACAGTGGTGTCACCTGCCTAGGACAGAGCCTGGCACACTCGGGCACCAGGGAATGCTTGTGCCCAGTGACTGAGTTGTTGGACGAGTGCCTGGATGTGTGTGCGCCCGCACACAGCCAGCAGAAGAAATGGATTGTACGCGAGTCTGTGATGCCTGGTGTATACCGTGTGGCCCCCACCCGTGAGTGTCCACACCTGGTCAGAACACCCAGCTATGAAATGTGCACCTGCTCAAGTGTGTAACAGCAAGTGTCCCTATCCCTGGCCAAGCTTGGAGCCAGCCAAGAGCTTGGAATTTGTTGCCTTAGCTGTTATGATATTGGGGAAGCAGTTACCCCAACTCCCACCCTGAGTCTCAGTTTCTCCAAGCACCCTAGTAGCATCTTCTTGTGACTGGAGTCTCACCTGCCACTCTGGAGTCTTGGAGTAGGAGAGGTCCTGCCCACTCAGCCGGAAGTAGCGCTTCTTGAAGGCAAAGCGTGTGGCCAGGCCTGCAGGCTCCTCCTTGCGCTTCAGCAGGAAGCCTTCCCGAACAATAGTCGAAGGTTGGACCAGGGCACAGGCTGGCCCCCCAGCCTCTGGGAAACAGAGAAAGGGAAGGGGTGACACCTCTGGCCCCTGCTGCACTGTCTGCTCCTAAGGAGTGGGAAGACCAAGGCTGTGACCTCCGACCCCACTCCTTCACACACACACCCCAGCCACTGAGGCAAGGGACTGAGAAGCATGGGAAAGTGGTATCCATATCCCGCTCCAAGTCCAGGGACCTGCAGGAGAGACTGCAGCTGGCCAGCACAGGGTGTCCAGCCAACCCAGGAACGTTTCCCAGCCCTCTCAGAGCTCAGGACTACAGACCTCTCTCAGCAGCCCCTCTCCCATCCAAGATCACCACAGTCATTGCCCCTGGTTATTCCTATGTGACCCAAGTCTCCCTCTTGGAAGTGGCCTCTAACCCCAAGTCCTCTGCTTTCAGAGCACATGACACCGCTCCATTCCCAGCATGAGCCCAGCTCGCCCACAACTCTCCAGTGCTCCACGTTCTCCGATCTCTCCTCCTTCTCTCTTCTGCACTAGCCTCTCTGTCGCTCTCTGTCCCCACCCCAGGACCTTGTGCTGTTCACCACCTGGATCACTCTTACATGGAGACTCGTTTTCCAAATCCTAGCCACAATGCCTCCATCTTGCACCAAGATGTCCTTTAGCTATTCCGTGTGCCCAGAGAGAAGCCAGAAAAGCCATCTTTCTCCCAGTCAGTGTCTCTGAGGACCCCCGAATCTCCCATAAGAGCAAAACGAAGCATGCTTAATTAAGTCCTGGTTTTGGTCTGTGTGTGCCGTTGAGCCTATAGTCATATCCACCTTACTGACGCTAGGTGGCGCTCTGAACCCAGGGCTGCATAGCGCCCGGGGTGGGGAGGGGGGGAACCGCTAGGTGAGTCATTAGGGACTCCATTCTCTGGGCACCTGGCAGCATCCCCACCTGGGAGCAGATGTTAACTTAACAACCTCCAAAAAGTCACAGTATCTTCATTCTGGTGTTGCCCAGACTGGCCTGGAACTCTCTGTAGACCAGGCTGGCCCCTCTTGCCTCTGCCTCCTGAGTGCTGGGATTAGAGTAGTGAACCACTTCACCTGCCCACCCCTCCCTCCGTCCCTCCTTTGTAACCCCCTGGCTATTTGGCCATTGTCTTACAGCTTGGCCCCCATTAGAATGAAATTCTATGAATAAGTCCAAGATTTTCTTTTGTCTCACTGTGTGTGTGTTGTGTGTGTGTGTGGTGCGTGCATGTGTGTGTGCATGTGCTCACGTGGAGACCAGAGGTTGATTGACATCAGAAATCTTTCTCTGTTGCTCCCTGTTTATTTTCTGACACAGAACCACTTGTTGAACCTGGAGCTCACTTCTTGGCCTCAGTGACTGGCCAGGGAGCTCTGAGGACCCGCCTGTCTCCAAACCACCAATTCTGGGGTTACAGGCAGGCACAGCCATATACAGATTTTAGGTGAGCATAGGGATTTGAACTCAGGTCCTCAAACTTGCTCAGCAAGCTCTTCACCCACTGAGTCATTGCCCCCTCATTAATCACATCGTCCAAAGCATCTAGAAGGCGAGCTTTCTTTCTATTTTTTTTTTTCCAGTGCTGGTATTGAAGCTAGGACCTCATGCAGGCAAGGCAAGCTCTCCTTCCGGAAGCCAATGCCCTGGGCCTTTGAGACAGTGCCTATTAAATGGTGGAGACTTATTAAACCTACCCATACCAGAGACTCCATGCCACGACCCTGTCACATGACCACATTGGTAGAGAGGACCTAACTGAGCCTGACATGAATGTTAACTGACTAATTAGTTGACCTGCAGGTTCTTGATCTTGGTCCTGGGGAACTGGGGACTAATGGCATACGCGCCCGCCCCCAGGGCAGGGGGGGGAATCACAGGTCAGGAGCGGCAGGACCGCAGGGCTCACCCTCAGTCCCATCCACATCCACCAGCTGGTCCAGGAAGTCCCTCACGCGTGAGATGCTCTGCAGCAGGAAGGGGTGGAGGGGGGCCAGCCACAGCTCCTTGCCCTGGCCAAGCTGCTGGCCCAGGTTTCCAATGCTCTGCACAGCCTGGAGCAAAGCAGAAAGGAGGCCAAGGTCACTCTGAGGCCAGTGCCCTTTGTGCCCGAACTCCGCTTCTCATATCTGTACACATCGGGCACTTTCTAGTCCTCCCTCTCCCTTTTGGAGTCCGCACCCCCAGTTAACCCAACACCCAGCACTACCCAGTTCTATCAAATGAAGACCCATGAAAGCCATAGTTGTGGCTACTTTGTCAAGAATAGCTTAATTCATACTAAGGTATAAAGGATTGCTAGCCCACTTCTCCCATTTCTTTTGGAAGGAGTGAGTTTTCGTGATCTCAAAAAAAAAAAAAAAAAAAGAACGAAAAAGAAAAGGGTAACTGGGCTGGGGCTGTAGCTCAGCAGTGGAGTGGTCGCCTCCCATGCATGAGGCCCCATGTTCAATTCCCAAGGTGGTACATTTATGATCTCAGCACTTGAGAGGCTGGGGCAGGAAGATTGCCTTGAGTCCTGGGCCAGCCTGGGCAATGGGGCAACTTCTAAGTCTCAGTGGCCAGCAAGTCCATGTCATAGAAAACAGAGACACCCACACAAGGAAACTGGCTTTCTTTGGGGCTTCTCTCTGGCGGCCTTCCTGACCTTTCCCATCATGCATCTCTCCGGCTGAGCGGACTCAGGAGGAGCTCCCCCCCCACACACACCTTGGCGAGAAGCAGCAAGGAGCGGCTGGTCTGGGGATCTGCATGCTGGTCTCTGAGGTCAAACAGCTTCGGTGTGAGGATGGCGGGCGCAAAGAAACGCAGAAAGAGGAAACCGCTAATTGCCAGATACTTCACATCCTACCAGAGAATCACAGACAACAGTTGGGGAAACTGAGGCAGCAAACACTAGGTGCCCAGAGGAGGGAGAAGGAGTTGGGTCAGAAGGCTTATCCTAGCCTGCCAAGGAGGGTGTTCCTCTCTGCCTCGGTTTCTCTAGCTGGAAAATGGGATGACAGACTGATTTGGCAAAACTGGTTTTAGCAGACTCCTGGGCTCGGAACACAGTCATTGCAACCTCAGAGAGTCCAAGTGGCTTACTCCGGGTCACACAGCACAGAAGTCAGGATTCCAACCCAGATCTGTGACCTGTCTGGTTGCAAGAACAGGCTGAATTCGCCTCCCACAGCCTCTCCTTGCCACTCACTCTCAGATGGGTCACAGCCAGTTTTAGAGAGGCAGCAACTGAGACACAGGTTGGTCATTTGCCTGAGATTACCCAGCAACCAACAACAGGGGTAGTATAGCTTACCACTCCTGCCGTTCCGTCTCGGCTACCCAGGGGTCAAGAGTGTACTTAACCTCTGCTTTCCAAGTGAAGAAACTGAGGCTCAGCGAGAAGCCCGGGTAGTCAGGCTGCAGAGCCCACCTGTCCATGCTGTGGCAGTCCCACCAAGTCCCTTTCCACAGCGGGCACAGCTCACTGATCCACTGCTGTGTCAAGCCTGAGCCTGTATGTCTATGTTTATTTTGGGGTGTCAGTCACACCTGTGACAGTAGCTACGCTGGAGTGAGCTAGCCTTCTGGGCATGTCAGCCTTGCCAGTGGGCCCCAAGGCTTCGGTAAGAGGGGCCCTGATCAACTGTCCTGAACTGTCCCCAAATCACCACTTCCTCCCAGGCAGGTCCCCAGGTCATTTTATCCCCCAGCATTAGCTCATCGAGGGACACCTGAGCCAGGCCTGTCATCCCGTGAACACAGGAACTGGGACGGGGGTCACAAGTTCAAAGTCACTGGGCTAGTTACTTTTTCGTGAACTTGACACAAGCTACAGTCGCCTGGGAAGAGGGCCCTCAAGTGAAAAAAGCCAGCTCAAGCCAGACTGCCTGTAGGCAAAGTTGTGGGGGCATTTTCTTGGCAGATGATTGATGTGGGAGGGTCCAGCCTACTGTGAGAGGCCCGATTCCCGAGCAGAGGTCCCAGGTAGTCTGAGAAAGCAAACTGAACAAGCCTGGAGAGCAAAATAGAGAGCAGGGTTCCTCCATAGTCTCCTGCTGCCTTGACTTCCCTCCCGGATAGCCCATAAGCTCTTTTCTCCCCAAATTTGTCTTGGTGCTCATCATAGCAGGAGAAAGCAACCTAGAACAGTCACCCTTGGGTACATAATAAGTTAGAAGAGGCCAGCCAGGCTACATCATGCACGCGCATGCACACACGCACACTCACACACACGCACACTTGCACACACGTGCACGCTTACACAGTCTCACACACTCTCTCACACATGCACACACTCACACTCACTCACATACACGCACTCACACGCACACTCACACACACACTCTCACACACACAAGCATGCACACATGCTCAGAGGCATCTCAGAGCCCCCTACCTTCATGACCTGAGAAAGCCTGTGGTCCTTGCCCACTGGGCACATGTGGGTAGCACTGATGTTGGCTCCCTGGGCTGAGCTGAACAAGGAGCAGTCCTCTTGGTCTCTTTCCCTCCCCTTACCTCTGCCGCGTCCTACTTAACGCCTCTGAGGCAGCCCAGGCGAGAGCCAGGCTAAGTGGGGTGCAATGACGCCACCTCTAGTTGGGAGGAGGGGGAATCTGGGGAAGGAATCTCCAGCTCGCTGGGCCTCAGTTTCCCAATCCATAAACAAAAAGCAGAAAGTGGTGCTAATCAAAGCTCTTAACTCCAGCGTATACCAGATTCTAGATCTTTCTGCCTAGGGGTCTAGTCTTTAGCACTGGGGAAAAGTTAGTCTGACTGGGCAGAAAAGTTTCCTCAGTGGTAAACAGTGTGTGCTTGGTGCTCTATCGAAGGACCTGAGTCTGGATCTCTGCACCTTATCAAGTGGTGAACAAACATCTGGAAAGCTAAGGACTCACAGGACACCCTCTGCCCGGGGTGGTCCTGGGTTTATAATCCTTCTGTTGCAGCCTCCAGAGAAGCTGGGTACAGGCCTGTGTCACCAAGTTCCCCACGACAGCCACCTCAGATTGTGCACTGAACATTATTAAAACAGGATCTCAGCCTGGTGGTGGTGGTGGTGCATGCCTTTAATCTCAGCCTTTAATTGGGAGGCAGAGACAGGCAGATCTCTGTGAGTTCAAGGACAGCTGGTCTACAGAGCGAGTTCCAGGACAGCCAGGGCTGTTATACAAAGAAATACTGTTTCAAAAAAACCCAAAACAAAACAGGAAAAACAAACAAACAAACAAACAAAAAACAAAACCAAAGATCTCAGACTGGCAGCCTATGGTCCAGCACAACCTCAACACAAGGTGACCGATTTCAGGCGATTTTTGCTTGTGTGTCTGCGTGAATTAACCCTAATATTTCAAAACTGGGAGACTTTACATAGAATCCTGGAAATTGGTAAGAGAGAGAGAAAGGAAGTTAGTGGGGGGAGGGAGGAAGGAAAGAGGGAGGGAGGGAGGGAGGGAGGGAGGGAAGAAGATGTTCGACTTAGCCCAGCTCAATTCAGCCAAGCCTGAGGCAGAGGCCTGTCCGTCATCACACATATCCCAGAAGCTGAGTCTGGAGAACTGCAAGTTCAAGGCCTACCTTGGAAACTTAGCAAGGCCCTATCTCGAAAGGGTGAAAAGAGCACTAGGCCGTGGCTCAGTGGCAGAAAGGACCTGCCCAGTGTGCGAGAGTCTGTGTTTTAGCATAGCAGTGAGAAAAGGCTCTGCAGGAGCAGGGGACCGGGCCCCATTCCTATGCAGAACACTGGCCTCAGTGGTCCCTGTAGACAAAGCTGTGAGGCTACATTTAGCCACAGTCTCCACCACTCCTTACAGTTCTATATCTGTCTGTTTATGTCCCTCGCCTGTCCCAGAGCCACAGCTCCCAGCTTCCACCAGTTGTATTCAGGCTGGGAAAGCCTGGCACCTACAGAGCCCATGTGGCCTCATCCTGGCCCCGCCCTTCTCCTTCCCGACTGTTCTCATTAGTACCATCATCACTGTTACCATCACCACCATTATCACCATTATTGACATCATCACCACCATCATCATCACCATCACCACCACCACCACCATCATCACCATCACCACCATCACCACCACCACCACCATCACTACCACCACCACCATCACCACCACCACCACCATCATCACCACCACCACCATCACCACCACCACCACCATCACTACCACCACCATCACCACCATCATCACAACCATCATCACCATCATCATCACCACCATCACCATCACCATGATCACAACCATCATCACCAACATCATCACCAACATCATCACCATCACCACCACCATCATCACCACCACCATCACCATCACCACCACCACCATCACCACCATCATCACAACCATCATCACCACCATCACCATCACCATGATCATCACCACCACCATCATCACCACCACCACCATCACCACCACCACCACCATCACCACCATCATCACCATCATCACCACCATCACCATCACCACCATCACCACCATCATCACCACCACCACCATCACCACCATCACCACCATCATCACTATCATCACCACCATCACCACCATGATCACAACCATCATCACCAACATCATCACCATCATCACCACCATCATCATCACCATCATCACCACCATCATCACCATGTCCTTCATCCATCATCATCATTGGTCCCCTGGGTTCTAGGTCCTGCCAGGAATACTGTCCTCTGCCAGGACACACACACTTAAATCTGAGCAGCCCAGATCTTGGCGTCACCTTTGTCCTGACTCTACATGTGATCGACGGACACAGTGCCCCAGACCACCCCAACATCCGCATCGCCCCTGCGGAACCCAGCCCACCTGGTGCTCCACCCCGGGGAAGCGTTCCTCCACACGCCACTGCAGCTTCTTAAATGCCAGGCGCAGGGCTAGCGGGCAGCGCCCTGTAGAGCTCACAATGGCATCCATGATAGACCCCAGATATCCGGTCAGCAGCCCCAGGCTGGTCTCCCGCACCTGCTCCTCCGTGGGTGTGCCCTTGAAGGAGATCCTCCTGGAGGGAGCAAGCAGAACCTTCAGTCAGAGCGCCACACCTGCTGCCTCAGAACCCCCCAGCCCCCATGGTGCCTCCCCTCACACTGGGCTCCCTGCTGGAGTGAACTCTGGGGCAGAGTCCCAGCTCAGAGCCTTCATAGCACCTGTCCCTGTGTCCTGAAACATGGGGCATGAAGCTAAGTGTCACCTCCTCAGAACGGTCATCACCCCCTCTCACTTCATAACTACATGCTGTAGCTCTGGGTGTCTTCAGCTTGGCCATGTCCGATGCCTTGGCACATGCAATCCCTTCCGCCTGGAGCCCTCAAGCCAGAAGTTCTCAGTCCCTGTATCCAATCATGGCCCCACGTGGTCCTAACGGTAATTCACAAGTTGAGTGTCTACGCCTCCCATTTAACAGGCATGGAAACTGAGGCCCATCAATATGACTTTGCAAGCAGGTGGCAGACCTGAGATTAGAAGTCAGGACCAACTCCACTATCTGCAATTCTACCCCACCCAGGTTCCCAATGTCCCATCACCCTTAAGTGCCACTGAGTCTCCAGTGGTCGCCAGCTATACCCTGGGAGTTTCACAGACAACCCTGTCAGGTTTGGGGCCTGGGTTCAAATTCTCACTTTACAGTTTCCCAGTTGTGTGACCTTGGGCAGGAACCTCCCCTCACTGAGGTTCAGTAAAGAGGGTGCTGAAGCCTGCGTCTGAGGTGGTCAAGAGGTGTGGGTCCTAACAGATGGCCTGCATCTAGCTCTAAGGGTTTCATGGAAGCCAGCCCCCTGACTTTGGCAGAGAAGATTCTGGAAAGAAAGGAAGAGGAGTCCATGGAGGTGTGGAGTGGCTTTTAGTCATATCTCCAATCTCACAGAAAGTTCCCAGGATCCATTCTGCATAAGACCCCATGTGGGTCTCCATCATCTCCCAGCATTCCCCTGTTCTGTACGTCACTTCCAAAACCCTTAAGTGCCCCCAATACTCCCAAGTCACAGGGTGTGGTAGAGGCAGAGGCAGCATTTGGGCTCCCCCAGAGCAGCCTGGGCTGCCACAGCACACACACGTGTCCCTAGGCAGGCGGCAGCCAGCACAGAGCAGCCCCAGGCAACTGCAAATGATAAGGGACATCTGGAGGCCTGAAGCACCCCCACTTCACTCACCGGGAGCGGTTCAGGTCCATCTTGCAAGGGTCCAACTCCATATATTTCTTCTCCTCGAAGACACGGCTGATCACCGGCCTCAGGACCTCGTGCAGGTAGCGCATGCCCACGAGCTGGGGGCAGGGGCCACACGAAGTGGCTAAGGGTGGCAGAAAGTGCCCTGGGCTGGGGCAGGGGGTGTGCAGGGAGATTTCAGAGCCAGGCCAGTCGTGTCCAAGGGTGCCGCCCAGGGCTGAAGCCAGACACCTGCCACCAGCACCCAGCTCAGCCATCTAGGGCCACTTGAGGCCAGCAGGCTCTGGGGACCGAGTGAGCAGGGGGAGGAAGCCACACGCAGCCAGACATGCCAGCTCCCACTCACCTTCATGAACTGTTCCATTGACTTGGATGCCAAGGAGTTAGAACGGAAGAGGGTGTTGGGGTCATCTGGGAGGACAGGGGGTGCGTTTGCTGGTGTGGGGTGGGGGCTGGACCCAGTTCACCCCACTCACTCAAAGTGGAGATACGATTCTTTCAGCCTCAAGAATCAGGGAGAACCCAAAACTCTATTCATGGCCCAGAGGCCCAGAGTGGTTTGTCAAACTGCCTGAGGCCACACAGCACCCTCCCGAGTTCACGGCATAGATACCCCAACATATAAACATCCTCTAAAGGATCTCACTTCTCCCTGGAGATTCTCTGCAGACCCATCCTTGGGGGAAGAGCGTTTGTGTGTGTGGGAAACTCACTAGTCCGAGCCACCTCACGTCTTGTGAGGTAGTCTAGAAAGGACCCGGCCAGGCCCCGGCCCAGGAAGAGCTTCACCAGCTTGGTGGCAAGGTCTTGACGACAGTCCCCAGAAGCCAGTTCCTCGAGCACAGCCAGGGGGCTGGTGGTGTCCTCCTGAGCAGGGACAGGAGAACCAACAGGTTACCTGAGGCCCCAAAGCAGATGAGCTGGCCCTGGTTCCGCAGGCGGGGAGCTACACCCTTGACCCAGCAACCCAGGTGGCGGCACCTGCCACCACACCCACCTCGGCCGGCCCCTGTACCGACTCCAGAAGCAGATCCATGAGAGGCTGGTAGCACTGGGAAGGCAGGACGCGGTCCTCAGTGAGGCGCACCTTCAACCGCAGGGCGCCCAGGCTTCCCCTATACGGAGCAGACCATAGAGAAGGAGACGTGAATGCAGGCTAGCCCAAAGCAGGCTAGCCCAAAGCAGGAGACGTGAGCATGGGAGGGGCAAGGGACAGAGGGTAAGGGCAGAGGAGGGCAGCGGGGACAAAAGTGGATAGAAAGGGGGCTGGAGAGATGGCTCAGAGGTTAAGAGCACTGGCTGCTCTTCCAGAGGTCCTGAGTTCAGTTCCCAGCAATCACATGGTGGCTCACAACGGTCTATGATGAGATCTGGTGCCCTCTTCTGGTGTGGATAGGGAGAAAGAGGCCCCAGACTGTGTGTGGAAAAGCCACAGTCGAGGCCATGACCGGGTGCACAAACGCTCACACAGGACAGGCAGAACAGCAAGTGTAGGCAGGGCAGTAAGATGCAGTCAGTTAAGTGAACAGTGTGGAC
The DNA here is from genome assembly GCF_018167655.1 of Microtus oregoni. Taxonomy (NCBI): domain Eukaryota; kingdom Metazoa; phylum Chordata; class Mammalia; order Rodentia; family Cricetidae; genus Microtus; species Microtus oregoni. The sequence continues at coordinate 29,993,597 of NW_024543062.1, read as the reverse complement.
GGGAACAACCAGGGCACTCTGTGGTCCGTGTGCATAGCACACGTGTGCACAGACAGCGGTAGCTACTCAGGATGGCGTTAGAGCTCTTGCCTAGCACAGCCAAGGCCCTGGCATCAGTTCCTGACATCATAAAGAAAGAAGTGTGGCCAGGAAGGCAGGTGTAAGGGAGCCCAACATTCTTACGCTGGTTATGGGAGCCTGTCTATGGTCAGCTGACTGGGCCAAGGGGTGCTGTGTGGGCCGGCAAAAACATCCCAGGGACATGTGACCAGGGCTAGAGGGACAGGTGGGCTGGTGCCAGCACCCAGGGAACCTGCTGAGGTGGTGCCCCTCCCTAGGCACCCACATTTACCCAGAATCCTCAGCTCTAGGAAAGGGCAGGAGGCGGAACCAGCCGTTGGGTGGCTTCTGTTGAAGGGTCTGTGGGGTGAACTCCACCTGTGGGGGACACAGAGACCTCAGCTGGGGGCCCTGTCCTGCCTGATGCAGGGCCCACCCAGCCCTGGAGGGAGAGTTTGGCCTGCTATCCACAGATGCCATGTGGTCAGCCAGGGTCCAGTTCTTCCTCTCTCTCAAGCCAGGGCACTTAGGGCCTCTAGAGGACACTTAATTTACAATTGAGAAAAGTTAAGGCGCCAGGAGGCAGTGGCGCACGCCTTTAATCCTAGCACTGGGGAGGCAGGGGCAAGCAGAGCTCTGGGTGTTCAAGGCCAGCCTGGTCTACAGAGTGAGTTCCAGGACAGCCAGAGCTACACAGAGAAACCCTGTATTGAAAGAACAAAAAGTAAAAGAGAGAGGGGAAAAAGCTAAGGCTTGGAGAGACGGCTCGCCCTGGGTCACACGGTGAATACAGTGCCACTGCCGTAGCCACAGCCTCAGACGAGCCCGGGGCCGTGTTCCCAGAGAACAGCTAAAAGCCACAGGGCTTCAGAAAACCCACTTCCACTGTTCCAGACGTGATGTGCATTGGAGGAACATGACTGTCAGCCGCACAGGGTGGTGACGGTTAGGTCAATGCAGATGACAGGCACCAGCATACCCAGGAGCTGTGGGCCTACCCCGTGACCTCAGAGAGGTCCTTGCCTCCTTCACGGCCTGTTTTCTTGCCTGCCTCATGAAGATAGAGACTCCACTATGCAGGCCGGCCAATGGTCCTCGCGACAGCTTGAACGCCCACCCCCAGACCCCAATCTTACCTGTCTGCTCACGGGACGCAATGGGAGCCACAGAGAGCATTTATTGGGGGGGGGGGGACACTCACCATGCCCAGGAAGTCGTTCTTGCCCACCATGTCCCAATCCCAGAGCTCCACTCGCAGTGGGGAAGCGGTCCCCCGTGACTCCCGCAGCTCCAGCACCTCATCCCAGTGTGGGAAGCGGGTCTTCTTGATTGTCTGAGGGCGCAGAGGGCTGTGAGCAGCAGAGGTGACTGACGCCTCCCACTGAGGGGTGCCACACTGCTGCCTGACTGTCTGCTCACCGAGGTTTCCAGACTATGGCTGCCCCAAAACACACGCGCGAATGGGTCTGACGTGCCCGAGATGTCCCGGGGGGCCAGGTCCCTGGGGACAGAGGAAGAGGAGTGTGTGGTTACAGGCCCTCAAGGACCCAGACCCGAGGCAGGCCTAGGAAAGAGAGTTCATACTAGATCATTCTAATGGCAAGGTTCTGTTACCAGGGCAACAAGCCTGTCCATCACAGGGGCCCAGGTCAGGTCCATCACTGCACCCATGCAAACCCGGCAGTTTCTAAACACAAAACTCATGGGAAGCAGAAGATTTCCCGATTACCCCTGATTTCCATGAAGGGAAACTGAGGCACAGAAAGATCAGACTGTATCACAACACTTAGCAAGGACAATGGAAATGAAAGAATGCCTCAATCTCCCCAGATGCCCTACATGGGAAGCTACAGGCATGAATTCAAAACCTGACCCTGCTGGGTGGCATTAGAAAAAGTCCCCTCCCCTTCCTGAGGCTTAGTCCAGAAAAGAAGGACAAAAACAGACCAAGTTCACAGGGCCAACGGTCCAACGAGATGACACAGAAAAGTTACTTAGTGTAGCACTTGGCTCAGCTCACTTATTCATTCAACAAACACACATGCCCACACCTTGCTTGGGAACAAAGAAAAAGCAGGAGATACAGACATCCTGCCTGTGGTTACCATGACAACTCGAAGCCTCACCTGAGTCAGCTTCCCCATCCCCCTTCTAGCAGGCCCCCAAATCCAGGAACACCCCACCACCACCAGGGGCTGTTTCTTCCTCCCGCTTGCTTCCCAGCCTTGCTGGGCATCCAAAGTCTTTGGTTTCCTAGGAACCAACACAGTTGCTAAGCGACAGCAATCGGTCCCTCTCCTGCATGCAAGGATCCTGTACAGCCTAGTGTCTGGGGAGGGGGTCATGGGCAGAAAAGCTGAGCTCAGACCCCGAAACACAATCTGTTTTCTGGTTCCCTTCCTTCTTGAGCCATTCCTCATCCATGCTTCTCCCATATCCAGCTGGGGCCAAGGCTGAGACCTGAATCCAGAGCTGTCAGGAGAAGTTCAGAGAGGGCAAGAAAGGGTCTTATGGTCACACAGCAAGCTAGAAACACAGATTGTCCTTAATATGTGCGGGCAGAACCTAAGAGTGAAGGTTCCCCGGGGGGGGGGGGGGGGAGGCGGGGGACAGGAAGGCAGGATGTCGAGAGGAAGAAGAGGATAGAGAAGCTGAAGGATGTGAGGGGGGACTGAGGAGCTGAAGGCGGCTGGAGACAGAGGGAGGGAGGCAGAGGGAAGACAGACGAGGCTGCCTCTGGGTTTTACGGATTCTGTGTCTGTTGACTTCCTTCAGGCTCTCCTCCATCACCCCCCCCCCCATCCCATAAGACCCCAGTGTGACCCCAGGTGGAGCCAATAAGAATTGACCCTGGGATCTTCTGTAAAAGTGAGGTTCTTGGTCAGTCGTACAAGCAAAGTTGGTAGGTCACCAGTCTCAGGCCACGAGGTTTATTTTGTCCCCCATCCCTTGGACACACTGCCTGAAGTCATCCTCCTAGATCCATCTCGCTTGAGGCCACCTGCCTTCAGGGAGCCAATGATTAAGACTTTGCCCAAGAAGTAAAGGTGTCTTTGTATGTATGATGTGTGTGTGTATCTCTCTGTCTCTGTGTGTGGCTGTGGCTGCATGTCTGACTATGTGTATATGTATGTCTGTCTGTGACTGTGTGTGTCTATGACAATGTATGTGTCTGTTTGTTTAATCGTATGCATTAGTGTGTGTGTGATTACGTGTTTATGTACATATGCGGGGGGTCACAGACAATTTTCAAGAGTTGGTTTTCTCATTCCGCTATGGGTTCCAGGGATCAAACTCAGGTCATCAGGCTTTAGTGGCAAGTGATTTAGCTCCATACACACTCATCTACCTCCATACACACTCATCTACCCACACACACTCATCTACCTCCATACACACTCATCTACCCACACACTCATCTACCTCCATACACACTCATCTGCCTCCATACACACTCATCTACCTCCATACACACTCATCTACCTCCACACACACTCATCTACCTCCATACACACTCATCTACCCACACACTCATCTACCTCCATACACACTCATCTACCTCCATACAAACTCATCTACCTCCACACACACTCATCTACCTCCACACACACTCATCTACCTCCATACACACTCATCTACCCACACACTCATCTACCTCCATACACACTCATCTACCTCCACACACACTCATCTCCCTCCACACACACTCATCTACCTCCACACACACTCATCTACCTCCATACACACTCATCTACCCACACACACACTCATCTACCCACACACACTCATCTACCTCCACACACTCATCTACCTCCACACACTCATCTACCTCCACACACTCATCTACCTCCATACACAATCATCTACCCACACATACTCATCTACCTCTGGGTTAAGATCTTGTTTTTGACAACTGTAGTGGCCAAAGCATTTAATTCCAGCATTTGAGAGGCAGATGCAGGAGGATCTCTGTGAGTTCAAAGCCAGCCTGGTCTACATAGAGAGACTGTTGAACTCACAGAAATCCACCTGCTCCCAACCCGAGTGCTGGGATTAGACATGTGAACCACCACACACAGTTTATGTGGTGCTGCAGATAGAATCCAGGACCTGTGCGCACCAGGCAAGCCACATCCGTAGCCTCCTTGCTCATTTTCAGAGCCTCCCACACCTCCCCCAGAGCAAGAATACCTGGCCTGTCTCACGTGGCAGCGGAGGCATCGACCCCGAGCATCCTCCAGCAGCTGCACAGCCAGGTAGACCTCGCCCTGTACCTCGGCATCTGGATCCACTCGGCTCAGGTTGATCCAGCTGTCAATCCCTGAAGAGCACACACGGTGTTTAGGAAGCAGGCTTTGTGTCAGCTCAGAACTGCCACTGATAACAACCATGCACGAAGCGGCGGTTTCTCATGCGGGACCTCAGGTTCGGTCTGTGATCAGCCCTATGTCAGAGGAGGAAACTGAAACACACACACAAACACACACACACACACACCTTCCATCACATTTTGAATGTATTGCTTATTGACTTGTGGACCCAACGCAGCCCAATCTCTCTTGGCAAACATCATTCCTTCCCCTTTGTTTCCATACAGGGTCTCATTATGTATCCCAGGCTAGACCAGAACTCCTGTTCCTCCCACCTCCACCTCCTGAGTGCAACCAGCGGCCAGCACCAAGGCCACCATGCCTGGCTCTACACTTTAACCTCCTCTTGCCCTTTTATGTCTTCAAACATCTGACTTTTCAAAGCACTTGTAACTGTGGCTAGTGTTACAAATTTGACAGACTCCAAAATCACCTGGAAGATAGCCCTCCAGGCACACCTGGGAAGGATTGGCTGGATCAAGGTTAGCCCCTGAGGACACCCGTGGGGGATTTTTTTTTTTTTTTGGTTTTTTTTTTTTTGAGACAGGGTTTCTCTGTGGCTTTGGAGCCTGTCCTGGCACTAGCTCTTGTAGACCAGGCTGGTCTCGAACTCACAGAGATCCGCCTGCCTCTGCCTCCCGAGTGCTGGGATTAAAGGCGTGCGCCACCACCGCCCGGCTGGGGATTTTCTTGATTACTTAACTGGTACACCATCGTAATGTGGGCAGAACCATTCCCTAGGCTGGAATCCTGGCCCCTACAAGATGAAATAGAGGGGAGCCCCAGATGTCATTGCTCTCTGCTTCCTGATTGGATGTAACCAGCTCCCTCAGCTCCTGATGCCGCGATTTCCCTGCCACAATGAACTCTGAACTCCCTCCCTTAAGTCACCTCTATCAGAGTCACAGGAAAAGAAAAGTCCTGAATTCCAACCAGGGCTACACTATGAGACCCTGTCCCAAACGCACAAACAAACAAACACCCGTCGGTGGCTCCCTTCTGCCGCCAGAAGAAAGCCCAGGATCAGAATCTCTGACACTGGAATTACAGACCTTTCTGAGCCACACGTGGGTGCTGAGCACTGACCTCTCACCTCTAGAACAGGGCTCGCTCGTCATTGCTGAACCATCTCTGCAGCCCCTGCAGCTCTAATGCAGTAACTAGCAAACATGCAGTTTGCACTCAGTGATGGAGCCACTGGTTTGATCCCAGCACTGAGGAGGAGGAGGAGGAGGAGGAGGAGGAGGAGGAGGAGGAGGAGGAGGAAGTGAGGTCTCACTCTGTAGCCCAGGCTAGCCTCCTGAATGCTGTGATGACAGGCATGCCCCACCAAATCCAGCTTGGGAAGTCACTTTCATCGCTATCACTCTCCTTGCTGGCATTCCCAGCGGTAAGATGTGTATGTGGTCTCCCTCCACCCCACCAAGATGAGGACAGTGTCCCCCCTGCCCAGCACCCACAGGCGCCCTTTCTTTTGGCTCTGGAAACTCATGGGGTCTGTGATGTAATAAAAAGAATACATGCAAGAATGTATGGTTTGATTCAGTGCATAAACTTCCAGGAGTCTCTCTGACTGGCGGGGCCCTGAACGTGTGACACCATGAATAAGTACAGGGCTGCTCACTGCAACTGCTTGAGCTGGGAACACACTGCCCACACCCCAGATGCTTCACCAGGGAACCAGCGAAGAGCACGATGGGACATTACAGCAGAATGCAGTGATTGCAGAACTCAGGAGCACTGAAGTCCGAAAGGTCTAAAAGGAACACTCTGGCTGCTAGGGACAGCAGCAAATGCCTGCCAGTCCAATACTGGGAGGCTGAGACTGGACTGTCAGGCATTACCGCCAGCCTGGGGTACCTTGTCTCAAAGTACACAGTGAAGGGGGCTGGAGAGACAGCTCACGTCCTCTGCTCTTCCAGAAGCTCTGGGTTGGGTTCCCAGCACCCACAGGGTGACTCACAGCCTTCTGTAACTCCAGTTCCAGTTCCAAGGGATCCAGTGCCCTTTTCTGGCCTCTACAGGCACTGCATACATGTGGTGCACTTGCAGACAAGCATGCAAAACGCTCGTGCATATAAAATAAAAATAAATCCAAATTTACAAATACACGATGAGGTGGGAAAAAGGCAACTAAGGAAAAATGAGTGTAACAGGCTACCGTGGGCTGAGAAAACCCACGATCACAAGCTCTCTCTCTCTCTCTCTCTCTCTCTCTCTCTCTCTCTCACACACACACACACACACACACACACACACACACAGAGTGCCACATGGCAAGCTCAAACCCTGGACCCAAACAACCTTAATCCCACGTCCTGGCTGTCACAAAACCTTTGTGACCACAAGCAAACCACTGAACCCTGTGGCCCTCAGCACTGACACGTAAGGGAATAAAGGTCCCCACCTAAGAGGAGGGCTTGGCACACACTCACAGTGTGGCAGTGGGGCAGGCCCCACTATTCTTCTTACTTTTCATGTAAATAAAAGCACTGCAGGGATGGGGTGCAGCTTAGAGGCAGAGCGCTTGCGAGACCCTGGTTCATCGCAAGCATACATCAGGCAAACATAAAGTGCCGGGGAGGACATGAGGAGACTGGCCGCAGCCAGGCATGAGAGTGCGCATGGGAACACCTACATGAGGAAAACTGAGGAACGGGAGTCACAGCTTGGAGACTATCTAGGGCTTGATTGAGAGAGCCTGTCTCAAAAAGACGAAACTGAAGCTGCTGGACCCCAGGTCTGAGAAAACGAATTAGCTGCTCCATAAATGAACTGAACTACAAATTAAAGAGACAGGATACAAAAGACACATCCACCGGGCAGTGGTGGCACACGCCTTTAATCCCAGCACTTGGGAGGCAGAGGTAGGTGGATCTCTGTGAGTTCAATGCCAGCCTGGTCTACAAAGCAAGTTCCATGGCAACCAGAGCTGCTACACAGAGAAACTCTGTCTTGAAAAAAAAAAATGAAAAAAGGAGGGGGAATCTTCCCCCTTCAGGCTCTTCGGCCACTCCCTCAGCCCCACTCCCTCAGCCCTTGCAAGGCCCCTGTAGGTCAGATCATCTTTTTCTCTCCCTCCAGTCAGGATCTGCTCACCTCGAGGGTCAGCTGTGATGGCCTCCTTGCTCAGGGAGATCTTCCCAATGGTATCGTCGTGTCTGTGGGAAGGTGGTAGGAGAAGGTCAGACCAGGGCCAGCACTCTCCCGTAGAGCCGCGGGGACAAGTGTTGGGGGTTGGAGGCAGCACACTTCTTCTTGGTGTGTAGATTGGCGTGTGACTTGGGATCCCCATGCACACCCCACACACCCACCACACACCCAACAGTGTCCTCATCCAGCACGTAGAAGGCCAGGTGATGGAAGTCCAACGGCAGGTGCACAGTGTACTCCTCCCCCCAAAAGGGGCTCAAGCTCCTCCAAATGGTAGCTGTCCTGCAAGAGGGGTGCTGGGCTAGTGCCTCATACAGTGGGTGACCTGGGGATCCCCACAAACAAAGTTAGAGGCACACACACACACAAACATGACAGACGTAGCCGTGCACACGCTCCTAGAAGCTACACACACCCCCATCCCAGGAATACAGCAACTGCACTCAGACCCATGAGCTCAGACAGAGAAGCACACCCGGACCCAATGGGCACACGTGCCAGAGATGCAGACAAATGCAGGTACGGCTGCAGGGAGTCTAAATGTGTATGCATGCAGGCAGGCACACATGCACATAGGCATGTCCCCAAGACACAACTGAAGAGGTTCACAAGTAGACCAAAACCCACACAGAGAGACCCATGGAAACATATACACACATACAATCAGAGAAACACACCTAGACAGGCCAAGGAAGCCAGAGACACAGATACACACGAACAACCTCAAAAACATCTAGAAACCTGTTTGTAAATATAGACACAGTATCCCAGATAGACACAAAGACATGCTTACATAGCAACACAGAACCCACCAGTCACCAATACCTAGTGCTACGTTCATGCGTTCCCTCTCTACCCGCTACCCAAACTGCAGACATCATCTATGATTGGGGTGAACTCAGTGATGCCTGGGAAGAGTGCAGGGCTCCCCAGGCAAATTAATCAGGTGAAAGAGAACCGGCCAGGGAAGATGAGCATCCCAGATGGCTGGAACCACATGTGTAAAGGCAAGCGTGAGCAGGGCCAGTCAGAACACTCGGGGCTTCACGGCACCCAGAAAGTCAGGGGACGCTAGGGTCAAGTCAAAGTTGGACACAGGGGGCTGGAGAGATGGCTCAGTGGTAAAGAGCATCGCCTGATCTTCCAAAGGTCCTGAGTTCAATTCCCAGCAACCACATGGTGGCTCACAACCATCTGTAATGAGGTCTGGTGCCCTCTTCTGGCCTGCAGACATACACACAGACAGAATATTGTATACATAATAAATAAATATTAAAAAAAAAAGTTGGACACAGGCACACGTACATATGTCCCACATCTGGGCCTGGCACCTTGACAGGGCCCCCACCATGGCTGCTCCCAGGAACAAAGACTTTACACTGCCCAGTGAAGTCCCAGTCAAGCCCAGCATGCAAAGCTTGCTTCCTTCTGTTGGTTCTGTGCAGCCCAGAGAAGGGAGAAGAGCTGCCTTGGAGGCGTACAGAAAGCCAGTCCGGGGCTTGGGGGTTAGTATCTTCTACCAGGGCAAACACAGAGGGAGCCATGGGAGGGGTCAGCCTTCCTAGGGGCTCCCCACCCCCAGTTCCCAGTCCATCTGGACCAGAACTAGTGCCAGGAGCATCCTGAATCTTGTCTCCATAGAAACCAAGGCTTCAGCCACCCGCCCACCACCCCCTCAGGTCTACAGGGGCTGAGAGCTGTTCCTTGACCTGAGGGGGAAGAGAAGCCTAGCTCAGCTGATATCCCATCAGGACTCAGCGCCCACAGATATCCACACATCCTCCTTTGCGCTCACACCTGAGACACACACACATCTCTGGTATGCATGGAAGTCCTGTGGACTTGTACACCCACATAGACGCTCACACGTGGTCACACCAGTTCTGTGGCACCCCAGATGAGCAGGCTGGTACGCACATGTGCACACACACATACACACATACACACACACACATTCCCACTTGAACATTGGTGTGAATACGATACACCCAGACACCCGCAGCACCCAGAGGCCCGGAGTCAGCCAAACTAGCCAAGCATGAGATGCCCACACTCCCCCCGCCAACAGGCCTTTGGTGGTGGCTGAGTCAGCCCCAGGGAGCCAGAGATATCACAGGTTCCCAGACAGGATATTGGCCACTTGACACAGGCTGCAGGGTTTTACCCAAGAGGCCAGGGCTAATGTAGCCTCCTTGAAGCCTGAAAGACAACCCCTCCTGACCCCACCCCGTGCTGACTACGCACCTGGCCACAACCTCGTCATCGACTTTCACCAGGCAATAGGGGTCACTGCTCCCAGACCTGTGGGAAGAGGGGGTCAAGGAAGCTGTTGGAAGGTGCAACTCTGTTGGGAGCCTAAATGCTAGGCAGGGTGAGGCCCAGAGAGGGAAGGGGACTTACACTGGATCACACAACAACTCCTACAAAAAGGCAAGCCCTTAGGGAGCAGCAGCAGGTTGTATCATTGCTGCCTGGACCAGTCACCTGCCACCCACAGGCAGTATAAGCTTGCATGACCATCCTGCTCTAGGACTTTGGTTTCGTTACTATGACTCCAACAGACATTAACACTCACCCAGCCACACAAGAGGGGGCAGGAGAGGGTCAAAGAGAGGTGTGGAGGAGGGATCGTGGGTTACCCTGAGCTCCCCGATACAGACAGGACCCTAATGTCAACTTCTGAGCTAAACACTGTGCTCCTCAGCCTGCCCTGACCCCCATCCCCAGCAGGAAAGACTTGCAGGCATACACCAGGGTCCAGGACCTCAAAACTGAACCCATAGAGATGGGTATAGGGCTGAATAGGGGCTCAGTGGTAAAGTGTTTGCCGACCGTGTTCAAACCCTGGGTCCCATGCCCAGCAGGAAAAAACAAACAAAAGCAAATCCCAAAAGACAAGTGCTATTTCCCCCTCACAAAACCCTGGGCCCTAGGCCAATCAAAGGCAGCCCCGCCTACCTCCCCTTTATAATAAGAGTCACCAGTAAATCCCAGGTCACCTCCCCTTTATGATAGTAGCCACCAGTAAACTCCAGGCTGCCCACCTGGGTCTCCATTGCCTCACTCCCAAAGCCATCTTCTTGGAAAGGCTGTCTCTCACTGCCACCGTTTAAAATGACCCTCCAAGCCCTTTGAGATGGGCCACACCTACAGTCCCAGCTCCCTGGAGGCTGAGGCAGAAAATTTGCCTGAACCCAGGAGTTCAAGGTCAGCCTGGGCAGAAAGTGAGAATATGGCTCAGATAGATAGATAGATAGATAGATAGATAGATAGATAGATAGATAGAGGATAGGAGAGAGAGAGAGAGAGAGAGAGAGAGAGAGAGAGAGATCAGTTTAACCGTGTGTTTGTGTCTGCCTCTCCCTTCCTACAGCCCCTGAACTGTAACCTCCTTGGGTTGCTGGCTGTACCTACTTCTCCACAGGTCTGAGGCTGTTCCTGCAGGAAAGGTTCAGGATAAATGGATGTGCGGAGCACAGGCTCTGGAGGAGGGTGGGGTGGATGGTATAGACGTAAATTCAGCTCGAGTCTCCTAGCCATGTCCCCTCTGCTCCTCCAGCTGCCTTCTCCCGGTCACCTGTCACTCAGTCACAGGGAACAGGGATGTTGGCTGCAACCTGGGCTTTTGGCTGGCTGGCTGAATCGTTCCCTATGCCTCAGTTTCCCTCCAAGATTTTTCCACCTCATTCTTCAGCTTCCCCAGTGTAGACGTGGCCCAGACTGACTGTAATCGGTTAGCATGCAGGCTTGGAGATACAGCCTTTCTCAAGAAACCTGGCTAACTCCAGGTCCCTCAAGGGAGTAAGGGTCAACACATGTACTTCTGGGCCATGACGCACATGGCCTTATCAGGCTCCTATCAAGTAGGGGCCAGGGTGGCAGGCAGGGCTGGCCTCTCCCAGGCCCTGGTCTCTCCAGACTCCTGGCCTCTCCCATGGCCTCATGACCCTCAGCCATCACTTCCCTGCTTGGTTCATACATGGAAGCTGGTGTTCATGCATGTGATCTTACGGCCACGGCTGCCTCTCTGATCCTCAGTTTCTCCATTTGTAAAACAGAAAAACCAGTTGGCACACACAAAGTGTTAAATATGATCCATGTGCATGGTAAGCCCTCAGTGATGACGGGCACAGTTGGCCACCCCCTTAATCTCGAGTGTCAGGCTGAATCTAGGACTTCTGCCTTTAGAAGGAGAAATGAGACAACACCCCAGCTAACACCCCACTCTCAGACAAGGGGACCCCAGCTTATTCTGAGAAGATCTGTTTCAGGAAAGGGAGCTGTCCACTAGAGAAACTGAGGCAGGGTATCCAGTGGGGGCACAGTGATACCTCCTCAGCCTTGCTCTGAGGCATGGCTCAACCCAGAGCTACCTTGGCCAGAAAACTGTAGGAAAGGGGGTAAGATGAAAAATGAAAACCTAAAGCCCCTTCCAGAAGAAGCAGGGAACCCTTGAGCCTGTATGCTAGCCCCGTGGTAATATCTGCCACTAGCTCATAACTCTCTCCCAAGACTGGTGGAGAGCTGGTGAACCAGAGTTCAGTGAGGCAAGAGTCCCTTCAGCCAGCCAGCAAGTGCCAGGTCTCCATTCCTGTCCCACAGTTCTGTAATCCCTAACGCTCGGAGACATGTTGATCACGCTGGTGTCATCGCTCCCTGCATTTACTTCAGGTGTGTATTTATTTATGGTAGCGGATGAGGGAGCTAGGGCATTAAGATTACTCTAAACAGCTCCCTTCTAGATACAGCTGCAGTACTGGAGGACAAGGAGGTTCCCAAAATCAAAGGGAGGGGATGCAGACTCTGCAGCTTGGGTAGTTGGGACTTCCACCCAAGCAAAGAAGAACTCTGGGCCCCCTGTCTGCTCACCTCTCCACAGCTGACCCCCTAGCCAGTGTCCTCCACCTGCTCTGCTGGACACGGGATCAAGCAACAGTTTGATCTCCTTCCAGTTCTACACTACCCAGATGGGACACCAAGGGCCAGCAAAAGGCAGGTTCAAGGTCACTCAGCCCGCCTCCTACCAAGGATGGCAGAACCTGTCTCAGGTGCTGGCACCTTCAGAGCCCCTTTTGGCTCTGGACCAAGCAGGAGGGGGAACCCGCTCCCCCACCCACTCCGTTCTGCTGAGTCAGCACTTGCTGATTCAGCCCTGGAGAAGCAGAGCCAAGAACGGGGCAGAGGAACCCAGCGCCCCCAGCCCCATCAGTTGGGGACCCAAAACAGCCCACCATAGGTTTGCAGGTAAAAGACTGGGGGACTCGAGGTTCCGTGTTAGAGTGCAACCTAAACACCTCTGAGGCACGCAAAATCTTGGGGTCCATCTGGACCACAGTCTCTGGGGCTCTATTGGTGATCTCTGGGGAGCCCCGCCCGGAGAAGCCCCACCTCCAGCACCTGCTCTAGCTAAGAAAGGGATCATCGGCCCCCCTTCTCGGCTCTAAGAGGACCCGTCCAGAGGTCCCTTCTCCGGCTCTGGAAGACCTACTTAGGGACATCCTAGAACAAAGACACCTTCCTTCCCCAGGGGAGCAGGGCGCGGCACCTGCTAAGCGTGGGTGCCCCCCTCTCACAGGACAGAGAGAGCTGATCCCCAACAGTGGGTCCTAGACAGAGGCCCCCACAACCCTTCCACGCACCCCAGTGGGCACCCCGGGACTCACACATCCTTGGCGGGCAGTGCCCGTCCCTCCACCACGCGAATACTCAACGAGCCGCTCTTGGCCATGGCGCACAGTCCCAAACTTTCCAAGCAAGGAGTCTGCCAAGGTTCCAAAGCTGGACCAGGAGGTGACCCTACATATCACCAGCTCCGGGCCCGGCGCGCTGTCCCTAGGCTACCACTGGTCCGAATCCGGGGTGTGACCAGGCTGGATGTGAGGCTGGCAGGGAGAAGAAGTGCTGGATCCCGGGAGGGGGCATACGTCCCGAGCTACAGGTAGCCGTGTGCTGCGCTCCCTACGGGCAGGTTGAGCCTCGTGTCTGCAGCTTGGGAGGTCCCTCCCGATCCCGCCCCTCCCGCAACTGCCCCGCCCGCCGTGAGTCCTACTCGAGCGCCCCCTGCTGGCACCCCAGCCCGCTGCACCCAGCTGGGGACCCCAGGCAGCTTTGGGGTAGGGGGCAGGGGTCGCGGGCAGTCAGGCAGAGCGGTGGGCTACTACTGAGCTGGTATCGGGCCCTCCAAGAATCCCGGTGTCTCCCACCCGGCCCCAACCCAGCACCTCTCTTTGCCTCTGCCACCTCTGCCACCTGCCACCCAGCACCAGCTTCGGGGTCCCGGAACAGTACCCGAGCTGGGCGGCAGGCGGCGCACACTCCCTGGGGGTCTGATGCGAGTGGAGGGAGGGGCCTCGAACATACCCCTTGCATGGGCTCCAATTAAACCCGGAGAGTGCCAGCGGAGGCTCTCACGTCACCGGCTGCCACTGCGGGGGAGGAAGCCGCGCGGCCGCAGGGGGAGGGGAGGCGCGGAGATAACACTGCCAGGGCGACACGATAAGAACCATCTGCAATCCTCGAACTAGTTAACCATGTGCCAGGCACGGCCTGAGCCTTTTGTCGGGATTATCTCAGTTCCGAGCCCTCAGCAACTCTGCCGTGTATGCCCTCCATCTGTGGATTAAAAACAACAACAAAAGGGGGGGGGCAAAAACAAAACAAAAAACTGGGGTTCTAAGAGGTGGGGTCACTTGCCAGAAGTCTCCTTCCTGGGTTTGAATTCTGACTCTGCCATTTGGTGGATTTGGTAGCTGTGTGGTCTTGGATGAGTCACTCAACCTCTCCGTACCTTGGTTTGGTTTTCTCGTCTGTTCAGTGAGGGTGACACGTGTCTCATTCACAGGGTTTAGAGAGGATTAAGTGAGATACTCCTATACGGGTGACAGAGCAGGGGTAGGCACGAGGTATTCAGTATTGTTACTGTTGTTCCTCCAGGTGTGACTTAAATGCCACATCTCCTGGCAAGGCTTTCAGGATGCCCTTCCACCCCAAACAAAGCTCTTTTTCCTCTTTGCTCTGTTCCCAAAATGCTTTCTGCTTTTGCAAGCTTTAAATGAGTTCAATTGAACAGGAGACTTGTCCCAGGGTAGACACGGCAGTTTCCTTCCTCCTGGAGTCTGCGGCTTACCTAACTGGAGAGTGTTTAGAAAGGCTGGCAAGGGCCTTGTGCAGCTGGCCTGGCAGTCTTGGGGCGGGCACCCATGGGAGTGCAGAATGAGGTCACCTGACACTGCCCAGACTGGCAGGACTGGGAGCATCTGCCCGGTCCCTGTAGTGCCTACCCAACCCTGGGAGCATCTGCACAGTCCCTGTAGTACCTGCTCAACCCTGGGAGCACCTGCCCAGCCCTGGGAGCACCTGCCCGGCCCCAGGAGCACCTTCCCAGCCCCAGGAGCACCTCCCCAGCCCTGGGAGCACCTGCCCAGCCCCAGGAACATCTGCACAGTCCTTGTAGTACCTGCTCAACCCTGGGAGCACCTGCCTAGCCCCTGGAGGACCTTCCCAGTCCCTGCAGCACCTATCTAGCTCCAGGAGCACATGCCCAGCCGCGGGAGCACCTACCCAGCCTCAGGAGCAGGAGCAGCCTAGTGGTCTGAATTCCCTCCCTGTCCCACCCCACAACCAGCACCCAGCCCAGATGGTAGTGTATGGGCACCCTAGGATTCTCTCCCAGTGGGTTGCTGGGAAAAACAAAGAAGCCAGACCCTCAGAGGGATGCCAGGGGTGACCCAGGGCAGAGTCCAGAGCTGCAGCATCCTCCCTATTTCTGCCACCACCTGCCACCATCTGCAGCGATCACTCCAATCTCTCTAAGGAGGAAGAAAACTTGCCATGTGCCCAGTGTGGTTCCCCAGTACCCCCCCCCCCCCCACACACACACCTGGGCAGAAGACACCTCTACCTAGAATACTTGAACCCTGGAGTTACAGAGACCCCAGACAAGTTATCCAAGTCCTCAGGGACCCTCATGGAAACCTGACTCCCATAACATAATGGCACAACAGTCACACAGCCATCATTAATCCATATTCCAAAGCTAAACAGGAAGCCCCCACTCCAGGCCGGCAGGGGGAGCTGTCAGGTCCAGTTAGGTCTCCAAGGAGTCAGCTCTGTCACCCACCCCCTTGACACCAGGTCCTCTGGAACAGTGGCCACACTCTCTAAATATTCTACATGACCCCCCTCCACCAGTCATCTCCTGTTCTAAGAAACTAAACTAAAACCAACAGGGGGCTAGAGTCCTGCTAGACAACCCCTATCCAGGGACCGAAGAAGAAAAGACAAGAGGGAGGGTGTGTGACTCACTGGGAGCCACCAGCCAGGACAGAGAGAGGAGGCCCTGGCAGCTATCAGATAAGCATGAGACCCAATCATGTACCCTTACATGGGCAGTATGAGGCCAGCTGTTCCAAACATTCCAAGCACATGGTAAGCGTTCACGGTACACCCCACAATCGCCTCAAAGACAAACACACAGTCCTTGTCAGCTCTTTGTATTGTTTAGCATGGACAGCTGCAGACAGCAGACAGCAGGCATAGAGAGACTTAGGTGAAGCCCAGGCATGCTAGCCCACACTTGCAATGCCAGCGCAGGAAGCTGAGGCCAGGGGACCGTGAAGTCCGGTTAGCCTGGGTTACAAAGACAAACTGTATCCCTAAAAAAAAAAAAAAAAAAAAAAATGTCAGTTGGCAGAGTGCTTGCCTAGTCTGTGCCTAGAGCCCTGCGCTCCTCTTCTCCAGCCCACAATGTCACACAGCTGTTAACACCAGCCCTTGGAAGACAGGCAGGAGGATTAGAAGTGTGAGCTCATCTTTGGCTACTTGGTGAATTCAAGGGCAGCCTGGGCTATGCCTCTAAATAAATAAAGTCTTGCCGGGTGATGGTGGCACATGCCTTTAATCCCAGCACTTGGGAGGCAGAGGCAGGCAGATCTCTGCGAGTTTGAGGCCAGCCTGGTCTACAGAGCGAGTTCCAGGACGGCCAAGGCTACACTGAGAAACCCTGTCTCAAAAAACAACAACAAAAGAAATTTTATAAAGCCTTAGGTGGAGAAGGTGCCAGCTCACAGTTTAGAGAATGGGTCTTGCTATGAATGCCAGCAATGGGTGCTCTCAGACAGGTGAGTTGCCCTCCCAATGCCTCCGTGTCTTCCTGTTAACAGCACCCATCTCATTGGAGGTTTGAGGGCAGAGAGGAAGTGTAGGTTTCAGCCTACCTGGTACCCAGCAAGGGCCCACTAGGAGTAAGGGTCCTCATGGAGAATCCCAGCTCACTCAGGAGCCTGGAAGCCTCACCTGGCTTCACCCCGAGGTCAGGCAGGTAGAGTGCCAGGCCCAGCCCAGAATTCCAGGGATGGAGGGAATGCTGCTGCATTCCAGCTAGCACAAGGAAGTGTTCGTTCTGGATTGAAGATCTCGGGGAATCTGGGGTTTGAGGTTGGCTCTTTTAATCCAGACAGAGAGATCCCAAGATCAGAGATCTGACTGCCCCTGAAGGCTTCACTGCTCAGATCTGGCTGACACCCCCACCTCACCCTGGAAGTGTGACATGCTCTGCTGGGCCCGGGGAACTCACAGACGCTGAGATGAGCATCCCTACCCTAACATCACGATGGGGGTCCAGGCAGGCAGGTCAGTAGTACCACAGAGGACTCCCTTGATCATGAGATCTGATTGAACCACCTTTGGAAGCCCACCTTTCCCACATCAAACGGTGAAGGGGAGACTTACTCCAGGGAAGCTGGCAGCCGACACATTGGGCTCAGGTTTGGGTTAGAGATATAGACTCTCACTATGAAGGCCAGGCTAATCTTGAACTCACAGTACTCTTGCCTCAACTGCCCCAGCGTTGGGATCCTAGAGTTGAGATTCTGACTGTTTATGATGTGAAGTCCCTTTTCCAGCCTATCACTGGGTCTGGGACTCCTGAATTCACCCTGAAGGTTTTTCCCAAGTTGGGTGTGAAGGCTACAGGTCTGTAACCTCAGCAAGTTGGAGGCAGAAGCTGTAATTCAGGGATAACCTCAGCTATGTAACAACTTCTGGGTCAGCCTAGGCTACAGGCAACATTGTGAGCAAAACAGAAACAAACGTTTTTCCTCCACCCAGATTTTGCCTTTGCCATCAAGTCCTGCCCGCCCAAGGGAAGCCTTTCTATCCACCCGCACCCCCATCCAGTTACTATGTCTTCAGCTTCAGCTACTTGTGGTGCAGTTGAGTAAGGCTTCTGAAGGGTGGGGCCAAAGAGTTCAGCAGCCAGGCCAATGGAACAATATACAGCTATTAAAAAGGAGTTTCCAGCCTGGGAGCTGGCTCGACCGGAAAAGGGCGTGCTGCCCAAACAGGAGTGGGCATCCCCAGCACCCTTGTAAAAAGTCAGCTGTAGTTGAGCCTGCCTGGAACCCCAGTGCTGGGAGGGGTGTAGGGGGGGAGATAGGTGGGTCCCGAGGACTCACTGGCCAGCCCAGTCTAAATGACTCAAAGAGCTCTGGACTCAATGAAAAGAGCTTTGTCTCAAGAAAAATAAGAGGGAGAAAAACACAAGCAGACACCTGATGCTTGTACAGGCAAGTGCACATGCACACGCGCACGCACACACACACACAGACATTCTTTTTTATTTATAGGGGTCTGACACAATATCTTTTAGCAGGGCGACTATCAGTTTGTGGCTAGCCTGGGCTACATCTCGAGAAGCTGTTTGAAAGAGAGAAAAAAAGCCAGGCGGTGGTGGCGCACGCCTTTAATTCCAGCACTTGGGAGACAGAAGCAGGCGGATCTCTGTGAGTTCGAGGCCAGCCTGGTCTACAGAGCTAGTTCCAGGACAGGCTCCCAAGCCACAGAGAAACCCTGTCTCGAAACCCAGAAGAAAAGAAAAAGAAAGAAAGAAAAATCAGCAGTTAATTGATATTTCCACGTTTTTCTCTTCTAATTCCTGACATTTGGCACCCAGAAGCTGGAAAGCCCAGCAGAGGGGTGGGGAGGCAGGGAGGCCTGTGGAGTCCCTTGTTGTCATTGTGCCCCCACCCCCACCCCGAGGCCCTGCTGGCCACACTCATGACCTTGGCTTCCTGATGGCTTGTTTGGTGGTGGTTCACCCACTAGCCTTATCGCCTAAATGTCAGGGACAATGTCTGATTCATGCCACCTCCCACACCCTTGGCACGCTGACTCAAAACACACTTGATGGGTACAAGTCAGTGCCCCTAGGAGCCAGAGTGTTTCCTTGACCTTCTTCCACTGATTGTCAACTCTCTGTTCCCAAGTGTCTGGGATGGTGTCCTGACCTTCAGCAACTTAGTCCTGCCCTGTTCACCGCCTTCTTCATACCCAGTGCCAGGCCTGCCCTGCCAGGGGTCAGTCTCCCCTCCTAGGGAGAGGGCAGCATCTGAGGCCACAGCTGGCAGGTCTTGGGCACAGGTGAGGGGTGAGAGCAGTCAGTCTCCCCTCCTAGGGAGAGGGCAGCGTCTGAGGCCATGGCTGGGACAGGGCTGACAGGTCTTGGGCACAGGTGAGGGGTGAGAGCAAGTTCTTTGTCTTTAGACACAAAGCCCGGTTTGTGACGCCTGGGCACAACTCTGGGCAAGACGCCATGAGGGACAGGCAGCCGCGGTGGAAGGCATGCGCAGGATTGGCATACTACCCCCTTCCCCAGGCTGTCTGCCCGGGAAACAGGTCCGTGACGGCCTCCCCCACCCACGCCTTGGAATGGAGAAGTAGGAAGGGAAGTCATTGGACCGTGAGACTGAGGGAGGGGGGCAGTGGATATTTCCAGAGCACGTGGGTTTGTGGCCAAGGGCAAAGGCAGCTGGGAAAGTTTCCTGCTGTCACTAAACGTGCATTGCAACCTAACATCCCCCTGCCCCCACCTTAGCTGGAGACAGAGACAGGCAGAGGGGCCCAGCTCACTGCGTGGCAGGGGAGCCCCAAGCCAACCAGACACATCCTCCTGTCTAACAGAGGGGACTTCTGAGGCCTAGGAGGAGACAGGCTGTGTGCAGCTCGAGGCACTGTGATCCACAGATGACAAGCCGGTGGCTTAAGACCTATTGCTGCCTTTCAGCCACATGCAGTCTCAGGGCTGGGGCGGCTAGCAGCACACAAGCAATCACCAGACCGCCTGGTACGGCAGACTGCACCTGGAATGTCAGCACTCAGAAGGCGGAGGCAGGAGGATTGCTGCCACTCTGAGGCCAGCCAGAGTTACAGAGCAAGATCCTGTCTCTAAAAAAGGAATTAAAAAAAAAAAAAAGCTAACACCAGTCCCCAAGAGAGTCAGTCCCTCATCCCTCTAGGCCCAGCCCCTCATGAGTCGCCCATACCACAGGTCCCATCCTGCCCTGGCCCCTTTGTGCTTGAATCCCACACACCAACCTACAGACCTCCCTTCTCTGGCTGCCTCAGGGCCTTTGCCCATGCTGTGTTTGCTATCCAGACCACTCTTCTCCTAGGCTCAATTCTCAGGTCCTTCGAGTCTGTTTACATGTGACTTTTTCAAGGGCCTCCCTCTTCTGGGAACCTTCTTGGTAATGCAGTGACCTTTCCCCAGAATCCTTACTTTTATCTAACCTCCTGTGGCACATATCTATGAACCCATGAAGACAGCTTTGAGAACCCACGAGGCTCGGCTTGGAGAGCTGATGCATCTTTGACACCTATAACAGTGTAGGACATATAGTAGGTATTCAATAAGCATTTGCAAAAGTGGGCTAGGGAGATGGTTCAGTCAGTAAAGGTCTTTCTACACAAGCATGAGGACCTGAGCTCGACCCCTGGCCCTACATAAAGAGGTGGCATATATTTGTGACCTCAGTGCTAGTGATGGGTGGATTACTGGGTCTGTAAGACCCTGTGCCAATCAGTAAAATGGGGAATGATCCAGAAAGCTAGTTAATGTCAACCTCAACCTGTGTCCTCCATGTGCACATGCAGAGAGAGAGAGAGAGAGAGAGAGAGAGAGAGAGAGAGAGAGGAGAGGAGGAGTGGAGAAGGAGAGGAGGCGAGAGAGAGGAGAGGAGGAGAGAGAGAGAGAGAGGAGAGGAGGAGGAGAGAGGAGAGGAGGAGAGAGAGAGAGAGAGGAGGAGGAGGTGGCATCATTACGCATACATCAAAATAATTAAAGCACTGCCTGTTTGGGATGTGTCTTAGTGGCTGTGTGTTTTGCATGTACAAGACTCTGGGTTGGAGACTCAGCACTACAAAAAGAATAAAGGAAATAAGAGCAGAAGAGAATATCAAACAGTATTGCAGGCTGAGTATCCCTCACCCAAAAGATTCAGAACTAGACTTATTTCCCACGTGGAGAGTTGTTTTGTTTTGTTTTGGATTTGTGGGGGTTTGTTTTTTTTATAAACTTTACTTAATGGACATCTCTGATCTGAAAATTTGGAGTCTGACATGTTCTGAGTTCAGGAGTATTTCAGATTTCAAATTTTTCTGATTGAGCATGACGAAGTGTAACAGAAAGAATGCGGAGCTGCTGTATGGTGGGGCGGGAGAGAGGCAAAACCTCGTTGTTAGGCCATGCGTGGTGGTGTGCACCTTTAATCCCAGCACTTGCGTGGTGGAGACATAGTGGATTCCAGGACATCCTGGGATACATGGAGACCCTGCCTCAACAACAAAGGGGCTGGAGAGATGGCTCAGTGGTTAAGAGCACTGACTGCTCTTCTAGAGGACCTGGGTTTGATTCCCAGCACCCACCTGGCAGCTCACAACTGTCTGTAATTCTAAGATGTGGCACTCATACAGACATACATGCAGGCAAAACACCAATGCACATAAGATAAAATCACTTAAACACAACAAGGATGGCGGTCCCTTCTTAGAAGATGAAACAGATCTAGGACTTGAAAGGCCAGATCTGGGGCACTTCCACAGCAGAAATAAAGGTTCGCACTCACCCGATTCTCAACATGTGGCTCAAAGCAGTTTTACTCTTTGTAGTTTCTTTGTTTTGGTTTTTTCGAGACAGGGTTTCTCTGTGTATCTCTGGCTGTCCTGGAACTTACTCTGTAGACCAGGCTGGCTTCAAACTCATAGAAATCCGCCTGCCTCTGCCTCCCGAGTGCTAGGAACAAAGGTATGCACCACCATTGCTGGGAGATGGTGGCACACGCCTATAATCCCAGCACTCAGGAGACAGAGACAGGTGGACTCTCTGTGAGTTCGAGGCCTGATCTTTATTTAGAGTGAGTTCCAGGACAGGTTCCAAAGCTACAGGGAAACCCTGTCTCTAAAAACAACAAACAAACAAACAATAAAAAAGTGTGAACCCCCCGCCACTCCCCTGTTTGGTTTTAGTTTTTTGAGACAGAGTTTTTCTATGTAGCCTTGGCTGTCCTGGAACTCACTCTGTAGACCAGGCCAAACTTAGGTCCTCTGCCAGAGCAGCCAGTGTTCTTAACCACTGAGCCATCTCTCCAGCTCCTGGACACGTATTTGACACAAACAAATTTTTTTTTTGCTCAAACAAGGTTAAAAATCAAAATGGAGTCAGTTAAGCTAAGGTTCCACATCCCTGAGCTAAAATTAAACTGTTTGTCCGGCCTTCCCAGAACAGGGATTGGCAACAACAACCAAAGTTTCCAAGCAGGCCGGTTTCCACAGGAAATCATGGGAGAGATTGCTCTGCTTTAATCCG
Organism: Microtus oregoni; assembly: GCF_018167655.1. NCBI lineage: Eukaryota > Metazoa > Chordata > Mammalia > Rodentia > Cricetidae > Microtus > Microtus oregoni. The sequence continues at coordinate 29,971,373 of NW_024543062.1, read as the reverse complement.
CACACAAAAGGGCCTGCAACAGCAGGATATGATCATCGGGGATCTTCCTATGTGGTTCCCAGTCCCAGCTGTACAAGAGAAACTTGGAAATGACCGTGTGTGTGTCTGTGTCTGTGTGTGTGTATCTGTCTATGTGTGTGTGTGTGTGTATGGTGTGTTTGTGTGTGCTTGTGTCTGTGTGTGTGTATCTGTCTATGTGTGTATGTGTATGGTGTGTCTGTGTGTATCTGTGTATGTGTATCTGTGCGTGTGTCTGTATCTGTGTATGTGTGTGTGGATCTGTCTATGTGTGTGTGTGTGTACGTATGTGTCTGTGTGTGTGTGTATCTGTGCATGTGTCTGTATCTGTGTAGGTGTGTCTATGTGGATCTGTCTGTGTGTGTGTATGGTGTGTCTGTGTGTGTGTATCTGTGTGTGTGTGTGTGCGTGTGTCTGTGTCTCTGTGTGTGTGCTGTGTGGATCTGTCTGTGTGTGTGAGTGTATACATGCATGTACATATGTGTGTGTCTGTGTAGATATGTCTCTCTGTTTGAATGTGTACGTGCGTGTATGTGTGCATGTGTGTGACACATGTTTGTATACATATATGTGCATATTCGTGCATATGCATGCATTCATGTATTTGTGTGTGTGTGTGTGTGTGTGTGTGTGCATACATGTATTGTGGAAGCCAGAGGTGCATGTCTGGTGGTCCTAGATCGCTCTCCACCTTATGTTTTGAGACAGAGTCTCTCACTGACCCAGGAGGTCATCCATCCATGCAGGCTGGCTTCCCAGTGAGCCCTGAGGATCCTCCTGTCTGCACCTCCCAGGGCTGAGATATTACCTTGTTCCACCACGGCCAGCTTTTGATAGGGAGCTAAGGATGGGAACTCAGGCCCTCATGTTTTCAAGGCTCCCTAGCCCCTCCTGTCTGTCTCGGTTCTGACTTTCTTCACGCCTCCCTCTTCCGTTAAGCCACCTTCTTTCGTTCCAGCTTTGGGAACATTTATTCTGTTTTATGGAATACAGTGTTCCCTGATTCTAGAATTCCTCATAAGGGGGGCTGGGGAGATCATTCTCTCAGAGCAATGTTGCCTGTGTGTGCATGAGGACTTGAGCTTGGGGCACAGCACCCATCACCTGTAATCCCAGCACTGGGGAGGCAGGACAAAAGGAGCAGTGAAATACCCTGTCTCAAAAAAGGGAGGGAGGGAGGGGACAATGGGTAAGGGCACTTGCCACCAACTCTGATGACCTAAATTCAATGTCTACCCACTTCCAACACCACATAATGGAATGACAGAACCGGCTCAAGTTGACCTTTGACCCCAAGAAATGCAGTGTGGCTTGCCCACAAACTACACAATAAATAAATAAGTGTTTGGGCTGGGTGGTGGTGCACGTCTCTAATCCCAGCACTCAAGAGGCAAAAGTAAGCGAATCTCTGAGTTTGAGGCCAGCCTGGTCTACAGAACAAGTTCCAGGACAGCCAGAGCTACACAGGGAAACCCTGTCTCAAAAAAAAAAAAAAATAGTAGTAGTAGAAGTAGTAGTAGTAATAATAAATGCTTAAAAATAAAAGCTATCAGCCAAGGCTACGCAGAGAAACCCCATCTCAAAAACAAATGAAATAAATATAAATAAATAAAAATATTAAAAAGGAGGATGGTGCCTGAAGAATGCCATTAGGCTGTCCCCTGGCTCCATGCACACACACCACACCCATAGTCTAAGGTCATCCTCAGCTATACTGAAGCCAGCCTGGGATACATCAAACCCTGTGTAAAAGCAAAACAAAACAACAAGAAACTGACAGGTGATTATGGGAACCTGGAGTGCAGCTCCGTGGAGGATCACAGGTTTAGCAGACAGGACCCAGAGGTCCATCTTCACTTGCAGTGACACTAGGGCTTTAATGGAAAGCAGCTGAGTTTCTCCATTCAAGGGCTGAAGAAACCACAGTGCACAGTGTCCCTAGCTATCCTAGCCAACCCACAGTGATGGCTGTGAGCTGTGAGCTGAAGCCATCACTGCGGGAAGTCAGAGGCAGGAGCTGATGCAGAGGCTATAGAGCAAAGCTGCTTACCGCTTTGCTCCTCGTGCCTTGCTCAGCCTGCTTTCTTATAAAACTGAGCATCACCAGCCCAGGAATGGCACCGCCCACAATGTGCTGGTCCCTCCCACGTCAATCATTAATAAAGAAAACGTACCACCATGTTGATGCATTCCCCAGCATTCGGGAGGCAGAGGCAGGTGGATATCTTAGTTCAAGGCCAGCCTGGTCTACATCATGAGTTCCAGGACAGCCAGAGGTACACAGAGAAACCTCAGAAAAGAAAAAAGTGGGGTGGGGAGAAAGAAAGAAGAAAGGAAGGAAGGAAGGAATAAAGGAGGGAGGGAGGGAGGAAGGAAGGAAGAAGGAAGGGGAAAGAAAGAAGGAAGGAAGAAAGAAAGGAGGAAAGAAAGAAAGAAAGAAAGAAAGAAGGGAGGGAGGGAGGGAGGGGAAGGGAGGGAGGGAGGGAGGAAGAAAGGAAGGAAGAAGGAAGGAAGGAAGGAAGATGCCCCCCACAGGCCAATGGAGGCATTGCTTAACTGAGGGTCCCTCTTCCCAGGTGACTCTAGCTTGCATCAAGTTGACAGAATAAGTCCAATGGTGTAAATACTACTGGGCCAGGAACAAGAGGGGACTGACCCCGTGGCAATGCTTCCAAATGACAGTCAGTGGACAGAGTCCAAAGGTCACACATATCACTCATCACCACGTGTCCCCAACCCCATCACCAGGGATAGAATCCAGGCTCAGCCTCCTCTCTCTCTCTCTCTCTCTCTCTCTCTCTCTCTCTTTCTCTTTCTCTCTCTCTCCTTTCACTGAGCTTCATCCTCGGCCCCCATTTTTCATTACTTTTCCTTTTGAGACAGAATCTCAGTAGGTTGCACAGGCTGGCCTCGAACCTACGCTGTGACTCAGTATAGCCTGGGTGTTTTGTTTTGTTTTTAAGATGGGGCCTTGCCATGTATGTAGCTCAGGCTGGCTTTAAACTCTCCATCCTTCTTCCTCAGCCTCCTGAGTGCCGTGATTGCAGATGTGCACCTGCGTAGCCTCAAGGCTCAAGGTGGGGATGAACCCCAGGCAGATCACGAATGGGCACAGAGACTCGTGGGATTTGCCTTACTTGTCGTGGCCACACGGCTTTACACTTTTGCCAGCCCATGAAAACGTGTGTGAAAAAAGGGGTGAATTTCAGGATGCAGAAATTACACCTCTATTTTTTTAATTAAGAAAAATGAGATCATGTTTCTTGCCGAAGCTTCACGTCAGGTTACGCGGAAAGATAATGTGGGTAATTTAATGCAAAATGCTCAAAGGGAAACTGTGGGTTATTTTAGATCTCCTTTTTAAAAATATCCCCTAACGAAGTTCCCTAGGAGCCGTTTTAAGCAATGTAGGCATTAAAGTAAGTATAGGTTGGCCAGGGCTGGAATTCCTATGCTGGAGGGGCTGAGGAAGGATTGGGAACCTGAGGTCAGCCTGGGCGACACAGAGAAACCTTAACTTAAATCAATGAACCAATCAAATTGAGCAGGATAGCGGTCTTGATTAGGGTCACTATCACTGTGCTGAAACACTATGACCAAAAGCATCTTGGGGAGGAAAGGGTTATTTCACTCACAGTTCCACAGCATCAAAAGCAGTGAGGGCAAGAACTCACACAGAGCAGGAACCTGGAGGCAGGAACTGATGCAGAGGCCATAGAGGGTGCTGCTTACTGGCTTGTTCCCATGGCTTGCTCAGCCTGTTTTCTTATAGAACTCGGGACCACTGGTCCAAGAATGGCACCACCTACAGATTACTGGGGTCTCATCAATCACTAATTTAAAACACGCCCTACAGGCTTGCCCAGAGTTGGATCTGATGGAAGCGTGTTCTCAGTTGAGGTTCCCTCCTCTCAGAGGGCTCTAGCTTGTGTCAAATTGACGTAAATCTAACTGGCACATAATCCTAGCACTTGGGAGACGGAGGTGGGAAGTCAATCCCAGGTCCCATGAGGTTAAGAAGAGAAACAAGTCTCACAAGTCTCATCACACAGACACACACATACACATGCACACACACATATACACACATGCATGCGCCCGCATGCACACATATGCACATATACACGCACACGTGTGCATGCACACATACACATGCACACATGGATGCATACACATGCATACACATGCACACACATGCACACATTACATACACACATCATACACATGCATGTGCACGCACGCACACATATGTACATATACACGCACGTGTGTACATGCACACGTATACACATGCATGAACATGTACATACACATGCATGAACATATACATGCACACACTAAATTTTTTTTCAAGACAGGGTTTCTCTGTGCAACCCTGGCTATACTGGAACTCACATTGTAGACCAGGCTAACCTTGAACTCACAGAGATCCCCTTGCCTCTGCCTCCCATCATGCCTGGCAATAAAACAATTCTTTTTTGGGGGGAAAGTTCGAGACAGGGTTTCCCTGTTTAACAGTCCTAAGCTGTCCTGGAGCTAGCTCTTGTAGACCAGGCTGGCCTCAAACTCACAGGGATTCACCTGCTTCTGCCTCCTGAGTGCTGAGATTAAAGGCGTGTGTCACCATGGCCCGGCTAACAATACTTAAAGGTAAACAAAAGAAATATATTCCTTTGAAAAGGAAAATTACAAGACGCTAATGCGGGAAACTCAGCATGGGTTAGAGACCAGCCTTGGCTACATAGTTAGGCTGGTGCATACTTGGTACAGAGTGAGACCCTGTCTCAAAGAAACTGTCTTGAATCCCACCCCCCCGCCACCAAACATCAAAAATAGAAACTGAGATTTTCAAAAAAATAGATGTGATGACTCGTGTCTATAATCCCAGCACTTTGGAGGCCGAGGCAGGATGATTTCTGTGAGTTCAAGGCCAGCCTGAGCTACAAAGTTTGACCCTTGTCTCAAGGAAGTACAGAAGAAAGGGAGGGAGGGAGGGGAGAGGGATTTGAACAGTCTGAAGCAAGTGACCAGTTACTGCTTGCCTCTTCCAGCTGAATATACTGTGGATATTTTTTGTCAAGCCCTTTCTCCTAGCACCAGCGCCTTGGGTTAAATGTTGTACTATGCAATGAAAGGCTTAGCATCCTGCCTGACTGGAATCAATCACTCAAACTGTGACAGCCTCTCCCTCCTCCACCCTTCAAGCGCAAATCACCTCTTCAGAGCAGCACTGTCCGCAAACCAGCGTAGGGCCCTGTAAGGCAGGGTCAGGATAGCCCCCATCGCCAGCACGGGCACGGAGACTCAAAGGGCTGGAGACCATCCTCAGCAGTTTTCCCAGAGTGACTGACAGTACACAGGGTAGAGCAAACAGTGGGCACCCAATAATTACTCTTTTGTGGGGCCACAGGACTGGAGATAGAACCCAGGGCCTTGCATGTGCCAGGGTAAAGCTTTAGCCTTGAGCCCAGTCCAGCCCCGATTATTCTCTGGTGTGCATGAAGGAGCAGACTGTTGCATGGAGATGCCCAACCCTACTCAGCCATGAAAGGCTTGGCTACACACGGACCTCCCAGAAAAGGAAATGTTGACCCAAGACCCATGTCCTGCGCTGCATCCAAATTTAGATAGGGGACAGCCATCCCCTCCCTTCCTGATTGCTGTCTGTTCCTATCAGGGGTGGGTCTTAGGCTGCAACCTGGCAACAGAATGTTGTTGCACTGTTGACTGCCCAGGCAACCAGGGCTCGCTCAGCCTTGGGCTTCTGGGAGTTCCAGGCAGGGGCAGCACTCTCCGTCTATGCCCCTCAACTTTGCTAAGGCGGCTGAAGATACCTGAAGGTGAATGGCAGTGGCATGGGAGGAGTATTTCCGACTGGTCTTCCAAGAGAAAGTGCCTGCGTGAGTGTTGCCAGGAGCGGGTGGGTGGGGTGAGAGGGGAGATGAGTAGACAGATTGGTCATCCCTTCTCCTGGAGTCCCTGCAGCCTTTGGGCAGTCTTGTGGTGGGCTGCAAAGGGCCTAAGAGAATCTCTAGCTCAGACCCTACACGTCTCCCCTCCCTACACGTCTCCCCTCCCTACACGTCTCCCCCAAGGTCTTGTCAGAGCCCAGCTGGTCACTGGGCTCCTGGGATAGCTAGCCTGCTCCTGCCCCAGCCTTGGCCAGTATCTTACAGAGAAGAAATCCTTGAACCAGGGTGGAAAGGAGTTTTCCAGCGAGCTGCTGTGGAGTGGAGAAGTGGCATTTTAAGGATATCAGCCCTATAACACTTTGTTTGTGCACAGTGGGACACCCTGTCCCTAAAAGTAGGTATCTGTAAAACTAGGAGGAGTGGACACTTCTGATGCTGGCAGAGCTGGGCAAGCCAGTTGAGTGACAAGTCAGACTCTGTCTGACTCCTTCCCATCCTTCCGGGAGAGCCAGGCGCCCACACTCAGCCTCTCTTAGACCACTCCCCACAGAGGAATGCCCCCTCTCTGTGCGGTCAGAGCAGGGACCAGTAGTCTCTACACCCCATCTGCTCAGCCTATAGTCATCCTTCCAAGTGACACCTTTACAGCTACAGAGGTCAGAGTTCATCTTTATTCCTCTCTCACCCTGCCCTGCTCCATCAGCTCTGTTGTCAAGCTGTACCCAGAATGGATCCATCCTCATCTGTCAATCCTGCCCGTCCTGATCAGAATGACATTCTTTTTTTCTTTCTTTTTTTTTTTTTTTTTTCGAGACAGGGTTTTACTGTGGCTTTGGAGCCTGTCCTGGAACTAGCTCTGTAGACCAGGCTGGTCTCGAACTCACAGAGATCCGCCTGCCTCTGCCTCCCGAGTGCTGGGATTAAAGGCGTGCGCCACCATTCTTTCTGGGGTCCCTAAGCCCCACCACTGAGCACACATGGTCCCCAGCTCCTCACAGCAGCCACAGGATTTTCTACTTCACTCAAAACCTGCCCATGGCTACCATCTCACCAAGAGTTGTGGCCAAGGTCTTCTTCCCCCATGGCCCGCCACTGTCTGACTTTGGACAGCTCTGATTTTAATTTCCACCCGCCATCTCCCCTCTCAACTCTCGACTTTACGGTTCCTTCAGCAAACCCAGGTGTTTCGCTGGGATCCTGGGTCTTTCTTGGCTGTTCCCTTGGCCTGGACTCTGTGCCCTGCAGCTGTCAGTACAACTCGCTCCCTGTGGCCCTGTCCCGATATCTTTTGCTCAGAGAGACTTCCTGACTCCGTATTGAAAACTGCCTCTGGCCCACGGAACTTTACATGCCAGGGCCCACCGTCTGGTGGAGCAGTGTTTGCTGTTATTATCTGTGTTAGCTGTCTGTGGTCCCGGGGTGTGTAGTTTCCAGCAACACAGGTTTCTGTCTGTCTTCTTGATGACTGCAATTACTCTGACTAGGTACACTGCCTGGTTAGAACAAGTGGTCAGCAAACCTGTGAACAATTTAAAAACCTGAAAGCCAGTAGGCATGCCAGCCTCATGTCTGCCATCCTAACATTCAAGAGGTAGAGGTTTGTGGATCAAGAGTTCAAGGCCATCCTCAGCTACAAAGTTAGTTCAAGGCTAACCCCACCTACAAAAAAAAAAAAAAAACTAACTCAGAAGGTGGTGAGTGGGGCCATTCCAGGCACCCCCAGGAGTCTGGGGCTCCAAATCTTCTTCTTGTAACCTCCTTCTCTTTGGGTCCCTCCAGGAAGCCGGTAGAGCAGAACATGGTTCACTTTCCACCTCTGCTGCATCTCCTGGAGAAGAAGCAAGAGCTAGCAGCTGCGGACCAGGGTCTGCAGGTCCAGAAGGAGGTGAGCCTCAGTTGCTGAAATTTGGGGTGTCCTCAGGTACACACTGGTGGTGCCCAATGGAGGTTACACAGTCTGGGGTGAGTCTGCTCTGAGCCCTGATGTTCCTATCTATCAAAGGAAGATCTAGTGAGAACACTTGGCACCTACTGTGTGCTGTGCTCAGTACTGGCCCTTGCCCTCTGGAGTTTCACAGTCTAGAGAGGAAAACAGGCATCCAAGTAGGGGTTGCTGAGTGGGAAGGCACTGGGCAAAGGCTGTCGGATTCTGGGGGAACCTCTACTCCCCAGTGAGAGTGGACAAGCAGGACTTCCTGGAGGACGGGAGGGAGGGAGGGCTTAGGGACTGTGGGTGGGCAAACCAGATAATGCAGCAAAGGAAGAAAGGAGAAAGAGTAGGAAAGGGGGACATTCAAAACAAAAACCAGAATTCAAGGACAAAGCTCAGAAGGTCACGGAAGTGGAGAGATGGATGAGCCGTTGTTACCCTGACTGCTCTTAGAGAGGATCCGAGTTCAGATCCTTGCACCCACATCAGGGGCCACACAACAGCCTACAACTCTAGGGGATCCAGCGCCCTCTTCTGGCCTCTGAAGGCACTGCACTCACATGCACGCACCTCTCCCCTAAATACATACAATTTAAAACATAATATTAAAAAAAGAAGTTTGGATGCTCACCTTCCTAGACCTGGATGGAGGGGGGAGGACCTTGGACTTCCCACAGGGCAGGGAACACTGACTGCTCTTTGGACTGGAGAGGGGGGGAAGGGGGAGGGAAACGGGAGGAGGTGGAAATTTTTAATAATAAAAAATTTAAAAATAAAAATTTAAAAAAATTTAAGAAAAGCTCAGAAGGTCAGGTAGCTGAAACATGGAGCGTCTGGAAGAGAAGAGTGTGAAAAGGTTGGGAGTTAGCATTCAAAGCACACAGGGGGATATAGGATATGATCCAGGGAGCTGGGAACATCAGGCGACCTGACACCTCTAACTGCACCCCACTTCAAGGAGTTCCACAGCAGGATGGCCACCCTGAGCCAGCGCTGGGCACAGCTGGAACAGAAAGAGCAGGCGCTGAAGGAGTCCTTCATCCGCTTTGACAAATTCCTGCAGGTCGGTGAATGCTGAGGGCCGGAGGTGGATCGCAGGGGCTCCTGCTTGCCACTCTAGAGTGGCCCCCACCTAGAAAAGCCTCCTGAAGTGGGGAAATCAGATTGCCAGAGGGTGGAGGAGGAGCAGTAACATAACCTCCGCGAGTCTACACTAAGAGAGAGAATGTCGCGGCTGGTGGAGGCCGCGAGTCCTGAGGTTCCCTGATTTCCATCCTCCTCTCAGGAAGCCGAGGCCCGGCGAGGCCGCGCGCAGCGGAGAGCAGCTGAGGAGGGGCATGGAGTGCGACACCGGGAGGCAGAGGCACTGCGGCTGCGCGCACAGTTGCAGGAACTGCGGCGGGAGCGCGCCCGGCTGCAGCGCAGGCTGCGGCGCCTGGAGCCCTGCGCGAGCCTGCTGGAGCGCGTGCTGGAGCAGCTGCCGGAGGTGAGCGGCGCTGGGGGCGTGGGGACTGCTTTGTTCTGAAGCTCTAGTCAGTGCTGACTGTGTACAAGAAACACCACCTCACGGTATACCAGGGATGCGCTTTGTTTTCCAGTCATCCTCTAAATCCGGTCAAGTGGGTCCTGTTATTGGCAACAACCTCATACTACAGGTCAAAAAAAGTTGCAAAAGGTTCATCTGTCCTTACGCAGTCAAGTGTGTGTGTGAGAGAGAGAGACACAGAGACAGAGATACAGAACAGAAAGACAAAGGACAGATAATAATATAAATTTTATTATTTGTGGAAGGTTAGCTTTGGGGAAGAGATATTGTGTGTGTGTGTGTGTGTGTGTGTGTGTGTGTTTGGTTGATTTGTTGAGAAGTGAGAATATAGCCCAGGCTAGTCTTGAGTTCCCTACATAGCTAAGGCCACCCTTCAACTCCCCGAACCTTTGACAGGGTCTCTCTGTGTACCCTGCCTGTCCTGAAACTCACTCTGTAGACCAGGCTAGCCTTGAACTCAGAGATCCGCCTGTTTCTGCCTCCCCAGTGTTGGGGATTAAAGGTGAGCGCCACCACCTGCACCACCACTGCTCCAAAAACCTTCACCTTACTCCTCTCACCTCAGCCTTGTGCTGCCACGATGCCCGGCTCTATTTTGGGCTTGTTTTTGTATTGTTTTGCCTTATTTGTTTGAGATGGGGTCCCATTCTGTAGCCCAAGCTAACCAGGTACTCAGTATGTAGTTGAGCTGGCTCCAGCCTCCATCTCTCAAGTGCTGGCATTCCAGGTAACAGCCTTGGTAAAGTTCCTTGAATGAACAAGTGGTATCAAGGAAAAGTTGTGGCGCCTAGCCAGCTCAGCTAGGTTTGATAATTGGAGGCGAGAAGGTCATGAACAGGGCTCACTCAAATCCCGCTATCCTTGCTTCAGGGCCTGAGGTGTCCCATGACACATCTGGATGGAGGACGCTTCTGAGGGGTGTTGGCTAAGTCAGGTGGGGAGAACAGGGGCATTGCAGGCCATGCGAGTCCCCTCTCCAGTTTCAGGAGATTCCGGAACTGGTGGCGCGCTTTGATGGCCTGGTAGATACGCAGGCAGCATTGAAGCTGGCAGAGCGCAAGCGACAGGTGGAGCTGGACGAGACCCATGCTCAGCTGTATCGTCTTCGGGAAACGAAGCAGGATGAGCTGCTGCGCCTGGGCCAGCAGCGTGCACAACTGCGAGAGCAGTTGGAGGCAGCGCGTGAGCGCACACGGCAGTGGGTGAGCGTCCCCGGGGCTGGAGTGGACACACCCGCTGAAGTAACCACAAGGGCTGGGGCACCGCATTGTCAAGGGTACCAGATAGTGCTTGTTCCCGCCCCACAGAACACATGGGTGCACCTGTCGGGTGGTGCAGCCTCCCAGACCCCAGGACCAGGTCCTGACTTTATAGCGATCTCTGCATGTGCGTTCTGTAGGAATCCAAGTGGACTCAAATCCAGAACACTGCAGCGGCCAAGACGCTGCTCCTGGGACGCACTCGAATGGCTGTGCTCAACCTGTACCAGCTTGTGCGCCTGCGCCAGAGTCAGCCTCTAGCCCTGGACATGGAGGACACCGAGGGGCAGCTAGAGGAGGTGAGACTCTCTGTGTCGCTTCTTACCCAGCTCCCACTGTGGGGACGCCTCAGGGTTAAGGGTCTAGTGACTTCCTGGCCCCACACTCGGCTGCCTGGACTGTATCTGCCACAACTGCCAGTGGATCTGTGTGCCCTTTGCAGGACTGGCTAGTCACCGAGGCCAGTTCGTCTGAGCTGCCCTGGCTCTTTGATGCACACAAGTCCAAGAGGGTCCCGGCGTCATGTGAACCAGGCTGTCTTTGGCAGGGTCTCATACTTAAGCCCAAGCTTACCCCAAACTAGGTAGCAGATAACCTTGAACTCCACACACACACACACCCTGGCCTCCATCTTCTGAGTGCTGGGATCACAGGTGTGCTGTGCATCTGGTCTGGCTGAGTTAGTCTCTTTTCAGCATGCCTCTGCTCTATGAGGAAGGCCCGGGGAAGGACGCTGGGCCTTTCCTGCCCACACTCCAGGCCAGGAATCAGTGATGAACTGTGTCACCCGGCCTCACTGTCACTGCTATGCCTAGGGATGGCTATTCTGCTTTTTCCCCCTTTGGTGCTGTGTCCTTAATATTTATTTACCCAGGTGATGGTCATGAAGAGGGTCCAACAGGCTGCTGGGAGCTTCCCTCAGTTCACAGCAGTGGCCTATGGGTGTTGGTGAAGTTCATATAAATAAGCAACTAGCACCACATAAAGGACACCATGGAGATGGCTACACATAAGCCTGATCCAAGGAAAATATCACCTGATGTGGTGGGACACTGGGTTGGCAGGGAGCCAGCTGGAAACTGGCAAAGTGGTTACAGATCATTCAGTGGCTGGGCATGGTGGCTCAGGCCTTTAATCCCAGCACTCTGGAGGCAGAGGCAGATGGATCTCTGGGAGTTCGAAGCTAGCCTGGTCTACAGAGTGAGCTCCAGGACAGCCAGCGCTACAAAGGGAAACCCTGTCTCAAAAACAAAATAAACAATTCAGTGGCATACACCTGTATCCTCAGGAGACTGAGGCAGGAAGGTTTGCCGTGAGTTAGAGAACGAGTCTGAGCAGTACTTGACAGTAAACAAGACAGACATTTGGGAGGCTGTACTGGACACCATCAATGCCTCTCCTGGGGTATTTCCAGGCCCACCACTGCCCTCAGCCTCCCTGTGTGGTGGGGACAGGAAGTGATCTGGCCATGTCACCCCTGCCCCCAGGTGAAGCTGTTTATCATGGACCTCTCAGCCACACTGGCCAGCCTTGCCCAGACTGAGCCCACAGCCACGGTATCCTAGTCCGGCCAGACGAGCAGTGAAGGAGACCTGAGGGACTGAGTCCCACATTTCTTGGTGTACAGGCTCAACGCAACGGCTCTCTGAATACCCTTCCTCCTGGGCAAGATGGAGCTGTGCCAGCCCACAGGACACTCATCTAAGTAGTGTCAGTGGGGCTGACAGCTGTGCTGGGCCCTTCACCCACCTCACAGGCTGGGGACAGGCTTCCCTCCCAGCTGGGGGCACAGACAAGCTTAGCCACGCTGATGTATTCCAAGATAGGCACTTGCTAAGCAAGGTGGGTCCAAGCAATAAGTGGCTGTTGGTAGCATCAGCTCGGTGGGGTCAAATGGTAGTCCCCCAGTGTGTGCCTGCCTGTGAGGTCCAGGTGCTGTGGGATGCTTGACCTTCCCAGACCCTCAAGCAAGGGGTGGGGAAAGCCACCAGTGGGAGGAAGGACACGAGGATGGCGCGGGCCGGTTCTCACCTTCACGTGCAGAAGGGTAGTGCAGCCTCCATCCTACAGCAGCCCTGAGCTGTCGAGCAACCGCACCCAGAGACTCATTCTTCTCATCTCCGACACAGGGGAAGCCACCTGCTCTCAGCTACCACGGAAGCTGGGACCTGCAAGTCTCCCTTCCAACACCCCAAGTTAACCACACTCCTGAGTACTAGCGGTGCTGCACAAAGGTTTACTACATAAAACCCAATGTCCAGCCGGAGACAGCCAGGGCCCACATTTGTATGGCCATGACTTCTGATCCCTGATTTCATGGAAGCAGTGGCAGCTGAGCTGCAGGTTCCGGGCTTTGTCTGCTGAGCTTTGCTAGTAGACTCCTATGCATCCTTCAAGACCCCACCCAACATCCTGTCAAACGCAGCCTGTGCTCTATCTGTGACCATACAGCACTGCTCCTCACAGACACTGGTTCCTGCAGGGGCTCTGCCAACAGCACACGGCAGCTCCGCTCATGTCCACTCTGGGGCTACCAGGAAGCTCCAGAGCCAAGTCTGGTTCCTCACATCCTCTTCCTCATCTTGCCCTTCCTGGAGGGGGCGCCCCGGCCAAAGGCGCCCTGGCGCAGCTCTTGGGCTCGGCGGCGGTTGCGTGCTGAAAGCTGCTTCAGGCCCCCCCGCTGCAGGAAGCGCTGCTTCTGGGCTTGACGTCGCTGTTTCAGGATCTGTTCCTTGGTCTTGAGTTCTGAGCGCATGCGGCCTTTGGGGGCACCTCGGGGCAGGGACCCACCTGTCAGCATGGAGATTTGGGGAGCTCAGCCTTTGACCCACAGAGACTGAGCCAGGCTCCAATTTAGAGGCCAAACCCCAGGTGACCTGGCACCCTGCCCAGTCCACGTTTCCAGTATCAAAACCGCCGCTGATGCCAGCTTTACAGAGGGACTTCCTGAACAGTGGCTGCCAACAGCCCAATATGGCCACCACAGAGATCGCATCCCAACCCGTGGAGACTGGCACTCCAGGTGGGAAGTGGTCAGGACCAGCTTCCACCTCTTTAGGTGTGCACATGGCCCCACACAGGGAACCATCCATCGTCCACCCCACTGCTTGCTACCCCAGGTACCACCTGCTGAGTGGGAGAGGCCAGTGACCTTGGTCTGCTGGGTGGGGCTGTTTCAGAGGACGGGACAGGGCTTTGCTAATGAGCAGAGTCTGCAGGTCCTAGCCTTGACCATGTTCACCCCTGCACCTCACAGCGCCTGGCTTTCCCCCTCGGACCAGACCACCTGCCCTGCCCACCTTGACTGTGCCCTCGCTTTCCACCTCTGCGGGGCCCAGGGCCTCGCTGGCTGGATGGCCCTTCTTCCTCAGAGTCCCGGTCATCGATTTTCTGCTTCTGCTTCCACTTCTGGTAGCTGAGAGCCTTGTCAAGGAAGTAATCTGCAGCTTCCGAGCTGGATGCAGGCCTCTTATAGAAGGTTGCTAGGGAAGCCACCCAGTCCCGCCCCTACACAAACCCCTTCTATAGCCACCCTCTTATAGAAGGTTGCTAGGGAAGCCACCCAGTCCCGCCCCTACACAAACCCCTTCTATAGCCACCCGGCCCCCCGCATCTCTGTCTGTCCCTTGGGATACAGGTCACGCTTGTAGGAGCTGCTGATATACCGGCCACTCTCAGTCTTGATCTTCTTCTTGTCCTCCTGGCCTGACTGCCCCACAAACCGCTTCTTCTTCCGGTCCCTGAGGGGGAGGGAGATGGAGTCTACTGCAGGGGAGCCTGTTCCCTCACCTGCCCTCACATGTATGTAACCAGCAGAGCATTAAAGGAAGTCAGTCACACTTGCCTGCATGGGACACTCAAAGTTCCTCGATCACCTCTCTACCTTTCCTGGACAGCCCAGGTCTCAAGGTTTGAGGACTTGGGGTCTGATCCCACACCGCTTCCCAGACATCTGTGTTTGTGAAGCAGCATCAGAGTCCTCATGGGCAGAGCAAGGAAATACCAGCTACCAAACATAGTGGACCAAGGAGATGGGCAGGCAAGGAGCCACCACTCCCTGAGCAAATGGAAACACAGAAGGCCGCACCCAGGGACTGCCTGGACTTGCTGCTCACTTACCACCTGAGCTGCTGATGACCTCGGGTCATGTTCTGTGCCTCGTCCCCCATCAGGTCAAGGACCGCACCAGCCACCTGCTGCTCAAAGGCCCCTCCAGCCCCACCAACACTCAGCCTGCAGATTCAAGAGGGAGATTTAATGGGGCCAGACGCTCCTTATGCACCTCACGCTATGCCACAAGCTCACACTCACCCCCGCTCACTATCGAAATCCTTGGGCCGGTAGGGGACATAAAACTCCTGGTCTCGCTGACGAGCCTCCTCCCTCCGCCTCTTGGCTCCTTGGTTAGGTCCTGGCTTTGACCGCTTCTGGCCCACAACCTCTGTGAAGACATCCTGGCAGACAGAAGCCCAGTGTCATCCTTGTGGCCTTGAGGAACCCCACTAGAACCAGGGACCAGGATGCCCCTTTTTATCTGCCAGGGAAACTCTTTTGCCAGACCCTATGTCGTTATCTGCACACACAACAGCCCCTGATTTGGAGAGCAGTGCAGGCAGAAGGGACAGAACGGACGCCGGCAATGGCACCGTGCTCCAGTACTGGCCCTGACCCCACTCAGCCCTGGATGCTTCTGTTCAAGAGGATGCACACAGAGGTTTGTGGCTGTCCGTGAGACAGGAGAGACAGAGTGGGTGTCTATGAGGAGGCCACTGCCTTGCGGTGGGGTACACTATCACTCCACCACCCTCCACCACCCTTCAGCACCACTGCTGGGGCTTTGCTCCCTCCAGGCCCTCAGGCTCCTGCTAAGCCACAGCCCAGACTACAACAGTTGGGGAAGGGGCTCTTTCTTCTTTTTTTTCAGATTTTATTTTCAGTTTTAGTTGTGTGTGTGTGTGTGTGTGCGCATGTGTGTATGAGTGCACGCACACGTGCACACATGCATAAAACGGTGCTAGATTTCCTGGAACTGGAGTTACAGGCAGTTGTGAATCACCTAATGTGGGTGCTGACAACTGAACTCCAATCCCTGCAGGAGCAGTTGGGCTCTTTTCTTGTTCTTTTTGACACAGGTTCTCAGTATATGGATTTGCTATTTACAGGCTGGTCCTGAACCCACAGAAATCCCTCTGCATCTGCCTCCCCAGGGCTGGGATTAAAGGCGTATGTTGACAGACTCCACGCAGCATAGCTCTTAACTGCTGAGCCAGTTCCACAGCCCCTTCCTTTGGTTATCTAAGCTCTGTAGCCTAGGCTAGCCTAAGACAGTATCACTCTGTAGCCTAGGCTAGCTTTGAACTTGTGGCTGTCCTACTTCCTTAGTCTCCACACCCATCTCTTGCAGACTGTAAATTGAGGCTGTGCCCCACCTCCATAGACAGGAGATGGGGACATGGGGCTGTACAACTGCCTGCCCCAAGGGCTGCTAGAACCTGGCTGCCTCTCCCTCAGCTCCAGCTACCCCTGCAGTGCACACCTCCACATTCTCAGCCATGTCCTCCTCTTCCTCTTCCTTCTGAGGCAGCTCCTTCTGGGGGACTGGGTCAGCTGGGCCCTCCTGCCTCTCTTGCCGCCCCTGCTGGAAGCTGGCGATAGCTTTTCTGTCCCTCTGCCGCTTGGCACGCATCATCTGGCTGCTTGGATCTCGGCTGGAGGCGTTGATCTCAAAGATAGTCTGCAAAAGGGATCCCATACTCACTGCTTACCCCCCCCCCACACTCTATGCCAGTTGAAAGCTGTATGGGCACTCCTCAAATCTTTACCGTGGGAGGTGGGACCCTTGATAATAGTATTGCACAGTTAGAGGGAGGCCCAGAGAGAGTGGGTGTCTTATCCAAGGCGACACAGCTAGGAAAAGCTGGAACCCAGACCTCACACTAAGTGCACTTGGCTTTGAAACCATTGATTCCTCTGTGCCACTCTCTGGCTGTTTGTGTTACTCGCCACCTGACCGGGCTCTCCTTGCCTCTGCACATGAGCCACACAGCATATGCCCGCCCATGGATACCCAGGAGTGAACAGGTAGGGAAGGTCAAGACTGGGGATGGCCATGAAAGGTAGAAAAAGGCCTCTGAAAGGTAGAAAACACAGCACTCCCTAAAGGGGAGTCCATCTATCTTGAGTGGTGATCTCCAAACCTGCTGTGGTCAAAGGAACGCTCCGGAACAGGTGGTGGAGTCTATGAGTGGCCAACAGAGCCACTGTGACTCGTCAGGAAGCGCAGAAGGAAGACTCACCGTGCGGGTGCGATAGTTCCTGATGCTGTCCACCAGCTGCAGGCGCTGCAGTTCTCCCTCCTCAAACCGGGAACCTGATGGAGAGGAAGTGTGTGAGGACAGGGTGGGTTGGGAAGGGCCAGTCCACCCTCACCTGCTCCACCCGGCAGAATCTCACTGAAGAGTGGGTGCATGCCCAGCCCTGCCAGGTCCAGCTCCTTGGCTCTCTTGATGGACTCGGGTGAGGGCGCCGGACGTGAGCGCACGTACTGCTGCTGGGCGTTGTCGGCCACACGGTGCAGGCTCCGAAGTTCCAGGGATGCCTCCAGGGCAGTCTGTAGGCCGCTGTCCTCATCATCCACCACACTCTGTGGCACCCGGCCCAGCACACCATCTCCACCAACTGCACCTGCCAGTCACAGGGCACACTGTGGAGTCAGCCTGTGTCTATTCCCTCATGGCCTCTGAACCCCAGGACAACAGTTACAGCAATAGGGACATTTAGAGTGGCGTGTTCAGTCAGACCCTGGGATGCACAGGAACACAGACAGACCCCAACTCTGGCAACAATAGTCCAAGAACAGTCCCAGGGTCCAAGGCTACCCAAGCAGACGCTTGTGGCTATCTCCAAGGACGAGGTGGGCAGGATCTCCTATAGTCAGACCCAGCAGCCACCTACCAAAGCCAGACCATTACACCCCTGTGTGCTTAGGAATTCCAGAGACCCAAGCCCTGTCCAGCCACCCCTCACCTGAGGACTCCTGGTGAGGCTGGGCGAGGGTGACGGAGCGGCCCAGGAACAGGTGCAGGTCAAGCAGGTAGGGGACCTCATCTGGAGCCACCAAGGAATAGGCTGTGCCACTTCGACCTGCTCGGGCCACACGGCCTGGAAAGCGGGGGAGCTGAGTTTTAGCAGAGGGAGCCCAACCCCCTGAGGACCAGAGCCCTACAGGCCAGAACCTTTCCTGAACTGCGTCCCGACCTACAGGGTGGGTGGCAAGGGTTGGTGCAGAGCCCAAGTGAGTGAACGCAGGGGCAAACACCACTCCCAATCAGTGTTTCAGGTCCCTGGCACTCCCACTTGGGTAAGATTTTCCCCAAGGAATAATCAGACCGCAAATTCCCAGAAAAAGAGGTTTGGGCCAGAACTTCCTAAAGGTGATAGGACAGAGGACTGGTCAATAAGCTCATGACTACCAGATGAGAATTACAGAGCTGAGCAAAGGGTGAGCACCTGGCCCACCACTTGTTTGTACAATAAAGTTTTACTGGCATAAGCAATGCCTGTTTATTTACATATTCCCAATGGAAAATGTAATCATGATGCTGTATATTAAACAGTTACATAAAGATGGCATAGTGTGCTGGGTGGTGGCGCACGCCTTTAATCCCAGCACTTGGGAGGCAGAGGCAGGCGGATTTCTCTTGAGTTCAAGGCCAGCCTGGGCTATAAAGCGAGTTCCAGTACAGCCAGGACTGTAATACAGAGAAACCTTGTTTTGAAAAACCAATAAATGAATGAATGAATGAATGAATGACGTAAATGAAAACATCTGTAATGGTATACAGTGACTTAAAAAGCAGCAATGTTGAAAAGTAACCCAACACAACCCCAATGTTGTGCTGAGTAAATTGTAGATATCACATTTCTCCTTGGTTTGTTGTTTGTGACAGGGTCTATGTAGCCCAGGTTGGCCTTGAACCCCTGACCCTCCTGGTTCCTCATCCCGAGTGCTGTGACAGACAATCACCACCGTTTTTTTCCATGTCTTAGGCAAACATCACATCCCCTCGTTTGCAGGTTTCCATAGGAGTGGTCTGTCATGTGGCACCTGAGGAGTTCCCCTGGGGCTCTGGAAACCCCCAAGATGGGGAGGCAGCTGTCTGGAAAGCAATAGCAACTTGGAGACAGCAGGGAGCCACCAGCAAGGACACATCTAGGACTCAGGAAACACAGCGGGGGCTCCTGTGACTGACAGTGAAGCAACAGCCCGATCCCCAGCGGCCATCCTCACACCACTGCCCTCTCTGCCTGACAGCTGGGCCTATGTCAACCACACTCAGTCACATACAGAGCATGCCCGAGAAACCCTGTCCCAGCTGCTGCTCCCCCATGCAAATCTTAAACTATCTGCATTTACAAACACAGCACACAACTCAGAGTGGTCTGTGGCAGAGCCACACCCTAGGTTCTGTTCCCAATACCAAAAGGACGGAAACTCTGAGAGCTGGGAACTAGCTGCCAGGGTTCACCCAGTAAGCACTGCTCAAGGCCTTAGGTTCCCCAAATTCTCAGCTGCCAGCATGGTACAGTGTCCCCACTTCATCCAACAGTGCAGCCAAGCTCCTCACCCACGCGATGCAGGAAGAGCTTGCCCTTCGCAGGGAAGCTGTAGTTGATGACATTGTCCAGCAGGGGGATGTCCAGGCCCCGGGCGGCCAGGTCGGTCACGATTAGGGTCGAACATTTGTTGTGTATGAATTTCGCCAAGTTGATCTTGCGGGCCGTCTGGTCCAGAGCACTGTAGATGTGGGCACAGCTCACACCCTGGCCCGTCAGCAACTGCTCAGAGCAAAGGTGGGGATGTGAGAGGAGCCTTGCAGGAGCGAGGGCTGGAGGCTGGACTGAAGCTGGGGCACCATGCACAGTGGGTTTGAACCCCAACCCTGCTGCTGGCTGGCCTGACTCAGCATAAACGGAACCTCTACTGCCCCCCAGCTCTGCAAGGCTTTTGGAACATCAAAGGGTAT
Organism: Microtus oregoni; assembly: GCF_018167655.1. Taxonomy (NCBI): domain Eukaryota; kingdom Metazoa; phylum Chordata; class Mammalia; order Rodentia; family Cricetidae; genus Microtus; species Microtus oregoni. The sequence goes on along the minus strand of NW_024543062.1, from coordinate 29,951,682 downwards.
AATACATAAAGAGGGCTGCCCTAAGGGAGCTGTGTGACTACGGGCAAATTATGCAGTCTTCTGTGTCTCACAGAATGAAGAGGATTAATGCACCATTCAGAACTGAGCCTGAAACAGAAAGCCCATGAGAGAATCAATTGCTTTCTCAATGTTACTATTTTGGTCTCAGACACTTGGACGAGGAAGGCGCCATTTATATGTTGGGTAAGCAAGACCCAGCCACGCATGTCTTCAGCAGTGCCCAGGTGTGGCTGCTGGGGTGTGAGACAGTGGCTAGTCAGCCCCTCCCCCAGCCTTCCATGCTGCTGGAACTCCCCACACTTGCATCTAGGTGAGATCGACAGGTGTGAATTCACAGAAAAGGTCAAGAGCACACCACACCAACATTTGAGCATCACGCCTAGAAGGCACATCACACACTGGAAATCCACCCCAAAATATCCAGGTCCACTGGGAGATGCTGTGGATGATCAGGAGAGAAAGGCAGACTAAGACCAGCGGGGAGGTGCCAACAGTGGATGCACTCACACAACTGGCCCTGACAGTTCACCAGGTGTCTGAGACGTGCTGTGAAATGGCCCTTGACAAAAGCCCCACCCAGGTTCAGGATGAAACTGGTCTGAGACCTCCTAGGGTCTCTCCATCCCAAAGAGCCCCTACTCACCTCCATGAGGTACTCTGCGTGGTGCTTGGTGGCTACAAACACCACCGTCTGGTCCTGGGGTCTAACGACATTGCGCAGCAGGTAGAGAAGCGCGGCAGCCTTGGTGTCCTCACGCACAAGGAGGAAGGAGGTCTGCAGGGAGAGCGGCCAATGTGGGCTCCTGGCTAAGGGCGGGCAGGGCGCAGCATGCCACTAGCCTGGGGAGGAGCCTGGGGAAGAGCTTGGGGAGGAGGCCCAGCACTGCCTCACCTTGAGCTGCTCATTAAGCTTGGTGTCTACATCCAGACGGATGAGCACGGGCTCTGTGAGACCTGTTGGGGTGTGGAGATCTCAGGGGTCACTGAGGAGTTGATCTGAGGCCACCCCGAGTCCAGCACCACACCCACACTGCACTGGCTCACCTGCCCGAGCAAATTCCACCAGCAGTTTGGGCAATGTGGCGGAGAACAGCACTGTCTGGTGGCCCCCAGGAAGGCGGCTTATGATCTCCTGTAGCTGCTCAGCAAACCCCATTTCAAAGAGCCTGCAGGGAGGTGTGGGCAGGGAGAGTCAGGAGAGGGCTTCCACCCTAAGGAGCTGGGAATCCTTGATATCCTTGCTCTACAATCCCTGTCGTGTGCAACTGTTAAGCTTTTGTGTGTTTGTGCTTTGCGCTTCCCGTGCTGGGAACGAACTCAGCCTTACGCATGCTAGGCAAGTGTTCGCCACTGCGTACAGCCCAGCATTGACTATAACACTATTTTCAGTACTAAGATGTAAACCTAAAATCACTAGTGCAGGTGCCCCAGGATTGGGACGACTCAAACACACATCTAAGTCTCCCTGGACAGGGCCATCATCCTGTGGCCTCCCCTCTCTCTGCTTCCTGGGCCTTGGGGATAATCTTGACAGTTGCTCAGGGGTTTATCTGTGGCCTCACCTGTCTGCTTCATCAAAAACCACATACTCCACGCTCTGTAGCTTCAAGTTCATCTCCACAGCCACATGCATCAACCGCCCAGGGGTGGCAATGATTCTAGAAGGGATATACCAGCCAGGTCACCCCAGGCTCAGGGCTCAGCATAGCCCCCAGTCTCTTCCACGCCACTCTGGGAAGGGACCCCAGAGCATTCCTCCCAACAACAAACTCACATGTCAGGGTTCTCATGCAGAGCCGCAAACTGGTCTTCCATTCTAGGGTAGAAAGCAGGGTCACCTGAGAGGACAGAGCTTTTGAGTCTGTCCCTCCCTATCACAGTAGAGCATCCCCACACCTCGCCATGGGCCACACACCCCAGGCATGGAAGTGAGAAATGGCTCCTGGGAGACAAAAGGCCAAGGCACTGCCCCAGCAGAGACAGGCTGAAACACAAGGGAGAACCTCAGAGGCTCAGGACACTTTGCCAACCCACAGCACCACCTAGTGACAGAGCCTGGAACTACCGGTTCCACCTAGAACCCTGAATCCCTGATGGCTAAGTGCCTGTTCCTGTCTTCCCCTGGAGCAGCTGTAGGAGTGTGGATCCTAGCTCCATGTAGCTTAGGGAGGGAAGGCTTTCTTTTTTTTTAAATAATTTACTTTATTTTATGTGCATTGGTATGGATGTATGTCTATGTGAAGATGTCAGATCCTGGGAGTTACAGTTGTGAGCTGCCATGTGGGTGCTGGGAATTGAACTCGGGTTCTCTAGAACGCTGAGCCATCTCTCCAGCCTGAGGTTAGGCTTTCTGACAATCACAGGCTACATCCCTTGGTAGAAGCTAGAGTAGGACAGACGACTGCAACCTGAGCATGGCACCCAGAGAATGACACTAGGAGCTCACAAAACTCCCTGGCCCGAAGCCATGAGCTGACAGGACCCTCTGTCCCTGCCCCAGCTTCCACCACATCCCCTGGCCAGTCTGTCTGAACATGTGGAGAAGCTGCTGTTAGTGACTAGCAACTCAGGCCCACAAGGGAAGCCTCAAGGCACAGTGGTGTGCCTGCATGGGGAAGCTGGGACATGGGATGAGTGATCCTTACTTGTCCCCGCCCAGGATCAAGGCTGTCTTGAGGCCGGTGAACTTGCCCAGCTGTGGAGAGAGATAGAAGGGGTCAAAGATGAGGGCCTGCCACCTCAGCCTCCTCACAGTTTTCCACCAGGCCCTGCTACCCGCACCTCTTTGGTGAACTTCATAGTCTGCAGGGCCAGCTCTCGGGTGGGGGAGAGAATGAGGGCCCGGGCTCCTGTCTGTGCACTGTGCGCCTTCAGCCGCTCAAACATGGGGAGGAGGAAACAGGCTGTTTTCCCGCTGCCTGTCCGGGCCATGGCCACCACATCTTTGCCGTCCAAGATCACAGGAATGGTCTGTCAGAAACATGTTGGAGGCAGTCAGCACTGGTCCCAGCATAGCCGGCCACGGGTGAGCCCCAGGTCTCTAGTGTCAGCACTGGCCCCAGCATGGCCGGCCACGGGTGAGCCCCAGGTCTCTAGTGTCAGCACTGGCCCCAGCATGGCCGGCCACGGGTGAGCCCCAGGTCTCTAGTGTCAGCACTGGCCCCAGCATGGCCGGCCACGGGTGAGCCCCAGGTCTCTAGTGTCAGCACTGGCCCCAGCATGGCCGGCCACGGGTGAGCCCCAGGTCTCTAGTGTCAGCACTGGCCCCAGCATGGCCAGCCACGGGTGAGCCCCAGGTCTCTAGTGTCAGCACTGGTCCCAGCATGGCCGGCCACGGGGAAGCCCCAGGTCTCTAGACCTATTTTTACAAAAGCCTGTCAGCGCATGTCCAGGAATGAACACCCCCAGCTCCTTTGTCAGGAGACGCTGCCTCCCAAGTTGGGTCTCCACCTTGTGTCTCATGACTGTGAAAGCTGGGGGCTCCCTGGGCACTTGTGAGCTGCCTGGCAGGTTCAGTATGACAAGAGGCAGAGAGCCACATTGGGTCCAACCTTCTCCTCAGTGAAATGGCTAAGCTATGTGCAGCTTCAGCCATAGTGAAGAGGGCCAGCAAGGTGACAGCTGGGGCCAGGAACAACTGTCACATGGCCACTGCTCACTGCTGCCCCAACCCATTGCCCTCCGGCTCCTTACCTTTCTCTGGATGGGCGTTGGCACCTTGTAGCCCTTTTTCATGATCCCCTTGAACACAGGGTAGCTCAAGCCTGGGAGAGACATGGGAGTGGTCAGGGACCACCAGATTGTTTTCACCAACACACAGAAAAAAAAAAAAAAGAAGAAAAAGAAAAAAAGAAAGCAAAAAATTGAAGGCTAAAGGAGTGTAAGACACCAAACTGTGGCAGGGATGCCTCACTTGACCTCTGCTGGAATTTTGTCACCTTTATTTCTCTGTCCAAGGGATGTACCCCACACTGACTTGAACTTGTGATGTCTGCCTGAGTGCTGGAATTACAGGCATGTGCCACTCTGATAGGTGTGGTAGGAATATTGGGAAATGGAGTCTGACAGGTAGGAGAGTGGCCCCTGAGGACTTAACAGACCTGGACTGAGGATCTGGGGGCCGGCGGAGAGCTGCCTAGAGACCAGCAAATGTCTTCAACTGCTTTCTGGTCAACCCTTCATCTTCATCATGCCTATATGTATGTCGCTGCTTCATCCTCCTGATTTTCAACAAGAGCCAGAACTTCGCTTTAAATCCAAATAGCCATCTAGAAGGCTTTTATGAACCAACTATTCAGTCTCTGCAATCCATTCCTTCTGGGCTTGTTCTTTACTTATTGATTTGTAAGAACTCTTTGCATACTGTAGATGATAACCTTCTGAGGCTGCAGATATTTTTGACTGTTGTGAGACAGGGTCTCTTGCTACGCAGTCATGGCATAGGCCACTATGCTCAGCTCCTTTTTTTAATTGCTATTAAAAGTCACTCAGTGGGTGTCTCAATCCTTGCCCTGTGCATCGAGGGCAGAGCACTTAAGCTGTAATCCCCACACAGGTGTCCCGACACCACTCCATCATCTCATGCCCATCTCTTCAAAAGTATCCTCCTGTCTTGACACTGAACCCTCTGCCACCTCCTGTGCCTGTATGGCTGGCCCCCTTTCCAGGCCTGCTATGGATGACTATTTCTAACCTCAGCCTATTTGACACCTAGCACACAGGTAGAAGTCAGTACCTAAGAACAGAGGGCACAATGACCCCATCCCCATCCCCAGGCTACTCCCCAGGGCCCCAGGTACCCAGCCTCTTTACTCACCCATGGACTGGAAGCCACCAGACTTCTTCTTTTTCTTGTTCTGGGCTCGTACCAACTCGCGGGTGTCAGGCTCCACATCTGATAAGCACTCTGAGGTAGGAAAGGAGGGCAAGGCTCTGCCAGGGCCCAGCTGCGAGGGAAGAATGAGAGTTGGCATGACTCCAGCTCTGACTGACCACAGGGGTGCGAGGACCAGACGCTAGCCAGTTCTCCAACAAGCTCTCTTAGGACCAGGCTGGGGCAGAGGTACAGATCGGGTCTACAGAAAATCTACAGTGCTTGCAAGCTCCATCCCCTACCAGCAGTACAACCACCTCCCTGAGCCTGGGGGCACCTTCTAAAAACTGAGGTCAAGGGCATGAGTGTGGGAAGACCCAGTGCAAAGTATAGGCTTGGCCAGGAGAGATGCTGAAGGCAGAGGGTACGTGTGTGTGTGTGTGTGTGTGTGTGTGTGTGTTTGTGTGTATGTGGTTGTAGTAGCTTGAGTGTGCCTGAGGAGTGGCCACGGCTGTCCTCTGTCCTGGAACTCAGAAAGACCCACCTGTCTCTGCCTCCTGAGTGCTAGCATCAAAGGTATACAGCACCATGCTTGGATCTTACTTCCAATTTCTGATTAATTTTTTTAAAATAATAATTTATCTCTTTTTTCTATTACTTATAAAATTTCTTATGTCACTGGTTAAGACTCCCGTCTCCCCCAAATATTTTTGTTATTCTGGTGGTGCCGAGGATGGAACCTTTGACCATCAAACCAAACCCCAGCCATCTTCTTACTCTTTATTATTTTTTTTTAATTTTTTTTATTTTTTGGTTTTTCGAGACAGGGTTTCTCTGTAGCTTTGGTGCCAGTCCCGGAACTAGCTCTTGTAGACCAGGCTGGCCTTGAACTCCCAGAGATCCGCCTGCCTCTGCCTCCTGAGGGCTGGGATTAAAGATGTGCGCCACCACCGCCCGGCTCTATTCTTTATTTTTGAGACAAGGTCTCACTAAGTTGCACAGGCTAGCCTTGTATGTAGCCCAGGCTGGCCTTGAACTCATGATCCTAGTGACTCAGTCTCCTAAGTAGCCTATTTCTACTCCTTTCTCATTTTCGTCTTGAATCTTGTTTCATTATTTCATCTGTCTCAGAAGAGAATTGTAAGCCTACTGTCATGTAGCTATAAACATGAGATGAACCCATATTCTGTGACTAAATACCAGGGATTTGGTGGCAGAAGACAAACACAGGTATTTATGATGCTACGCTCGGTGGCTACTACACTGAACACAGACATAAACTATTTCCTTCAACAGAGTTCTCACGGGACAAGTGCTACCTTATGTTCTCATCCTATGTTCTAATTATACATTTTATCATTAGTGTATGTGTGCACGATACATGCCATGGGTGTGAAGGCCTGGGTGTGTGGCGGCCACGGGCAACTTTCAAGAGTCTGCTCCCTCCCAACCATGATGAAGCAGGGTCTCTTGTTTCTGTTGGTCGTGCATTCCTGGGTAGCTGGCCTGTGCGCTTCTCAGTGGTTCTCCTATTTCCACCTTCTGACTCACCTGTTGGGATTACGTGTGCGCCATGTGTTCGGCTTTTTAAATGTATTGGTGTTTTGCCTGCATAGATTATGTGCACCAATTGCTTCTCGGCCTTTTGGCTAAGATCAAGTGTAGATTATGTGTACCATGTGCATGCAGTACCCAAGGAGACCAGAAGAGGTTGTCAGGTCCTTTGGAAATGAGGGAACTTCTGAAAGATCAGCCAATGTTTGTTAACCAATGAACCATCTCTTTGCCCCTACATCAAGCCTGGTTCCAGGGATCAAATTCAGGTTGCCAGGCTTATCAGCAAGCACTTCTACCTCCTGGGCCATCTCTCTGGCCTTTCAACCTATTTTCTGACTTATATATAACATGTTTTATGTGTCTTTGTATAACTTTTCTGTTTTGTTTTGGTCTTTTCCAGACAGGGTCTCCTTTACCCAGGCTGGCCTTCTGAACTCCCAATCCTCCTGCCTCCATCTTCTAAGTGCTGAGATGGTGAGTGTGTTGCTACAGCCAATTCCTTCACTGGATTTCTTTTGGTGAAATTCATCAAGTAACTTTTAAATTCTAAAACCTTTGAGGGAAGTCACCACACTACTTATTCCAGCCTTGGAAAGAGTGGGGTGGCACACCAGTCATCCCAGCACTCAGGAGGCCGGGAAATCAGGAGATCAAAATCATCCTCTCCTCCACAGTGAATCTGAGGCTACCCAGGCCTGCACAAGACCCTGTCTAACACTTTTTTTAGTATGACGAATGGTGGTGGTGCTCGCCTTTAATCCCAGCACTTGGGAGGTAGAGGCAGGAGTTCAAGGCTAGTCTGGATTACACAGTGCAACCCTGTCTCAAAACAAAACACAGCAAATAAATATATAAATACAAAAACTTAACATAAGGCAAAAAATTTTCTTGACAATTGTTAAACTTTGCTCGTTGGAATTTTTCTTCCTAGTTCAGGCATCCAGCTTGGGGTCCTTCCCGCTTTGTTTGAAGACAACAGCGCCAAAATTCCATGAAAGAGACCCGGGGATATAGCTATCTGACAGAGCATATACAAGGCCAGCACTAGCACAAACAGGGCTTTGGGTTTGGTCTCCAACCTTGCTAAAACAAAAGGTGGGGAGGGAGGAAGAGACTTTCCCCATTGATTCCAAGTTGATGGACTCTGCTTCCCATGCAGTATTCTGGTTTCACTGCACAAACACATTGGTTTTGTTTGGTGTTTTTTTTTTTTTGGTGGGGGTGGGGTAGTGAGAACAAGCTCAATGGTACAGTATGGACTTGGCTGCTCTCCCAGCCCTATTTACATCAAGGATGTGACATACCTTTAATAAGTAAGTATGTTTGTATCCCAGGATGGAGGACCTTCTACATTTTTCGTAAAGCAAAATTACAGGATTGGAGCTCTTACCAGAGTGGCCTTGAACTCCTGATCCTCTTGACTCTACCATTCCTACCCAAGGTGCTAGGATGACGGGTGTGTGTCCCAATACCTGCTTTTATGTCGTCTTGGGGCTCAAATCCAGCACTTTGGACATGCTAAGCAAGCGTTCTACCAACTGAGCTACGCCCGGAACCTGCAGGCTGGGTTTTGATTTGTAAAAAGTTGAGCAGTAACTTCTTTCTTTATGTGCCACAGCCAGTGCAGGACTTGGCCTCAGCAAAGCCCTTGGTCCGAGCCACGTGGGCAGCCTTCTCCGGCAACAACTAACTGCGTTCTCAGTGCCTTTAGCTGTTTCTGCACATTCTGAGTGCAGCGCAATGACTGAGCTGGGGAGGAGAAATGGAGGAATATATCCGCTGTGCAGACTATGGGAGTCACGAACCATAAACTTTTCTGCCTCCTTGGCGCTCACGCCTCTCCCCACGTGCACACATTTGTAACCAGACCGTCCCCATTTTCAATCCTGCTGTCCCTTCTCTGATACTGTTGATTGGGCCTGCAAGGCTGAACCACACAAATGTCCGTAAGTACTAGTTTAGTTCAAGAGGTCTGGTCTGGTGGCCTCTCATTCATCTTATCTCCTAAGACCACCCCAAAATCAGGCGGACCTTCGCACTTGCACTTTCCATTGGCCGAAGGGTAACTGGGCCCAGCCCCCTCCAGACGGGACCCAATGACGGCTCACAATCAGTGAGACGGACAGGCGGAAGGGCACAGGCCGAGGGCCCGACTCGAGAGTCTGTGCTCTTACCTTCCGCGCCCGAGCGTCATCCTCCGCCTGGATCTCAAACTCGCCGTCCTCCGAGTCGCTGTCGCGTGCCTGGGAAGCCGCAGTCCGGCGCTTCCTCAGTCCCTTCTTCTTCCACGGAGCCATGGCGGCACGTGACTGCGGGCCGGAACCCACGCTTCTACCGGCAGCCATTCGAGCCGGGCACTCGGACCCGGAAGTGGGCGGGACCTGCAGGACGCACAGACTGCGCAGGGGCGGAGCCTGGGGGCCGCACGAGTAGCGTTGCGATCAGGCTCCACCCCCAGGGCGGGGCCTGAAGGAACCAACCAATTGCGTGAGGAACCGAGCGTCAACGTGGCTCCACCGACGGGGCGGGGCCTGAGGGACAGACCAAATAGTGGGGGGACCTGAGGAATGTACCAACTGAACGGGAATAGAGGCTCAAAAGATGTAATTGCTTTGCAAATATCAAGCTCTGAGGAATGTACCAACTGTATTGGGAGCCGAGTCCGAGGGACACAACTGAACGGGTGGAAGAATTTAAGGAATGTACCAATTATGCAGGGTGGAACCCCCCGAGGGGCGGGCCTAAGGAGGATACCAACGAGATTGGGGTGTGGCCTGCGGAACGTACCATCTGCGCGGGGGCGGGGCCGAGGGACGTACCAGCTGCGCAGGGGCGCGCCGTCTCTCCTGTTGCCCAGCGCGGGATGCGCGTGGGCGCGTGTCCTGTGGCGCCACTGCGCTTGCTGTGCTGTGCTGTGCTGTGCTGTGCTGCGCTGTGCTGTGCTGCGCTGTGCGGGGGGTTGTACTGGAGCCAGAGCTTGCTGACCAGAGGCCCCGGTAGGAAAATTGCTGAGCACGGAGTTCCGGTGATGCCTGCGCTTTCAGCTTCGTTGGGTGACTGGTGCGCGGTACTCCGCTGTTTGGAGCCTGAGTTGTGGTCGGGAAAATGGATTTAATCTAAAGAGACTGAACAGGACTATTGGCGAGGACTAGAACGCAGTACATTTGCAATGTGCTTTGCACAAGGTAGGCGTGGGGGCGACAGCGGCTTGGGAGCCCCCTTTCCCCCCTCCCACCATAGTTTCTTTTTCTGATTGGTGCCATCCCCATTTGCGCCCGTAGTCGTCCTGTAAATATTTGTTGAGTATACACTGTAGGCTAAAAGTGTGTATCTGTTTATTCATTAAATATTTGCTGATGGCATTTTCCCCTGTCTTGTCAACTAGAAAGACAGGAGTGCCTGCTTAGACTGCAGCTTGCACAGACCACAGGGTTCAAACTCAGAAGCCAGGCAGTCGTGCAGTTCTACCTGGGAAGTAGAGGGAGGGATCAGAGTTAAAGGTCATTCTTTGCTATAGAACATTGTGAGTTCCAGGCCAGTTTGAGCGACAAGAAACCATAGATGGGGGAGGGGCAAGAAAGTGATTCATTTTCAAGATGCCCCCTGAATGGTAGCCCCTTTCCCTTTTGCCCCTGGGTTTGAGACTCCAGGTTGCCTCCGTTGTTTATCTGGCCCTGTTATTTGCTCTTACTCTCACCGTTTGCACAGGGAGCCCTGGAGGCTGAGTCTAGCAGGCTGACCTGACCACTGACTGCAGCGTGGATCCTGGTGGAACTGGCCCACAGTGGAATGCAGGCACTCCACCTTAAGCACTGCAGCCCCAGCAGCTACAGGGTCAAGGCCAGGGCGTCCTATGTGGATGAGACCCTGTTTGGCAGCCCTACAGGAACCCGGCCCACTCCACCAGCCTTTGACCCACCCTGGGTGCAGAACTGTGACAGATTGGCAGGAGTGGGCCCAGGACCACCAAAGGTCTCTCTGGTTAAGAGAGACTGTGAGTCTACCCCCTCCAGGGGCAGCACCCCAAACCTCACACCAAGGAAGAAAAACAAATACAGGTAACAGGGTGGGGGTACGCTCCTGTACTAAGGATGGCTTTCTTGGTCTCTTGTGATAAAATACAGTTTACTCTGCAGAAGCAACTTAGGCCAGAAGGGGTGTGTTGTGGTCCGTGGTTGCACAGCTGTTGCTATAAGTCTCAGCAGTGGGTGGGGGGGGGGGGGCTGGGGCCAGCAGGCCACATGCATGCCTGCTCCACTGCACACTGTCTTCCTTTCCTTCGGTCCCAGAGCACCCCACCCCCTCTCTGACACTTCAGGCACACACATGTGGTGGGTGCATAGACTTCCATGCATGTGAGACTCTTGTACTAAGAGGGAGATCCGTCATAGGCACACCCACGGGCCAACCTGACAACTGAAGCTGACCACCAGAGCTATCAGGCTACCTGGTACAGCCTCCTGTTCACCTGCTGTGTGGCCATGGGCAGCACCCTGACTTCTCTGAGCCAGTTTACTCAGATAATAGAACGAATGCCCCCATTAAATGGGAGTGGGGAATATCGGGGCACAGCAGCTGAATGCTGCGATTGATGTCTTGATCAGTGATAGTGTTGACTGGCGAATGGCTCAGTGGGTGAAGGCTCCTGCCTCAAAAGCCTGGTGACCTGTGGTTGCTGGAACCTTTATGAAGGAGGAAGGACAGAATGACTCCACAGTGTTGTCCTCTGACCATGCCCACATATCCACATCATGCGCACATAGTAATAATAAGTTTAAAATATTTTAAAGGAAATTCTTGGGGGGGAAAAAAACTTCAGGGCAAAAAAAAATTGCATCTCTGCTGAGCTCATGTAGAGTTTTTTGTTTTTGTTTTTAAGTGTTTTTTATGGTTTATTTAACTTAATTTTATGTGCACTGGTGTGAAGGTGTCAAATCCCCTGCAACTGGATCTTCATACAGTTGTGAGCTGCCATGTGGGTGCTGGGAATTGAACCTGGGTCCTCTGGAAGAGCAGCCAGTGCTCTTTACCACTGAGCTGTCTCTCCAGCCCCCATGTAGAGTTTTTTGAAAGGTACATTTGTATTTGGTTATTTTTGTGTGTGAGGCTTGTGTACTGGTGGAGGTCAAAGGACAACTTGTAGGAGTCGGTTCTTTCCTTTTACCACGTGGATCCTGAGGATTGAACTCGGCTGTCAGTCTTGTTCACAAGCATCCACACCCGCAGAACCGTCTTGCTGACCCAAGCTCCTGTAGAGTTTTGTTGTTCCTAAACAACAGCGTGACGACTGTTTGCCTAGCGCTTAACAGACTTAATTACTCCATCAATTTGGAGCAGGGTGGATTCAGGAGGGTGTCTGTCGTTTGATGCACAAGATTTGAACATGTACGGGTATTCACAAGGGCTTCTGGAGTGGCTGTAGTTAGGACTCTTGATGGTGGGTTCATATGAGGGTCCCTTTTAGGACTGCTCCCCTCTCCAACATGTCCGTGTCCAGAAGAAGAGGGGGACAAGCCCCAGCTGTCTTGGGCTAATACCTATTGATGCCTATGAGCCTATTGAAGAGTGTCGGAGGCCAAGGGTGCCAGGCAGGCTCCGGCTGCTTCCGTAGCTGGTGGGGAGTGGGGTTAGAGAGAGCTCTGGTGTGTCATCGCAGGTCACTGTGTTCTTCCCTTTCCTAGGTTGATTGGCCACACCCCTTCCTACTGTGATGAGTCCCTTTTCGGCTCCCGGCCACAGGGCACCAACAAGGAGGGGTCTCGGACAGCCATAGGGGATACTGCCAAGCTCCAGACCCTTTTCTGGACACCACCAGCCACCCCTAGGGGCGGCCACTCACCTCGCCCCAGAGAGACCCCACTTCGAGCCATTCACCCAGATGGACCCTCCAGGACAGAGCCCAGCGTGGCAATAGGCTCCCAGAAGACATCCCAGGAGGGGTTAGATGCTCCTTCCTCTCTAGGGCGGAGGCCTTCCCATTCACTCAGCCACCTAAGTGTCGCCAGCATGGGTCATCCAGCTTCTAGTGTCCCCCAGACCAATGGACCTTGGAGTCCCCGGCCTTCCATGTCAGGGATGACTGTTCGGAGTCCCTTGGTCACTCCCAGGTCACGGTCAGGCAAAGTTTCAGGGCCAGCTGCCCCTCGACAAGGGGCTGGCCCCCGCAAGCCAAAGCCTCCTTGGAAATGAGGTTCTCATCAGGTAATCCTCTGGCTCAGGTGCAGTACTATGGGGACCAGTGTCTCCAGTGCCTCCAAGCACTAGAGAAGTCTCCCTGAGGCTCCATGGTGAGGACAGGCCATGCTTCCCTTGGTCCCCACAAGCTCAGGACTCCCTAGCCGCCTCTGCAGGGTGTTTGGGGTCCTTTGAGATATCTCTCTGGCCATGGTGCAGCCTCTTTCTGCATTGGTGCCAAACCCCACCCAGCTCCCTGCTCAGGATTCAGTTTCTACAGGGGTCTGGGTGCCTTGAGAGAGTTTCCTGGGCTGTATGTGAACCCCGAGGGTGGAACATGAGGGAGACATTTTAATATCCGTGTATTTATTCATTCCATGTACTAAATATATTCAGCTCATCAAAGCTTAGTGGTGTGTTGCTTTTTCCCCCTTAAGTAAAGGCCTCAGTCAATTTAAACAGTACAGTTAAACAACCAAGGGTGATTTGAGCATGTGACAGATATGACAGTGGCTGCTGAGGTCTGAGGACAACCGTCCTGTCTCTGTTTTATGACACCATACATGGGTAGGTGGGTGGTTCCTGCCAGCTCAGGACACAGTGAGAGTCCTTTGCTAGCAATTGTCTTGCTAGGGGGCGGGGATGTAGCTTGATAGTAGAATGTTTGCCTAACATACATGAATGGGGCCCTGGGATCAATCCCCAGCAACCTCCTCCCCTAACAAAACAAAACAGGACTTAGTGGATGACTGAGCTGGAGGAGGCAGCCAGGGACAGGGAGCCTGGCTGCTGGGGCCCTGGGCCTCAGAGCTGCCCTGCATGATGACAGTGGGAGTCTTGAGCCTCTCCTGGTCCCCCTCCTTCTCTGAGCAGTTCAGGGAGCCCAGGGGGCATCTCACCATTGTCTAGGTGTAGCCAGGCCCAGAGACATTTGTAATCACGTGCAGAGGTCAGACAGACATACCTGGGTACAGACAGACTGCACTACAGCCACAGAGGACATTAAGCTTCTAGAACTTTCACAAGAGAATGGTTTAGTCTACCTCCTTTTTTTTTCTGTCCCTCCTCTTCACGTTGATAGGCACAGGCTAAAAATAGAAGCACATATTCTTCTCCCGTCTACACTAAAGGTCGGCTGAAGCCCAGGGTGATGCCACCAGGTTAACTGATACCAGGCCTGGAATCTGGCTATACTAGGCTGTGGTGTCAGAGCACTTGGGGGAGACAGGATAGGGGCAGCCTGATGGGAACCACAAAAGGTGGAGGAGGGGGCACTGGAGAGATGACCCAGTAGTTAAGAGTGCTTACTTGCTTACTGCTCTTCCAGAGGGAGGACCCACATCAGGTGGCTCCTAACCACCTATAACTTCAATTCCAGGGGATCCAACACCCTCTGACCTTTTCAGGCATCAGGCATGCATGTGATACACACACACACACACACACACACACACACACACACACCTTTTAATAAAAAGTTTCTGGGCTGTGATCATGCATGCCTTTAATCCCAGCACTTGAGAGGCAGAAGCAGGCAGATCTTTGTGAGCTGAAGCCAGCCTGGTCTACAGAGCGAGTTCTAGGACAGCCAAGGCTACTCAAAGAAACCCTATCTCAAAAAAAAAAAACAAAAACAACAAAAAATTGGGACTAAAGGGGTGGCTCGTGGGTTAAGAGACCATAACAGCTCTGTCAGGTCAGTACTGGGTTCAGACGTCAGTAACCTCTTCTAGTGGCTCACAAACATCAGTGGCTGTAGTTCCACCCAGCTCTGGACTTCATGGGCACAACCACGTAAGACAGGGTTTCCCCATGTAGCTCTGGCTGTCCTGGAACTCACTTTGTAGACCAGGCTAGCCTCAAACTCAGATCCTTCTACTTCAGCCTCCCAAGTGGTGGGATTAAAGGCAAGGAATCCACTCCCACGGGCCGGACTCATGCTTTGTGTTTTAAAGTGGAGGAAGGAGTCAGCCAGAAGAGGTGGCCTATGCATTTAGAAATCAGAGGAAGGAAGCCAGGCGGTGGTGTCGCACACCTTTAATCCCAGCACTCAGGAGGCAGAGGCAGGCAGATCTCTGTGAGTTCGAGGCCAGGACAGTTCCAGGACAGGCTCCAAAGCCACAGAGAAACCCTGTCTCGAAAAACAAACAAACAAACAAAAAAAAAATCAGAGGGTCACCCTAAGTTCAAGGACAGTCTGGGCTGCATAGGAATACTTTGTTTCAAAATAAAGTTGCAGGACTGCTGCTGCTGCACTATGGAAGACACGGGCTGAATTCTGGGATATCAGGGTGATGGGATCCTTACAGAAAGGGCTGCTCGGTTTCTATGGGATAGTTCTCAATTTATGAAATCCTAGCAACTAATACTTTTTGAAAATTGTGCAAACAATCTAAACGCCAAACAAAAACGCTGCTGCCCTCCCAATGGTTCATAGCATAGGGGCAAAGCTGTGCCATGATGTCTCCATGGCAACCACAGTAGCTCCTGGGCTGGGACCAGGGCCTCATTTCTCAATGAAGATGTGGAAGGATGGGGGCCCAAAGCTTGCACCCTCCTCGGGATGCTGCGCCCATGAGCAACACAGCCTCATCCCAGGGCAGACATGTCTGTTGAAGGGTGAGTCAACAGTGTTGAGAATGGTTTAAATGTTGGTTTTTAATTTTAGCCATAATCAAAGCCAGGGATGGAAGGGCTGGGGGTTGTGGTTCAGATCGGGCAGGGCGAGGTTAAAGCTGGGCAGGGGCGGGGCCAGGCCAGACAGCGGTCACTTCTTCTTGGCTTTGGCCTTGCCCTTGGCTTTCTTCTCCTCTTTGCCCTTCCCCTTGTCTTTGCCTTTCCCCTTTCCGCGCTTCTTCTTCCTGGACCTGAGCATGGAGCGCACCAGGTAGCCCTTCCACACGGCCTGGATGAGCGTGGCGGCCCTTACCATGCGCACCATCTCGCGCTCTGCCTCCACCCGCTTTTTGGAGTTGATCTCGCTCTCAGCGCGGATCTGGGCGAACTCCTCCACCAGCACCGCATGCCTCTCCTTCAGCTCCTCCAGCTGCAGCTTCTCCTCCTTGTGGATGCTCTCAAGGTCCTCGAATTCGTCCTAGGCGAGGGGCAGGGCTGGGGACGGAGCACTTGGCATGGCTTCCCATGTTCCCTGTCTTCCGCCCCAGCCAGGTAAGGTACAGGGCCTGTCTGTACCTGGGCTCACTCCAGGAAGGATCCAACTGAACAGACCTCGGGATGGAGGGAAGGACAAGGACAACAAGGTGTGCAAACCTAGGTGTGCGTGTATTCTTGTTTAAGTGCACAATTAATGCACGTGGTGCGCGTATGCGTGTGCCTGTGTGTGTGCCTCTGTGTGTGTGTGTGTGTGTGTGTGTGTGTGTGTGTAGGCTAGAGGTCAACATCAGATGTCCTCAATCTCTCCACCTTTCTTTCACTGAACCTGGAACTTGCTGGTGTCACTGAGCTGGCAAACTCTCAGGATCTGCCTGTCTCTGCTTCCTGGCAAGGTGATTATAACTGCACACTGCGGCCTTCAGCTTCTTATGTAGGTGCTGGGGATGGGAACTCGGGTCCTGGTGTTTGCGTGGCAAACATCCTAGAAACTGAGCCAGCTCCCCAGTCGCTGGCCCTAGCATTGAAGTCTAGCTTCTCTGCACCTTTAGGAGATTTTCTTTTAAGCTCCTGGTTTTCCAGACAATTCCCAGTATCAGGGCCAGTTTTGGGATACCCGGCTTCAGTTTGAAAGGCCGCTCACAGACACATGGGTTGAAGGCCTGGTCTCCCGCTAGGTGGCGCTGTTGAGAGGCGACTGAATCGTAAAAGCGCCAACCTCATCAGTGGGTTAACCAGCTGATGGATTCACCGCTGAACAACAGGAGCAGGCTTTCCGGAAGGAAGTAGTTTCTTGGGGGGTGGGCCCTTGAAAGGTATCTTCTCTTCGGTCTGTGTCTCCCTCCTCTTCTTCCTCCACCCTTCAACCCTTTTTTTCCTTCTCCTCCTTCATTACCAGCCCCTCTGTGGTGAACATTTCTACTCCCCTCTCTGTGACACTCTCTCCTTAGACTCAAGGCAGTGGGGTCCAGTGACCATGAACTGTACTCTCCAAAACTCTGAGCCCAGACAAACTTTCCTTCCCTTTCTCAGGTGTTTTATCACAGTGCCAGGACACAGAGGATCTCATTCCACAGAGTCAGGACACAGAGGATCTCACTCCACAGGGTCAGGACACAGAGGATCTCACTCCACAGGGTCAGGACACAGAGGATCTCACTCCACAGGGTCAGGACACAGAGGATCTCACTCCACAGGGTCAGGACACAGAGGATCTCACTCCACAGGGTCAGGACACAGAGGATCTCACTCCACAGGGTCAGGACACAGAGGATCTCACTCCACAGGGTCAGGACACAGAGGATCTCACTCCACAGGGTCAGGACACAGAGGATCTCACTCCACAGGGTCAGGACACAGAGGATCTCACTCCACAGGGTCAGGACACAGAGGATCTCACTCCACAGGGTCAGGACACAGAGGATCTCACTCCACAGAGTCAGGACACAGGCCACCGCCACTGAGCAGCTTCACAGAGGCTCAGAGCAGAAAGATCTGCAGGTGACCCCAGAGTCCCCCATTCTGTTCCTCATCCTTCTTACTGCAATTCACACCAACTCCCCCCTCCCCTCTTTCTACCCCTTCTTTCCACCAACACCTACTGAGTATCCACCATGGGCAGAGCACTTTGAGGACAAGGACTGAGCTGAGCTGTCAGGGTCCCAGCCAACAAGGGACCTACAAATCTACAAACCCTACAGAGTCCACTGTGGCACTCGGGACTCTGTAGGGTTTGTTTTGTAGTACTGGACCCTGTGCACACCACCCAGCCGTGGCCGCACCACACAACCTGTTCTGGGGCCCAAAACTGGGCGCCAGCCTCACAGCTCCTGAGTCAGGGGAGCACTGTGGTCTGGCTGAGAGGGGTCCTGCTTGCCTTTCTCTGACAAGGTGTGAACTCTCAGCTTTTCAGGCCTACCCAGGTCAGGGCCAGGTGCCACCCGTGTCACATGCAAGTGGGTGGAGCCACCCAGGCTCCCACTGCAGGTCAGGATTTATCTAGACCTGGTTCGGGGCTCAGACACATTCAGTAATGGTGTCTCATGAACCCTCCCATGAGGGCCTCAGGACACACCTTGCAGCCTGTGTTTCTCATGGTCAGATCCAAACTCAAAAAGGCCAACTGATGTCAGGTGACACAGCTGTGCCTCCCTGCCTTATTTAGGTTCTCAGTAAGTGCCTGGTAACAGTAGCGGGTAGACTCCCCACTGAACTGGGAGCAGGCAGGGGCTGAGCCAGGCTGGAGGAGGGGACATCTGGATGGATCTGGCTGGCAGCAGTTTTGCATTTCTTATGTCCTCTCACCCTGTACCCCACCATAGGCTTTCCACCACCCACACCTGAACACCAGGAAGGCTCATACCTAGGCCATCTGGGACAGCTCCTACCCCACTTCCATCCCTCCCAGCCCCTCAGGAGGAGCCCCAACACATACCTGCTTCTCGCTCATCTCCATGTCATATTTCTGGATCCAGTTCTCAATTTCAGTCTCCACTTTATATTTTTTCTTAAACAAAAACAAAAGAGTCCAGGGCCAATAAGTTGGCTCAGTGGGTAGGTAGAGGCGGTTAGGGCTTGAGTTTTATCCTGACCCTACAAGGTGGCAGGAGAGAACTGACAGCAGACCTATCCTCTGACCTCCACACAGGCATTGCAGTGTATGTGCGTGCATGCATACACGCAGGCACACACGCGCATGCACACGCGCATGCACACGCGCATGCACACATGCAGGCATACACACGCACACGCGCATGCACACATGCAGGCATACACACGCACACGCATGCACACCCACACATGCATGCACACACACACACACACACACATAAATATTTTGTTTTAAAGGGTCAGCTCCCAGCTGGGGATGTGACTCAACCTTTGTCTAGCACAAATGAGGCCCTAAGTTTAAAAATTAAATATACTTGGGGCTGGAGAGATGCCACAACAGTTAAAAGCACTGTTTTCTCTTCCAGAGGACCCAGGTTCAATTCCTAGCATCCACATGGTAGCTCACAACCCTCTGTAACTCCGGTTCTAGATCCAACACCCTCTTTTGGCCTCTGAGGGCACTGCATACATGTGGTACACAGACATATAAACACACACATGTAGGCAATACATAAAATAAAAACTTAAAGAAAACACTTGGGGGCTGGAGAGATGGCTCAGCGGTTAAGAGCATTGCCTGCTCTTCCAAAGGTCCTGAGTTCAATTCCCAGCAACCACATGGTGGCTCACAACCATCTGTAATGAGGTCTGGTGCCCACTTCTGGTCTGCAGGCACACACACAGACAGAATATTGTATACAAAATAAATAAATATTTAAAAAAAAAGAAAACACTTGGGTCAGGCATGGTGGCGCACACCTTTGCTCCCAGCACTAGGGAGGCAAAGCAGTG
The DNA here is from genome assembly GCF_018167655.1 of Microtus oregoni. Classification (NCBI taxonomy): domain Eukaryota; kingdom Metazoa; phylum Chordata; class Mammalia; order Rodentia; family Cricetidae; genus Microtus; species Microtus oregoni. Next base: position 29,932,604 of record NW_024543062.1, on the reverse strand, counting down.
GATCTCCAAGTTTAAAACCAGCCTGGTCTACATACAGAGTGAATTCCAGGACAACCAGAACCTGTCTCAATCCGTAAATAAGAAAACACTTTTTCAGCTGGGCAGTGGTGACACACGCCTTTAATCCCAGTACTCGGGAGAAATACCTTTAATCCCAGGGGGGAAAAAAAGGAAAAATCCCCCTCACACACATAAAACAGAATGTGATTCTGCCATAGTGAGGAATGAAGCAAGACCCAGCCTCCACCATGGGTGAACTAGAGATGGCGGTGAGGGAGGAACCTTACTCCACCTGTGCGCTTTCCCCCACCACCCCCTCCCGGGAGGTACACCTCTCTTGAGCTTTCCTACTCCTGGGCCAGCCCTGCCCTGTCCCCTCTGCCCCCATGAGACCTCAGGGCACCTTCCTTAGGGCCTGCTCCATCTCCCGGTTCTCCATGACCAGATTGTGGAACTGTGTACGAAGTGCCAGGATCTCTTGCTGTATCTTGGCCAGCCTAGCCTGGGAGGCCCGGTAATCCACCTTCTGCTGTTTCTCTGCCTCCTGCTTTGTGCGGAGGAGGCTGTTCTCCGAGAACTTGAACACCTGGTGCAGGTGGTTCTTCAGTTCTTGGATCACAAAATTCTCCTTCTCCACCTAGGCAGGGATGAATGAGGATGGGGCCCCATTAATAGCCACGTAGCTCGCACCCCACAATCACGGGGGCAGCTGGCCTTTGGCTGTGTCCTCCCTTAGAGTTCTGAACCCGCCAGGCTTATGCTCCCCTCCACCTAGGAAAGAAGTCAGCAAATAAAGGCGCAAAGACCAGATCCGGACAGCCATATCTGTCAATAAAGTATTATTGGGACACAGCCCTTTTGTCCTGACACTGTTCGTGGCTGCGTCCACACTAAACAGCAGAGTAATGTGGAGAACACTGAGCCCAGGGTGTAGATTGTGTGACCCTTTGGAGATGAGATATGGAGCCCCCTCCCCCCCCCAAAAAAAAACAGGCTGCTGTTGCTCACCTGGGACAAGTATATGAAAGACAGTAGCCACATCTGAATTCCTGAATTGTAACTGGCCCTGAGATTCATTATAATACACTCATACACTAACTAGTCAAGTCCGTGTTGGGCGGGGGAATGCACACACAGGCCCACTTCAAGCTGCCTGCAGAACCTCTGAATATTCAAGTATTCAAACCCTTCCATAAGATGAAACACAGCTGCAGGGTAGCCTGCTGCACCTCTCTGTACGTGTGCACAGGTGTGCGTGTGCACACCCTCACGTGTCAGCCACCTCTCCCTCTCACTGGCCTGGAGCTTGTTGGCTAGGCTAGGCTGGCCAGCCAATGGTCTGAGGGGAGGGGCCCTCCTGTCTCTGCCTCCCCACTGCTGAGATTACAAAGGTACACTACCATACCAGCTTTAAAAAAAAGTGGGCTCCGAGGCTCAAACTTAGGTCCCCCAGGCTGTACAGAAGCTTTTGTTCACTGAGCCATGCCCACCCCTGTACTTTTCTTGAGCCAGGGTCTCTCTGTGTAGCCTTAGCTGACCTGGAACTCGCTCTGTAGACAAGACATCTGTCTGCCTCTGGGATGCTGGGATTAAAGGCGTGCCCCATCACCAGCCAATCCTGTACTTCTTTTTATAATAATATTTCACTTTTCTTTTGCTTCAATACTCTTGGGTTCGATTCCCCAACGGGGACCCAAAAAGAAAAAAAAATACTCTTGGGTTTCAGATTTCTTTTCTTTCCAGATTTAATATAATTTTAAACCTGTATGTGTGGATATGTGCGTGAATGCAGGTGCCTGTGGTGTCCAGAAGAGGGCGACATCCCCGGGAGCTGGAGTTACAGGTGTTTGTGAGTTGCTGGACATCAGTGTTGGGAACTGAACTCTTCTGCTCTGCTAGAGCAGAGTGTACCGGGTGCGATGGCACAGACCTTCAGTCCCAGCACTCCAGAGGCACAGGCAGGGGTATCTCTGTGAGTTCCAGGCCAGCCAAGGCTGTATAGTGAACAGTATGCACTTTTAACCACTGAGCTGGCTCTGCGACCCCTCCCCCATGTGTCTGATGTCTATCCTACAGAGGACGAAGAACTCTCTTCGCTGGTGACAATGACAACTCGCCAACCCCTGGCTGGGAAAGCCTTCCTCACCTGTCTTTATCCTTCATGTCTTAGTGGCGGCGTCCCTGGTCCTCCTGGCCCAAGTTACTCCTTGTACCATCCCTTCACGGTGCCCCATCCTTAGCCTTCACCATACTTCCAAACAGCACCCAACTAATTCCTTAATGCCTTCCTCGTGTCCTGTGAGTGAAATGCTCGCAACAGTCCCTACAGAGTAATTGAAGAGAAAGCTATTTGAATCAGTGAGAGGAGACCCAAGTCTCACAGGGCTTGGGCGCTCCGCGGCAGTTCCTCTCATAACCTGAAGGATGCTGGGAAGTTTACCTCGGACTCCTTACTCTTCAGCACCTCTGCCAGCTCAGCCTGGAGGGCGTCAATCACTTCTTGGTTCCTTTCATTCCTCCGGTTGATGTCCTGCATGAACTGGTTCTTCTCCTTCACCTCCATAGGGCTGGTGAGTAGTTTTTCAAAGAGGAAGCCACGAAGCTCCACCAGGCTGTCCAGGAGGCGCTGGGCCCCCGGGCTTCTGCCTGGTGCCTGCATCTGCAGCAGCGTGATGACCTGGGAGTCATTGGTCAGGAGCCTCAGGATAGCCTTGGTGGAGTCTCGGAACTGGTGTGTCAGTGGCCCCAGACTGGCCCTGCATAGCTCTATGGATAGTAGGCGGTCCTGGCACCAGGCTTCCTCAGCTTCCTCCTCTTCCTCCAGCTGCTTCTGTTTCTCCTGCAGGATGCTGGCGCCCTCCAGCAAGACCTGGCCAATGTCCAAATGCTCTCTTATGGCCCTCACCAAGTTGTCAGGGAACATTCCCTCCAGAACTTCTGGGTGGGACTCCACGTAGGACATCAGGGTCACCAGCTCCACTTTTTGTATGGCCTCATCCAATACTGACATGATTCTCTTGGCCTCAATGGTGCTGAGCTTCGATTTGGATGGGGCCAAGGTCTTCATGGGCTCAGCTTGGATTATGTCAGTCCTCAGTGGGATTCTCTGTATGGCCAGGCTGTCGTAGGAAGGGGCCATGCTGAAGAGTTCAAAGGCCATCTCTGGAGCAGCTGGCTTTGCCTCTATATCCCTGGCACTGAGATGTCAGCCAACTCAAGGCTCTCTTTGCTTTCACAATCAGCAACCCTAAAAAGAAAGAAGTGGCTGTTAGGTATGACGGCCATGATGGCCACTGCACAGAACCTGGAAGCTACTTTTAGCTCTTTGGTCTTTGGGGGTTTTGTTTTGATTTGGGTTTTTGCTTGTTTGTTTGTTTGTTTGTTTGTTTTTTGAGATAGGGTCTCTTATAGCCTAGTCTGTCCTTAGCCCTGACGCAGTGCTGGGATTACAGGTGTGTACCACCCTGTCAGGCTTATCTTTTAACGTTGTGATGATTCTTGGTGCTTGACTGAGCCAGTGGAGTAAAGGGGTTACGGGGGAGGCATATACATCAGGCAAGAAACAGTCACTGTTTTGAGGCCCTTCACATTACCCACGTGGCAGACACAGAGAGAGGTCAGCTCTAGGCAGCTGAGGTCACCCAGCAGTGTCCCAACAGGGAACCACATAGGAGGAAGATGTGAGGAGAGGGCTCAGGGGCAGCAGACCCCAGAGGAGTCAAGCAGTAGCTGGAAGTGCTGTCCGAGCAAAGCCGAGCGTAGAAATGTCCCCTGCCTCCACCTGCATTTCCTCCCCATGGCGACCCCAAAGCAGTGGGAAGTCAACTCACTGGGCCACAGTGTGCCGGATCAGTAGCCCAGGATCCAGAGGAGGCTGGGACAAGGAACCGCAGATCACAGTAGGACAGGTCCCAGACGGGGCTGAACAGGTCACAGCCAACAATGGGGCAAAAGCAGGCAGGGTGGAGATGGTGCACCAGCACATGTCAGGAGTGTAGTGTACATGTATGTGTAGGTGTACATGCTCGGGTAGTATGTACACGTGTATGGGAATGTGCATGTGTGCATAGAGTGTATATAGATGTACACATATGTGTAGATGTGTTGTGTAGTGTGTACATGTGCATAGAGTGTTAAGTGTAGATATGTATGTGTGTGGGTAAGCATGTGTGGGGGTGTGCACATGTGTGTAGTGTGTTTGTATGTATGTATGTACATGCACATATTAGTCCATATACAGGCCAGAGGTAACCACTGAGTGTCTTCATTTATCCATCTCCTCTTTGTTTTTAGTCAGGGTTTCTCACTGAACCTGGACCTCACCAAGCAGATAGGCTGGCTGCCCAGCGAGGCCTTGGACTCCTCTTCTCCCCACCTCTTTACTGGTAATTACAAACTCTACTGGGATTGCAAACTCTTGCCAATGTCCTTGACTCTTTTATTTTTATTTTTGTTTTTTTTCTAGACAGGGTTTCTCTGCAGCATTGGTGATGGAGGAAGGTCATTGGTTAAATAAAAAGAAACTGCTTGGCCCTCATTGGTTAGAAGATAGGTGGGAGGTGTAAACAGAACAGAACACTGGGAGGAAGAGGAAGTGAGCTCAGACTCCACAGCTCTCCTCTCGGGGGCAGACGCCTCAGAGAGACGCCATGCTCCCAGCTCCCAGGCAGACGCACACGATGAAGCTCCGACCCAGGATGGACATAGGCTAGAATCTTCCCGGTAAGCGCACCTAGGGGCGCTACACAGATGATTAGAAATGGGCTAAATTAATATGTGAGAATTAGCCTAGAAGAGGCTAGATAGAAATGGGCCAAGCAGTGATTAAATGAATACAGTTTGTGTGTTGTTATTTCGGGCATAAGCTAGCCAGGCAGCTGGGGTGCTGGGGACGCAGCCCCACCGCCCTTATTACTACACATTGGAGCCTGTCCTAGAACTTGCTCTTGTAGACCAGGCTGACCTCGAACTCATAGAGATCCGCCTGCCTCTGCCTCCCGAGCGCTGGGATTAAAGGCATGTGCCACCACCTTGGCTCATCCTTGGCTTTTATGTGAGCACTGGGGGCTAAATTTACCTACTTGTATGGCAGGCACCTTCCAATGCAGCCCTCCATCTCCCTGACCCCAGCCAGGTGATGTTTGAGTATTGATTTGAAAACTGGGGCGGAGTGGTAACAATAGTTTCAAAACACAGTTCACAGGCAGTTTCGGGGGAGGTGGTAGTTTATAAGCCCAGAACCCAGGAGGCTCAGGCAGGGGGATGGCTGAGAGTTCAAGGCCTATCTGAGTACAGTTTCCAAACTCCAAAAGTAAATTAGTAATAATAAATGAAGTTAATCCCAGTGGTGGTGGTACACGTCTTTAATCCCAGCACTCGGTAGGCAGAGGCAGGCAGATCTATGAGTTTCAGGCCAAACTGGTATAGGACAACCAGGGCTACACAGAGAAACCCTCTTGAAAAACCAAAATAAAAACAAACAAACAAATAAATAACTCATCAGGTATGACAGGGAAGGCCTGTAATGTCAACACTTAGAAGAAAAGATGAGAAAGAAAGTAAGGAGGAAGAGAGGCCAGCCCGCCAGCCCCATTTTCCTAAGAAACCAATCCATGTCCTGGACCACTGGTTCTCAACGTACGGCCTCAACCCCTATGGGTTTGCATATCAGGTACCTCCAATATCAGATATTTACATCACAAGGTAGAAGGTTTGTCTGAACAACTGCCTCAGAAAACTGTGGCAACACCAAAAATATTTCATTGGCAAGCTGGTTGTGGTGGCACACACCTTGAACCCCAGCAATCAGAAGGCAGATGCAAGCAGATCTCTGAGTTTGAGGCCAGCCTGGTCTACAGAGTGAGTTCCAGGACAGCCAGGGCTACAGAGTAAGACCCTGTCTCAAACAAAACAAAGCAAAAATTCCTGTGGCTTTGGTAGCACAGTGGCTGTGGCAGGAACTTGCAGCAGCCCCACTTGGATTCCAGTCCTTGCTGGGGGTGGGGCCTGGCTCTCTTTGCTGTAAGGCAGGAATCCTTGGGTTCAAAGGGACATGGCCAGTCTTCAACAAACAGCTAATATTACATTGTAGGCCGAGGGAAACTGAAGTGTGAGTCTGGATCACCATGATCTCATGTATGACATCTCCATGTTCAGCCTGACCCTTCTCATGCCCCGTGCCCTGCTGACCGCTCTGATGTCCCCACATGGACCTGACTAATTGTTCACCATCTTTTCCTTCCCCAAAGAAGTGCCTGCCCACAGAAGCGAGGGCTTGTCGGGTTTGTTACATGACTAGGGAAGCCCGGGGCGCGTACGTGGAGGGGAGGACAGAGACTCACTCTTGGACTCCACGAGTTCTCTGCTAGGAGACAGAGGCACTAATGTCTCTGTATGCTCAAGTCTGTGTCCTTGACAAGTAAAGGCACCCAGGTTTCCCTCAGAAAACACAGTCTCTCCCCCATCATATGCATTTGCTGTGGTTTGCACAGAACCCCACAGGTTTATGTGTTAAAGCTCTGGGCCCCAGCCCATGGGGACACAGCTGTCAGAGGTAATGGGACCTTCCTTTAAGAGGGGTGGCAGTGGTGATGCACACCTTTAATCCCAGCACTTGTGAGGCAGAGGTAGGTGGATCTCTGTGAGTTCGAGGCCAGCCTGGTATACAGAGCAAACTCTAGGACAGGCCCCAAAGCTAAGGCTCTTCCAAAGAGATAAACCCTGTCTAAGGGGACAAAAAAAAAAAAAAAAAAAAAAGGTGGGGCCGGAAGGGGAGGTTGTTGGGGTTTTCTTATTTTGGGAGTGGGTGAATGTTGAGACAGAGTCTTACTATGTAGCCCTGGCTGGCCTGAAAGTCACTATGTGGACCAAACTGGCCTTGAACTCACAGAGATCCTCCTGCTTCTTCTGCCACTGGTTCCTGAGTATTGGGATTAAAAGGCCTGGGTAACCATATCTATCACATCTGGATGACACAAGGTTCTTTGGTGACTAGGGCTGTGCCTCTGTCCCTCTGTCTCCTTCTCCCTTTCTCACTTCCTCCTTTCTCACGGGCTCTGCTTGATGCACGGTCCCACCACAGCCTCCCTAAACAGCAGAGCCACCAGCCACAGCCCAGACCAGCATTGCAAGTCATGCACCTCAGGGACTTTGACATGGGGAGAGCCAACTAACACAGTAGCCTTGGTGGGACTATCCATCAAACAGTCCTGTCCGCTGGGGAAACCCAGCTGAGGGAAACCCACAGGGATAGGAAGTGTCAAGCTCCAGTCTCCTTCCTGCAGACCTACTAATGCAGATGCTGAAGGTGGAAGGGACTTTCTTGGCTTCTGTTGCTTGTAGTCAGAGAGGCTCAACTGATCAAATATTCAATTAAAGAGTCTTAGGTGGTCAAACAGCGTAGGAGCTGATGATGACGGTCACAGGGACCCAGAGAAAGATGGAGGAGGATGAAGTGCTATGCAGAGCCACAGAAGACTATCTTTAGCTCCTCAAACCGCAGCAGCTAAGCAACTGGAGAAGTCTCCAATGTGTCTAAGGCAGAGAAGAGAGGCACCAGATCCGCTGTGAAGGACAGGAGGCTCCTGGGCCAGAGTCAGAACCTCTTCAAGGCTGCAGACCCAGCCCAAGGTGGTGCCATCCTGCTTCCTTGGGCTTCATTCCCACTTCCTGCTCTCTCATCTGTAGAGTGAGCTCCCCAGGGGCCTTTCCCTGACTGTAGAGTGGTTTGGGCAGCTGTGGAGCCTCTCCCCAGCCCTCTGAGGATGAAGGGTACCTGCCCCGAGGCCACAGGATGAATGGAGGAAGTGTTGAATGGACATGACACACTTTTCCACGCTGTCCTTAGAGTTCTCCAGGCACTAGTCAAAACACCCAGGATTCCTGGGAGACAAAGGCTGGAAACTCAGAGGGGAATGCTTCCAATTTGCTTTCAGTCAAATCGCCTCTTTTGCTTGAAAGGGCAAGCTTGTTTTCTCTGATTACCAAGATGCTCATCAGTTCCTGACAGCTCATTTGGGTGAACAGGGGACAGGGAAGGTGTGGGGAAAGGGGTGAATGGTGATGCCAGCGAAAATTACCCGAGAATCTTTTCCTTGAATTCTAATGAGTGTTCTGTGTCCTTTTTGATGGCACCAACCTTCATATTGAAATCGTCAATCCAGCCTCCCCTTTTTAAGATTCCTGCCCTGAGAGTCAAGCAGGGCTGCAGAAGCACCAGGCTTTCATTGTCATGAATTCTATCGATTTATCTTTATCATGCAAATGTGCCACCACTTCATTCAAATAGGCAGGTTGGAGATTTATTACTGTGCTAGCTCTCCCCCGCCCTGCCCCAACACACACACACACACACACACACACACACACACACACACACAGACACAGAGAGAGAGAGAGAGAGAGAGAGAGAGAGAGAGAGAGAAGATGAAAGAAACCTGTGACTGCTTCACAGACCCAGTGCTGGCTGCGGGAAGGTAGGGGAAAGGTGTCTCGGTTTAAGGCTCCTTTTTGTAACAGTGGCCAATGTTAGAATTTACCTATGTGTCCAACTCTTCTAAATACACTCACGGTCCCAGCTCTCTGGAGATGGGGGCAGGAGGATCAGAAGTTCATGATCATCCTGGGGCTACACAGTGAGTTGAAGCTACATAGGGAGACTATGTCTCAAAAAACCAAACCAAAACAAAACAAAAACCAGGGAGTACTTTCTATGAATGAGTTCCTTTGGTCCTTATATCCCTTCAAGGCCATTTCACAGACAGAAAAGGGAGTTGAGAGTGGTACAGGAGTCTAGTCAAGTCATGACAAAAACTTCCATCCATGACTGGTGAGATAGGTCAGGGGGTAAAGACGCTTGCTACCAAAGCTGAGGACCTCTGTTCAATCCCCGGAACCTATGCTGTAAAGAGAAAACCAACTTCTGAGAGCTGTCCTTGACCTCCACATGTGTGCAGTGGCATGCCAACACTCACACACATGCATCATGCACACACAGACAATAATAATAATTAGTAGCAGAAAAAAAAACTTTTATCCTAAGCAACTATCACATGGTAGATGCTCAGTAAACACATAGGTGCTGGTGAATGAGAGATGACGGCCCCACCTTCTCACCACTTTCTGCAGGATGCTGCAGATGCAGATGCAGTACTGACTTCACAAGCCAGATCACGTCCTCCATTACAGCCAGACATCAGGTCTGGTTTTTGTCATCAGGTTTGGTTTTTGTTTGCTTGACGGGATCTCAGTAACTGCCCAGTCATGCATAGTTATTGTTCCAAGGGATCTGGTGCCCTCTTCAGGCCTCTGATAGTACTGCACACGATGTACATACATTCAGGCAAAACATTCCTATACATTAAAATAACCTAGAAAGAAAGAAACCCTAATGTATGATGACACATCATCATTATGAATTATGACACATCATTCTATAGACTGAACAGAGCAGGTGCAGAGGCAGGAAGATGCTGGGGGCGTTAAGCCCCAGGTTCAGAGAAAAACTCTGCCTCTAAGGAACAGTCGGAAAACTATAGAGGACACATGGCTTCCATGTCAGATGATTTGAATTCCTTTCTTGGTCATGGTACGCTTTAAATATGTGCACTTCTGGTCACACATGACTGCAGAGTGAATTATTGTGGTGTTTCAAAAAGAGTGGTGCATCTGTTTAGCATGTGTGAGTTCTATCACAGCACTAACACACAGGCACACACATGTACACACTAAGTAAATGAAATAGAACTTAAAATATAGACCAGAAGCTGGGGTAGGGTGGGATGTGGTGGCAAACACCTTTAATCCCAGCACTTGGAAGGCAGAGACAGGCAGATCTCTGAGTTTGAGGCGAGCCTGGTCTACAGAGCTAGTTCCAGGACAGCCAGGGCTACACAGAGAAACCCTGTCTCAAAACACACACATACACACACACATACACACACACACACACACACACACACAAACAAAATACAGTCTAGAGAGAGGGCTCAGTCTGTAAAATACTTTCTGCTCAAATCTGAAGCTCCCTAACACCAATGTAAAAGCAGGTGTGATACACAGAATAAAAATAAAATTCTTCATCTTTAAAAAATATCGATTACCAGAGTGTAAAAGGTAGTTGCAAACCACCTGAAGTAGTGTGTGCTCTTAATGAAAAGACATCTCTCCAGCCCCCCACTTCAAAAGACAGCATTTTCCTGCTGCTCAGGACGCCTCCACTATCCACAACAAGCACTCAATAAACCCATGTTAAATATGCGAGTGTTTTTGCTATGGGCCAAGAAAATGTCCTTGGAAATGTTTTGATAGAAAGAGTTACAGTAGAATGAGTCATGTCGGGGGAATCCACAGTTAGCTGAGCAGTCACTGTGTGGCTGTGCCCAGGGCAACTCTTCATTGCCTCATCTCATTCAATCTTCCCAAGAAATTCTTCTTCCTTGCCAGAACGCACAGGGAAATCACGTCTTAAATTACATGAGCGAAATTTTAAAGTTAACATCAAAGACAAAATTCTGTGTGCAATCAAAATAACCAGGGTGGAGAGATGGCTTGGGGGTGTAATGGCACTGGCTGCTCTCGTAGAGGACCCAGGCTCAGTTCCTAGCCTACACATAGTGGTTCACAACCACCCGTCACTCCAGCTCCAGTGGATCCAATGCCCACTTCTGGCCTCCTCAGTTACGGCACACAGCACACATGCTGTGCACATTCATACATGTAGGCCTCACAGATACACATACAATAAAAATAAGCAGATCTTTAAGTTTTTTTTTTTTTTTAAGAGTGTGTCTGGCTCGTTCAGAGTACCTGAGTTTAGTCCACAGCACTTATGCCCATCCGCTCACAACGACCTGCTAATAACTTCAGTTCAAGGCTTGAGGGAATCCAAACCCCTTTCCTGGATTTTCTGGACCCTCAAGCACGTACTCCACCTACAAACACAGTGATCAAAATAATAAAAGCAAAAAGCAAATCGCAAATCTTCAACAAACAAATAACAATTAAAAAAAACTAATTAGGCTAGGTGCCGTGGCTCACGCTTTTAATCCCGGCACTCAGAAGCAGAGGCAGGTGGATCTCTGTGAGTCCCAGGCCAACCAGCGCTACACTGGGAGACCCTTTCTAAACACAAACAATAAACGCTTAATTTAAGCATACACTGAAGTTCTGCACCGAGCAAGCTCAACATGGAACATAGGGGTCCCTAGAGTGGTCAGTGGGTGCCTAACCTACCAACTCACCTTCTTCCTTCAACCAAGTTTCAGTCGGATGTTTACATAAATGGTACCAGTGAGGGATGAGGGGCGGAGCCGTGAAAGACAGGTGGACAGGACAGCAGAAAGGACTACGAAAGCGAGGATGTCAGTGGTCCTAGCAGGAGGCCTAAAGGAGACCTGGACCGAGGCAGGGTAGTGGGGCGCGGACCCCTGTGGGGGTCACTAGACAGCGCGCCCATGTAGCGCACACGGCACGCAGCTCCGGGGCTCCCCTGCTGTCACTCACCGGCTCCTCAAACTGTTAAGTTTTTCTGCCCACAGTTAACCATCTCGGCGACCCCCCCCCGTTGCTAGGTTACGCGCCAATCTTAGAAGGCGGGACTCTGTGTTTGACGGACCTCTTTTTTCACCATTCAACTTCTACTAGGGCTGCTTTGGCTCCACCTTCTGAACGATGACCAATCAAAACCACCGTCTCTCTGACGTTCTGCCAATGGAAAGAGCCGGGATTCCTGTTGGTTAAGCGAGTAGGGCGGGGAAAGGAGGAGGAGCCCTATGAGTGACGTGCAGATTACCCTGTCAAATTACATTGCGGCCTCTCTGGCTGCCAATGGCCCGTGGCGTGGGGCCGTGGGGCGGGGCCTGCGGGCTTGAGTGACAGGAGTCGGAGGATGCAAGGGCTGGCGCAGCTGCCGCTGTGGCAGCGGTGAGGCGGTGTTGGCGGCTGCGGTAGCTCCGCTGTCGGGATACTGGCAGCAGCAGCTGCGTGCTGAGCTGCGCTCTGCAGACACGGTGCATGGTGCGGGATCCCGGGACGGCGCGTGTAAGAATCCGAGGGTGCGGGCTTGGCACGAGGACAGGGGTCAGGGTTCAGAGGGCGCCGAGAAGGGGCTGAAACTGGGGCTGGGTGCTCCCGACTCCCGAGGGGCCTGGGGAGGTTGCCCGCATGCTTCTACCCCAACTCATTCACTTCTTTCTGCACCTTTTTCTTTGCCTTGACTTCCTGGGGCGACCCGTGGAGTGCGAGGAACAGGCGCCCCCGCACGACCCTCCTCCCTTTCCCATCCCTTCCCGCTCACCTCCCGGCTGAGACCTCTTGTGACCTGGCCGGGGACTCCTGCTTGGGTCAACCTGACTCTGGGGACAGATAGCGGGATGGCAGCTAACTCTGATCCCGGGACCTTCCTCCAGGAGTGACCTTTCCCCAGGGGTGACCCTCTGGGTCCTCTCTAGAGTGAGAGCCTAAGTCTGCCGAAGAGCAGGACCGAAGGAGCCCCTAGTTCTGTCTCTGAGTCTGCCGTGTGACCTTGGGCAGTTTACTTCTTTCTGGGACTCATTTCTTTCTCTTTGGAAAGTCGTAGGCTCGGTGGGAGGAGGATGGCAACTTGAGGGCTCTCCGAGACTGGACAGGGATATCCCTGTTTCAGAAGACAAAAACAAGAAAGGGACTGGTGGATTTCACTTCAGGGCGTGCAGTTTCTAGGAATAAAATGGGAAATGCCTCTGTCTGTACCACCTGCTTTCCAGTCGGCCGGATGGAACTTGTGGGCCTCTTCTAGAAAGCGGGACGCTTGCTCACCCAGGCTCTACCGAGGGCAGAGCTGTTGAGACGGAGCCAGGAGGTTGTTTCCTGTGGGTGGGGTCTCAGCTGTGGACTGTAGATATTAGTGGCCTCTTTGGGCTCCCTCGAGATCATTCCCAAGTTGTGATGCCGGAAATATTTGTAGACAGTGGGGACAGAGTCACATCAGGCGAGAGCCACCAAGGTATGGCGAGAATGGAGTCATGTGCAGCAGTTAAAATGGAAAACCTACTAGCTAGGAGGACGCTGGTGACAAAAATGAGGAACCTGTTTTGAGTGGGGAGAGTTTCTTGCCTTCCAAAGAAATAGGAGAGAGTGCTCTGTCAGAGCCTTCTCCTGGTGTCAAGGAAGTGTGGTCACCTAATCCCTCTACCATGGAGTGTGTTAGATGGGTGAGCGCAACCAGTACAAGGCACTGGGGGAAGAGAAAGTTAAGCCAGAGTTCAAAACACAGCACAGTTCTTTTAGACAGCCAAACAATTGTATCTTGTGGTAGTTTCCCTTCTGTCTCTGTCCTTGTTGAGATCTCAAAGCAAAATAAACCCCCAAGGGTGGAGGAAAAGGAAACAAAACAAATCAGACTCCACTCCCGGGAAGTTTGCTGAGCAGAGAGTTAGTTGTGTGCTTAGCTGGCTGCAATGTGGGTGTCGTGTTTATCTCGGTTGAAAGAGACCTGCTGTTTGTGTCTGTGGATGCTTCCCTCATCCCCCCAAAGGAGGCATTGCTCAGTTGGCCTGCCATCGTTTGGTGTGGAGGCAGGATCCATCCTGTGCACAGGCCACAGCTGGTGGCCTCAGCCTGCTGCTGTTTCCAAGTTCAAAGGTCTCCCAGCAGATCTGCTGAGCTCTGCTTTTCAGTGGGCAGAGGTGGGGTGGTGTTAACAGCCACCCCAGCACACCAGTTCTGAGAGCCGTCAACCCGGAGGCTGTAAAGGATGGGTCCTTGGGAAAGGACGCCGGTTATCAGTTGTACAAATGTTCGTGTCCCTTTTTCCTCCATCGAGGAGGTACGTACAAGAACAATGGGTGTTGGCCACCAACAAAACCAGGATGATCTTGTGTGTTCCCCAGAGGGTGCTTAATAAAGCTAGAGTGGAAATTGTTCACAAACATAAAAAGAGAGACGGGGCAAGCTTGGAGAGCCGGACACACTCACTTTTTATTACTGTTGTCCGAGGGCAGGACCTGGGGACTTGGAAGACGCCGTAGGCGGTGTAATGGCTATGGATAGGATGTGGGCAAGACACAGCTTGGCTTTCTGACTGTGGGCTCTCTGGCAAGTTATCTAAGGTTTCTGTCCCTGTCCACTGTGTGGGGCTATTAGTGAGCTTCCAGTCACCCAGTTAGAAATCGCTAGTAGGGTCTCTGGCATAGTTTGAGTATTCTTTGAGGATGAACTGCTCTTCCTATAATCATTACAAATTGATTTCCCTTTACAGTCTTTACAAAGCACAGAAGGTAGTGTTGATCATGCCGGCCCCAGTCTCTACTCTCTAGACTTGGTTACCCTGACTTGTCAGCATTTGTTCTCATAGGAACCTTCCCTGTATTTTATTTATATGTGTATTATTATTTTAAAATTTGATGTGTATGAGTGTTTTACCTGCATGTGTGTATATATGTACCACATGTGTGCCTGGAGCCCAAGGAGGTCAGAAGAGGGTGTTGGGGCCCCTGAAACTGGAGTTAAAGATGTTTGTGAGCCACTGTATAGGTGCTGGGAACCAAAAACAACAACAACAACAACAAAGAGTCCTCTGCAAGAACAGCAAGTGCTCTTAACTGTTGAGCCCTCTCTCCAGCCCCTCCCCCATGCCTCCTTCTTTTAAGAGTGGTCTCACTGTGTAGTTCTGGCAGTCTGAACTCTGTGAAGACTGCTGGCCTCAAGCCCACAGAGATCCGCCTGCCTCTGCCTCCCGAGTGCTGGGACTAAAGGTGCACCACCACCTCCTGACACACTCTCTCTTTTAAGATAGACTCTTGCTATTTAGTCCAACCTGGCCTTGAACTCTGTTATCCTCCTGCTTCAGCCTCCCGGGTGTTGGAATCCTAGTTCTTAGGTTGAAATACAGTGGTGGTGTGGGCTGTGGCTCAGCGGATAGCCCAGTGTCTAGCCTACACACAGGCCTGGTTTCAGTCCCCAGTTCTCTAAACCATTTGTGGTACACATTTGTAATCCCAGTGGAGGCAGGAGGATCAAAAGCTCAAAGTCATCCTCCACTTTACAGCAAGCTAGAAACCAACATGGGCTACATGAGACTCTCAAAGCGCAGTTTGTATACTGTAGGTTACTGTGACAAAAGCCAAAATTCAGGGTTTTTAGCCTGGCCTCTGGTTGCTCAGCCGTCACTGCCCCCGACTCCAGAACACATCAGGAACGACTATGTTTTAATCATTACCTTTTTTAAAATCCTCCCAACCCTAGAAGATGCATCTGATGGAGCAGAGAAGCATCCCTGGCCCCGTGGCTTTGAACAGGAGCTCAAGCTGGAGACCCTTAAAAGCCCTGGCTATCGCATCCTGAGGACTGCAGGACCGGGGAACATGGCCGTGAGCTTAGATGACGATGTGCCGCTCATCCTGACCTTGGACGAGGGTGAGAGTGCCCCACTGGCTCCTTCCAACGGCCTGAGCCAAGAGGAGCTGCCCAGCAAAAGTAAGCTGGGGGAGGTGGGTGGGTGGGACTCATACCACGTCTGCGCGGGGAGTGAGAGACAGGTGGGCTCCAGTCTCTAAGAGGAAACAGAGTCCCTGTCACTCATCTCAAGTGTGACAAGGACTTTGCTCCTAGGAGACTGTGAGTGTGAGCCCAGCTTTGCAGTGTCCAGTGTTCCTCCAGGAGCCCTCTCTCCTGACACACTTGGCTTTGTCCCTGCTGCTAGGGGACCTCAGGCAAGCCTCTCTTCTCTGCTTCATTCATTGTTAATAAAAACATCCCCGTGGGTCCCCACCTGAAATTGGTAGGGGGGCTGAGCTCACCTGCCATCTACCCTGCATTTATCTGCCATCTCAAAATGGGGCAGAGGGCGAGCCTTGTGTTGCATTGATTAGGGCTTCGGGGTTTCACACAGTCTTTTCTGGGAATCGAAAGCTGGTACAAAGTAACCCCGAGAGAGGGGATGCGCTGTCCGTGTTGCCGACTCTAAGTGTCTTTCTGGCAGAGGGAGAGGCCTTAAAACCCTTCCTGGTCCACATCCCGAAACCATGGCTCCGTTCACTCAGGACAAGGGCTCAGGGGAGGCTGAAAATAACCTGCCTTTGTAGAGGGTCCTCAGACAGCGAACAGGGCTGCAGGGCTCCCTGTTGAGTGCAGGCAGCCTGCCAGGGTGGAAGATCAAGGGATACCACACTTACACCCACAGGGGATGACATCGTGGACCAGCACCGAGCCTGGCACCCCCATCTCCGTCCAAAGAGAACGCAGTTGGGCTTTGGGGCTCTCTCGGCTCCCTGGGGAGGAATGAAGGAGAGCAGTGTTTCAGGGTGAGGGTGCTGGGGTTGCGAATGCCCTACAAACCACCCTGTCACCTCATCATGCTCACTGTCACAGTCCTGAGTGGCCGAGCAGCCTGATTTTCCCCCAAGAGCCATGCAGGACTGGCTCTGATTCCTGGTCTTAACCTGCTCTCTTTTTCAGAGCTCCTGCAAGGAAGGATGTGTGTGTGTGTGTGTGTGTGTGTGTGTGTGTGTGTGTATGTTTAATTTTACAAAGGAGGAAACTGAGAATCAGAGAGGTTGAGTAAGTTTCCCAAGGACCACACAGCCAGCTAGTGAGTAAAGAAAGGTTTGAATTCAGGCCTGTGTGACTGAAGTTTCTTTCCCTTCTACCTCTTTTTCTTCCTCCCCTGGCTCCTCCTCTTTCTTCCTCCACCTCCATTCTTCACCAGTTCTTCACGCACAAATGCACTCATGCATGCATGCACACATGCAGGTGGGTGGAGGCCCTGAGGGTTGGCTGATATTTTAATTTGAGTTTATTTATTTGCTGTCTTGAGGATTTAACACAGGTCCAGCACATGCTAGGCTTGTCACGTGACCATAAAACAGAGATGCTCCCTGCATTTTATAGAGGAGGAAATGGCCTGGGAGAGGTCAGCTAACTTGGCCTGTGGTCACACAGCCTATGAGAGCCCTGTCTGGTTGTTCTTCCCATACCACTGTGGAGAGAGAGAGAGAGAGAGAGAGAGAGAGAGAGAACACTACTCAGGAGGGCTCCTGTCACCCACAGAAGGGAGTGGCCTGAATGGTGTAGAGGTGGCTGACTTGCTAAGGATGTGGGCTTGTGCGGCAGGCTCCCTTCTAATGGAAACCTTGGCTGTCTTCATGCTCTTAGATCCCTCCAGAGTGCCCAAGCTGGACGCAGGGTCCTGCTCTCCCACCCTGGAAGGTGAAGAGAGCGACCCAGTTCTGCACCTGAAGCCTTGGGTCGCTCTCAGGGCTTGAGGAGGAAGTGGGCCCGTGGGAGAGTAAGACTAAAACACCATAACCAGAAGCAGCTTGGGGTGGACAAGGTTTACTTCTTCTCATACTTCCAGGTGACGCCCCATCATCAGAGAAACTTAAGGCGGGAACCTGAGGCAGGCGCTGATGCAGAGGTCATGGAGGAGTGCTGCTCGCTAGCTTTTCCTCACAATTGTTCAATCCGTTCTCGTATAGCATCCGGACCACCAGTCCAGGGGTGGCACCTCCCACGGTGCGCTAGGCCCTCCTGTATCAATCATCAGTCAATAAAATGCACTGCCAGTCTGACAGACAGCATTTTCTCAAGTGAGCCCCTCTTAAAAGGACACTTGAGTTATCTTAAGTTGATGAAAACTAACCCGCTGGGATGGACTGACGGACTGTTAATTAATTTGCCCAGGCCTTGCGCTATCTCGTGTTTAGATTTTCACATTGTCCTGAGATTCCCCTACTGTCTGAGCTGTCAACATGAACCACACCCAACCTTACAACATCCCCTCCCCTCATACACACACACACACACCCATCCATCCTAAAGCTGTTTGGGGACTGTCCCGTCTCCACAAGGTAGAGCCCCGGTTTTGCTCAGTGTCCCGGGCCTCCTTTCCTGACTGGCCCTGTTTCCTGGGCTAGCCCATGGTGTCACTCTGCCTTCAGTCCAGTGAGTCTCCAGTGCTATTCTGAGCCTGGGTTTTGGTCAGGCAGTCTGTCTGGGAGACCTTCCTGGCCCTGCTGTTTGCCCAAGGATTCCAGTTTAAGCTGAGAACTTCCTGCTCACACAGTTCTGGGAGATCTTCAAAGTCCCCTTAGAGAGATTTAATGATTCGCTTTCTTGCTGTGGGCAGGGAGATAGCCACCAGTGGTAATTACTGAGTCATCTGTCACCTGCAGGGCTCCGAGTCCCATTTATCCTTAGCTTAGGGCCTGAAGGTTCAGGGACTTCTCAGGCCACTGCAGAAATGATCCTAGCTAGGTCTCTGGAGCCTGGAAGCTGGCAGGAATGACTGACAAAAGGCTCTTGTGAGATGTGAGTGACATTCTGCCTGCCTTTGCTCTAGAACCAGGGACAGAGCTTTCTCTTCTCTTCTCTTCTCTTCTCTTCTCTTTTCTCCTCCCCTCCCCTCCCCTCCCCTCCCCTCCTCTCTTCTCTTCTCTTCCCTTCTCTCTTCCAGTAAAGACCTCAGTTCTGGAAGCCCCAGGCCCCTGTCTACAGTTGCTATAGACCCTGGGGGTACCCAGGGCAGGCAGGGTGCTCAGCAGGCCAGCTGTCTTGCTGTCTCCTCACAACTGTGGTCCACACTCAAGGCCTCATCTTATCTCAGTTACCTCTAAAGACGCCATCTTGAAGCATACTCCTATTCCTAGGCTCTAAGGTCAGCACTTCAACATAGAGATTTGTTTTTATAATCTGTTGTGTGTGTGTGCGCGCGCGTGTGCACATGCATATGCTGTGGCACGTGTGGAGGTCAGAGGATAACCTGCAGGATTTAGTTCTCTCCACTCTGTGCACCCCAGGTCATTAGACTTGGTTGCAGGTGCCTTTAGCCGCTGTCCCATCTGCACAGCCCCAGGAATTTTTTCCTTTATTGTTTCTTTGAGGTGGGAGGCTAGGTCTCTCTGGTTGCAAGGCGGCTGGAGACAGCAACATTCTGTGCACATGCTGGGCAGTGGTCTGGGCTGCGTGTGCTTAGCTGTCCATCTAGTGGTTGCTCCTGGTGCGCCCTGGCAGTTCCACTAGGATTTGACCTCTCCCGTGCCTTTAAGCTCACACACTTGTTTTCTGGTGAGGAACGGATCGGGGACATGAAGATGGCTATGCCCCGCTGTCCTGGCTACTTTGGTATAGTATTATTATGGTTTTCAGGTGACAAGCTGGTCAGGGATGGGCCTAAGGGGACAGAGCAGAGAGACTTGGTGCTCAGGCCTAGGACACAGTGCCACCTCTATAGGGAAGGCCACTGTCCCCACAGGGACCTATGTGTGACACCCTGGCTCCTTTTCTAGAAACTTAATATAGCCTGAGCCAGCTGGCACTAGGCACCATCTGGGTGACCAGAGCTGCTGGCCTCAGGCAGATGTGGCCAAGGGCAGCTGGAAGGGATCAGCTCAACAGTCTCACTCTGGAACTGTGGTGGGCCAAACATTCCAGCATGCCTGTCCCAGAGGGAAGGATACCCAGTGTGGGTTCTGGAGTCAAGCCTCAGACTTTCAGAAATATTCCTAGCTTCTCCAAGCTGCAGCATCCTTGCTGTATGTCAGAAACCTTACAGTCCCCCAGCCAGGTGGCGGGGGTTTGGTAAATGCTTCAGATCACGTGGTCTGTGCATGGCCAGTCATGACCTAGGTCATGAGCTGCAGACTGGGCTCTGCTGTGAACATCTGCAGTGAGCAGGAGCCTTGAACTCAGGATGAGCTGCAAATCCCTATTGCTTCACTCCCAACCCAGCAGGAGGCTACCACCACACAGGGACACCGAGGCAGTGTAGCAGTCGGAAACCAAGAACAATTAAGTTTCCACAGCCTCCCAGTTTGCCCGGCCACCTGGCTCTGCCGGAGTCATTCCTCTGGCTTTTATAGGGCAGAGTGCCGGATGCAACCAGATTGTTGGTGGTGCCAATTAAAATGAGCAAGCACCCAGCCTGCTGAGCCTCTATAATGGAAGCTCAAAGCCTTAAGCTTCCTGGCCCTTTGCATCTTCATAGGGGGACCCTGTCTGTTGCCTCGGGCCCCCTGCCATGAAATGCCATCTCTTCCTCTGCATCAGAGAAAGCCACCGCATCTAAATGGCAGGCACAGCAGCTGGGTGCGGGCTGGCACCTGCTGCCCTGCTCCGCCAGTCACCCGAAGGAGGTCTGAGATCATGTGTGCTCCGAAAGTGTTTTATGATCCAAGTCAGGGAGGGAACGTGGGAGCAGCTGGAAGGTTTACTGTGTTGTTGATCTGGTGGTTTCTGGCCGCAGCGTCTCCAGGACTATCTCAAGTAACAGCATGAGGCCTCCAGGAGGAAACCCCATACTCTTAAAGAAAGCAACCAAGACCAAAGCCAGGAGTGTTGGGGTCCTTCTTCCTTGGGGACTTGAGGGACAGCACTTTCTTCTGATCTTCACTGAGTGGCTTCCCTGTGTGTCCTTTCTCTGGCTCAGACTCCACTCTCCCCGCCCAGTCAGTCTGAGTGAGAAAGTTCACAGGAATCACAGTGACCTGCCACTGTGGAACCTCTGCCCCATGCCAGGCAGCTCCTGGCCTGTGCTTGTGGCCATGTGGCATCGTGACCCTGCAGTATCTAGGGCAGTGCTTTCAAGATCCTCCCACAGAGAGGAAACTGAGGTTCCCAGAGGTCGAAACCTGTCCCAGGTCACAAAGGCACGCTGGCACACTTGGATCCAGGCATCCTAGCTCTTAGCTGATGTCCCTCCATTGGGAAGTGAGGGTCGAGGGGACAGGACTAGGGGTCTCATTGGGTTCTAACTTCACTTTCCCACATTAAAGTGTGTGCTGTTCCACGGTGATGACTGCCATCTGAGGAGATCTGTGCTGTCAGAATGGCCACCCTGATGGTGTTTGTCGTACAGTGTCTGTGGGATGACTTGGTGGCCTGGACAAAGGGCAAGGGAAAACCCCAGCTTCCTGTCGTGAGCCTCGGCCTCCTCCTCCATGCACCTCCCCCACCTGCCTTCACCACCCTCCTTAGACCAGCTCCACAGGAGAGCCTCTGGGTTTGTTTTCCATTATGGCTACGAAAATAGGATATGTCAGAAACCCAAGGTTATTGATCGGGAAAGGAAGGACACGGAGGATGTGCTTGGAGTTGGGGGACAACCGTAGGCCATGTGGATACCCTGATATTGGAGCCCTGTGACAAACACGGAGACTGGAGGTGGATGCCCCAGACTGGAGGCTGCTGGCGCTCATGTCTTTAGTTCCAGGGACCTTCTTTCTGTCAGGGTGTGTAAATGTTTGTGGAAGTCTTGGGCCAGCCATATTGGTGTGCTTGTATAATCCCAGAACCCCGGAGGCTGAGGCAGGAGGATCCTTAGGTCAAACTCAGAAAGTGTGGTTCTGTGCTCTTAATGTAGAAGAAACAACCTTGGGCACATGGCTCGTAGCAGGTTTTTTCTTTTGGGCCACCAACCAGCTCCCAAATCAGGACATGAAGACTTCTTAATTGTTCTGAGGGCTTGGCCTAGCTTAGATTAGTTTCTGGCTAGTTTTTTTTTTTTCTTTTTGCATTTTTTGTTTTGTTTTTCAAGATAGGTTTTTTTTTTTTTTTTCCTGTGTATAGTTCTGGCTGTCCTGGAACTCCTTACTAGACCAGACTGGTCTTGAACGCTAGGAGATCAAGCCACCACCACCACCACCAGGTCCTGACTAGGCTCTTCTGAGTTAACCTGTTTCTCTTTCTTTACTTTTTGCCTCGGGGCCTTTTCCTTTGCTTTCCTTCTTGCTTTCACTGTTTCCTGTGTCTGTGTGGCTGACAGCTGCCTAACTGGCCACTGTTGTCTCCCTTCATCCTCTTCTCTCGTTCTCCTACTGTTCATTCTCTCTGCCTGCCAGCCTCTCCCGTCCTTTCTCTGCCTTGCTATTGGCCATTCAGCTCTTTATTAGACCAATCAGGTGCCTCAAGCAGGCAAATGTAACACACCATCACACTCTTAATGTGACACATCTTTGTCTGGATAAAGCAGTATTCCCTACCGCTGGCGTGTGTGCTCTGCAGGGGCTATTGCCACCCCACTCTGTCTGGTTGTCACTGTGTCACAGGCTGACATGTTAGAGTCACCAAAAGAAGTGAAATCGCTGGCTGCCATTCCCATGCCAGCTCAGTGTTGCAGATCCCTTCAAGTCAAAGAACACTGTGCAGAACCGGCTAGCCTCCTCTCCTGGTCTGAGGCCACCTTCCCCGGGTGTCATTCAAGGAGCAACAGAACCGGTTAAGGCAGGCTTAGCCAGTTAGGCAGGGAATAGAGAGGGCAGTTGGGGCCAGTTCCCACCCTTAGCTTTCAGGTCTCTTTTCTTTTCTTTTTTTTTTTTAATTTATTTATTTATTATGTATACAGTGTTCTGTCTGTTTGTATGCTTGCTGGACATGAAGAGGGCACCAGACCTCATTACAGATGGTTGTGAGCCACCATGTGGTTGCTGGGAATTGAACTCAGGACCTCTGGAGGAACAGTCAGTGCTTTTAACCTCTGAGCCATCTCTCCAGCCCCAGGTCTCTTTTCTTTACCGAATTTTGTTTTTTGTGCTATAGCTCCAACCCAGAACCTTGTGTTTACTACGTGGGTGCCTCACTGAGCCACACCCCCTCCTTTAGTGACTTACCTTAGCTGGTAATGAGGGTTTATTTACTGTTTTCTTTTTGCTTTGATGTTTTTTGTGGGGGGACAGTGTTGGGAATTGAACTTATTGGCCATGATAGCTGAGCATTCTGCTGCTGAGCTACACCCACAGCGTGGAGGTGTTTATGTGTATGTGTGTGTTTTGCCTTTGGCTTTGAGATATATATGGAGATTCAAGCAGAAGATAAAATTTTTTTTAAAAAAAAATAGGAGTCTGGGTACTGGAGGGATAGTTTATGAGTACTGGTTGCTGTGTTTTTGTTTTGTTTTTTGTTTTTTTCAAGACAGGGTTTCTCTGTAGCTTTGGATCCTCTCCTGGAACTAGCTCTTGTAGACCAGGCTGGCCTCAAACTCAAAGAGATCCGCCTGCCTCTGCCTCCTGAGTGCTGGGATTAAAGGCGTGCGTCACCACCACCCCCTGGTTGAGTACTGGTTGCTCTGGCAGAGGACCTGGGGTTCTGTTTCCCAGCACCCACATCAGGTGGCTCACAACCCCTGGTAACTCCAGTTCCAGGGGGAATCTGGTGCCCTCTTCTGGCCTCTATGGGCACCTGTACTCACATGGTGCAGACACTGTAAGGTAGGCACATGCACACATGAATAAAAATAAATGATGTTTTTAAAAAAGTTTTTAGAACTAGTAATTTGTTATCCCGTCCTTCTTTAAACTATTGCCTGAGTTATGTTTTCTAATGGGCAGCTCCTATGTCCTTCCGACGGCGTTGTCTGTGTCTGTCGTAGGGAAGGCAGGAAATGGCCTATGGTGGTATAACAGTCTCGTTGACGCTCCCGGGAGCATGCAGTGTGCCAGTTCTGTTGCATGTATTGTAGCTCCTGGTGCACTTAGGGGTGGAAGGTGGGAGGGGCAGGAGGAGGAGAGGTACGGGCTCTGGAGAGATTTAAGGCCGAATGATGATTTTTATCACGTTTTAGAGGGATGATGGACGGGAGGTGAAAGACGAGCCAGAGACAGCTGTGCCATCTGGGCAAGTGGCACAGCAGTGCTTTGAGTACAGGGTGCAGTGGGAAGGTGTGAGAATATCATCAGGGTGATGGAGAAGGCCTCAGGTACCTCAAGCAGGGGGCTACTGGCCTGTTACAGGGGTCTGAAGATTTGCCCAGTCTGCCTTCAGAAAGGGGTTAGAGATGAGTGACAGGACCAGGTGGGGACTGGGGGCGTGTCTTAGCAGTAGAGTCCTTGCGGAGCCTATATAAGACCCTGGGTTCAATCCCAACCCACCAAAAAAGGGAGAAGTGGGAAAGTGGGGGGAGGAGGAAAGACAATGTGGCAGTGGCCCAGGACGGGCCACCACCTTGCCTGTTTGGTTGAGCTTGGTGTTCCTGGGTAGTCAAGCAGGCACTGTTCTTGTTCTAGCCTGAGCTTTGGCCTTCTGGAACCTCAGCTTCTCACACGCTAGAAGGCTCCTGTAGGTGTAGAGTTTTCAAGTGGTCGGAGACACTAGAGCATGGATGACGTCACTCATTCTGCCGGAGGGGGACAGATCCATTCAGGTGGTGGGTGAGCTGGCCAGGGCTTCTTAAACTGTTTCTACTTAAAACCCCTTGTCTACAATTTTTTTAAACACTATTTTCTGTGTGTGTATACATGTGTGTGGGCGGGGTACATGTGTGTATGCACACATGCGTGCATGTAGAGGGCAGAAGACAAACAACATGTGGGGCCTGAGCATCAGACTCAGGGTCCTCAGACTCAGTGGCAAGACCTTTACCCACTGACTCGTCTCAGCCGCCCAAGAAATTTATTTATTCAAGACAGTTCTTTGGTATGTATAATTTTACCATTTTTTGAAGATGAAGGTAAATTTTCACCCTAAATGAGACCAATGTGCTTGTCTGTTTTTACATGTTTTAGCCATGTTACGGGATCAAATCTTGGCTGAATACTTGACACTGCAGGATGTGGAGACTCCAACGTTTCCTAGAGCTGATCAGTAATTGGATTTTATAATCAATACTGAGAACGTTGCTTTGCATAAATTCTTAGTACACAACGCAGGAATAAGTTGAGGGCCTCTCAAGCTATTAGAAATTCTGTCCTAATCCTAAACCAGAATTGATTTGAGGAAATTTTTTTTTTAAATTTAAGATGTTCAAGTTTAGCAACTCAGACATGAGTGTTTAAAATCAAACATTCTAAAATACAGTCCAAAGATAGAATATGAAGTATGACGATAGGAAAAGAATTTAAAGTCTTTGTTTTTCAACCATGGCTTAAAAAATGGGATCTGGGAAGGGTGGGAATCAAGGTTAGGATGGGGGATCAGGACTCCCCGGCAGAGGACACAGCCTAGACAGAGGAAGCATGGTGTGGGATGAGTGTGGGCTCTGAGATCAGAGCAGCTGAGCGTCAATCAAGCCTAGCATGGACTGTGCCCCTCAGGCAGGCGATAGCACGCTTGAGTCCCCGCGTTCATAAAGAGGTGGTCATACCAAGACTGCTCTTTGGTACTGGAGTGAGGCTGCAACAAGAGCCTTCCTAGTGACTGTGGGATCTGGGGTGTTCCAGGTGGAGGCTTGGTAGATAACCACCATTATGGCTGGTTGGTGCTGGAACAAGGAAAAGCAGCTGACAGAGAGGCAATCTTGACTTGGCTGGAGCTATGGAGTGTATTGGGTAGGACTCGTGTGGTGGTATTATATATAGTTGTCCCTGAAACTAGTAACCACAAGGTGAGTTGGTCTTGGAGACTCTGGCCATGTTGTGGGGACAGGAGCCAGATTTAGCGAGTTATTCTCTGGCTCGGGCTCCCCAACAGTCCGTGAACCTCCCCAGGCTACGTGCATTGTGCCTTGCTCAGCTTGGAAGCCTACCACCCTCCTGCTTCAGAGGTACTGGGAAGCAGGCGGACTGTCCCAGGCTCCCCTTCCCTGGCCAGGGAGCTGCTTAGATTAGTCTCATCCTGGCAGCAGGAGGCAGGAAATGAAAGCAGAACCCCCCCCTCCCCCCCGCAGCCTCCTGCTGTGTCCTTCCTAATCCCCTCAGTCCAGCGTCAGGTCAGAGACTCTGCTAAATCCAGGCCCCCTGTGTTAAAGCCCCCTGCTGTGTCCCTGCTTTCCACCCATTCCCCAAGCCTTCATCCTGACCAGGGATGTCCCTCTGCTCAGCTAGGTGGCTGAGCTCTATAGCTATTTTCCTCCCAAAGCAGAAACCCTCTCTCAGAGCCGCCCACCCTGCCCGCTGAGTGTCCAGTTTAGATACTGGGATCACGGATTTTATGAGGTGCCAGATTGTGGCTCAGGGGTCGTCTCCCTCCTGGGGTTCTAGCTGTGGAAGTGGCAGCGCTGTGTTGCTGTCTGGACAGTGTAGGGCACGGTTTCTCTGTGGAAGCCTTGGTTATGATTGGAGAATGCCCTGGAGAAATTGGTGGTGGCTTCCCCGCCTGCGCTGGGTAGGGTGCTTGCAGACCCCTCCTCATTTCCTGCAAGTGTCACCTTTGTTCCTTGGCTGGACAGAGAATACAGTAGCTGTAGACGGAGTGACTTTCATGCCACCTAAACACAATCTCTCCAGCCACTGTTGTTGCCCCTGCACACACACACACATAAACACACACACACACAAACACACTTGCTCCCATGCTGCAGTCCAAGCCTGTAGAGGTACAGGAGGAAGGCATCCACCAAGGCAGGCCTTGAGCCACACAGGGTCTGTCGCTTTCAGCAAATGCTGGTGGGAGCTACTGGCGGTGACCGCAGAGCCTTGCTATCTCTGTTTTAGGCTGAGTCCTTAGTCGTCAGGATAAAAAAAAAAGGGAAGGAGAAGAGAAATGGATGTTGTTGGCACGAAAGAGATGGGAGGAAGTCAGCGGGGGCAGTTGCCTTTAACTCAGCACTCGGGGGCAGAGGCAGGCAGATCTCTGTGAGCTCGAGGTCAGCCTGGTCTACAGAGTGAGTTCCAGGCTACACAGAGAAACCCTGGAGAGAGAGAGGCCTAATGTCTAGGTGACTTAGAAAGGCCCGTTGAGGATTCAGCCTCAGACTGCCTGGCAGCGAGGACCTGAATGTTGTTGACATTCAGGAAGCCTAGTGTTCCATCTGCCTAAACTGCCAGGCCTGACAGACCGCTGAGGAGCCCAAGTTGGATAAAGGGAGGTTGTTTAACTACTAATTGTTTCACAGGGCTAGAGTACACAGACAGCTATACATAGTCAGAGCTACATTAGGCCTCAACTAACAGTAAATACTACACTTTTTTTTTTTGAGATATATGTCATGTAGCTCAGGCTATTCTTAAATCCTCTGTGTAGCCAAGAATGATCTTGAACTTTTAAAAAATATATATATTTATTTTTATTTCATTTGCATTGGTTTGTCTGCAGGTATGTCTGTATGAGGGTGTTGGGTCCCCTGGAACTGGAGTTACAGACAGTTGTAAGCTGCCATGTGGTGGCTGGGAATTGCAGTTGGCGCTCTCAGCCCCTGAGCTATCTCTCCAGCCCTCTGATGGTGAACTTTTGATCCTCCCCCGGACCTCCTGAGGCTGGGGGTACAAGTGTGGACACTCCCCCCAGCCATAAAACTTGTGTGTTTGTGACTGATTGTCTAGCAACATGTCTCTCACCTGCTGTTCTGGAACTAAAATGCCACTAATGTAAGATTACTGTAAATATAGTGGATTCTGGGCTGCCAGATGGCTTAGAGGGTAAAGGTGCTTGCTGCACAAGCCTGTGACCTGGGTTCAATTCCTAGAACCTCCATGAAAGAGGAAGGAGTGAGCACGCTCACAGCGTTGTCCTCTGACCTCCATAAAAGCACCACACCATACATGCTCACCCCAAACACCCTCCCCAATAATAAATAACATCTTTAAATGGTAAAAATTGGATTTATAAGCCGGGCGGTGGTGGCGCACGCCTTTAATCCCAGCACTCGGGAGGCAGAGGCAGGCGGATCTCTGTGAGTTCGAGACCAGCCTGGTCTACAAGAGCTAGTTCCAGGACTGGCTCCAAAACCACAGAGAAACCCTGTCTCGAAAAACCAAAAAAAAAAAAAAAAAAAAAAAAAAATTGGATTTATAAAATACCATGAGACTTGTATTGTTAGTACCAGCAACCTCCATTTTTGTTTTGTTTTTGTTTCTCAAGACAGGTTTTCTCTGAGTAACCCTGGCTGTCCTGGAACTCGCTCTGTAGACCAGGATGGCCTCAAACTCAGAGATCCATTGCCCTTTGCCTCCTGAGTACTGGGATTAAAGGCGTGCACCACCACTGCCTGGCTTAGCACCAACAGCTTCTCTGAAGCCTGTCTTGGTAGTATAAAAGGGCGGGGTGTGTATCTCAGTTGGCAGAGGGTTCTGTCCCCAGCACCACATATGCCCAGCACTTGAGAGGTGGAGGCAGGAGAACCAAGAATTCAAGTAGCTGTCGATGATCAAATCATAAAATGAGGCCACTGGGTCAACTTCGCATTGACATTGACAGTGAGACAATTTATTTTATTGTTTGTTGATGTGTGCGTGTGTGTGTGTGTGTGTGTGTGTGTGTGGTGTGCATGCATGTGTGTGTGCGTGTATGTGCATGCCTTTGTGTATGTGTGTGTGCGTGTGTGTGCGCACGTGTCCTTGTGCACATATGTGCACATGGGTATGGAAACCTTCGAAGCCCAGAAGAGGGCTGTAGCTGATGTTACAGTTATAAGCTCCCCACTTCAGTGTTGGGAATTGAACTCTGGTCCTCTGCAAGAGCAACAAATGCTTTTAACCACTGAACCATCTGTCCAGCCCCATTTTTGTTGTCTAAAAATTTTTAAATTACATTTATTTATATTATCCATCTGTGTGTGTACGTGTGTGTACTTGTGTGTGTGTGTGACTGTGGTAAGGCTCACGTGGGGACCAAAGGAGAGCCCGTGGGAGTCAGTTCTCCCCTTCTACCATGTGAGTCAAAGGGATCGAACTCAGGTCCTAGGCTTGGCTTCGGGTGCCTTTACCCAGTGAGCCTTCTTGGCAGCCCTGTGTTTTGTTGTTGTTGGCTTGAGACAGAGTTTTACAAAGTCGCCCCTGGCTGACTTGGGATTTGTAGACCAGGTTGGCCTCAAACTCAGAGAGTCCAGCCTGCCTCTGCCTCCCAAGTGTTAGGATTGTTCTGGTTTTGTTTTTTGAGGCAGGGTCTCACAGCATAGCCCAGACTAGCCTAGAACTTGCTTTAGTTGTCCTGTCTCGGTTTCCAGCAACTAGGTGGACAGGTGTGCCGCTCCTCACCATCTTCCCATAAGCCTCTCTCACAGAATACTGGGGTCCATCTCCGGTATTCTTCCCTTGCTGTAGGCCTGGCTCCTTTCCCTCCCTGCTTTGCCTCCCCAGCATGGAGCTGATCCCGGAACATGGCCACATAGCTCTGCACCCCATCATACAGTGGCCACCCACAGCCCCGCTCCCGGAGATCCGCATTTGCCGTATCTAATCTGGGTTCACTTTGCAAACTGATGGGTTCCTGACGGTTGTGAGAAAATGGGGTTTTGGCGAACTGGCCGAGAATCACATTACCATCTCATTTGCCCGGTTCAGGCTGGTTTATAAATGCATTCCAGTTGGTGACAGCAGTTGGAGCTAGCTGGGTGGGATGGGGTAGGGAGGTAGAATGCCCAGCCAGGTAGGTGGCTGCTGTTTCTGAGCTGTTGTTCACACAGCTCTGCCTCCTCCTGGCACTGCAGGTTTGATAAAGGCAAGACCAGGTCTCATATACCTTCCCTGTGCACTTAATATCTGAAATGGAGTCACAGCCTCACCAGCCCCTGGAGTCCTTGCTCGTGTCCGTGTGATCTGCCCAGGATAGCCATGATGAGGCCTGCACTTTGAACATGGAGGTCTCGCTCAGCCTCCAGCCTGCGTGTTTCTTGTAATTGTAGAATCAATCAGCCTATGTCGCTTGGTCCCCCACCCCCGCACCTTCCCTGGTGTCTGAGTTCCCGACCCTGCCATTTGGAGATTGCCTGCCATCTCTTAAAGATGTCTCTCTTTAGTGGAATGCAACTTCATTCCATTTTCTTTCTCTTGCTCACTTAGCTATTGTGGAAAGTCAGCTGAGTGAAGACTGAGCTCGGCCCTGGCTAATGGCCTGGAGCCGCTCCAGGCCACCGACTGCATCGGCTCGCACTTGTGGGTGGTCGGCAGCGAGCGTGATATCTTCCCTCTGTGGCTCTCAAGGGTCCCTTCTTCTCATGAGCTCGGCTGTTCACACTTGGCTGGCCTGCCTCGTCATTTGTGATCATGGTCGTCATGCAGACTCTGAAGCGGACCTGGAACCTCACCAAGGCTTGGATTTTATTAGTATTGAAGCCACTCGGCCTCTAGGCCAGTCGGCCGTTTCAGTCTGTTACATAGTGGGCTTTCCCTTCATTTCTGTCTGGAGACTGAGCAATGTCCCAGAATGTGGAGAGGCTGCGGAGCCTGGAGAATTCTTAGGCTATTGGAATCTGTGTGACAGAGGGCTAGGGTGGCCACAGAGAAGTCTGGACTTTTAATGTTTCCTCAGTTGTGCAGGCTTCTTCAGCAAACGAAGGAAGCTGATGTGCCAGCTGAACCCCTTAGAACAAAGCTCTAAGCATTTTTTGTGCTGAGCCTCAATTTCTTCATCTGTGAGACGATGTTACTGATCAGCTAAGTCAGAGACTGTGTAAAGATTAAACCGGAGATTCTCTGTGCTATCCAGTCAGCAGTGAGGGGCGGAAACTTAGTAACAGAATGTCAGGATTCCGTCATCAACAATGTGGCCACACTGCAGGTGTTGCCCTCTTGAGCCCTGAGTCACAGAGGAAGGTCTCTCTCCCAGAGTCCAGCTCTTCCTCATTCTGAATTCGGACTTCCTCTTAGGGATTGGGAGCCAGTTTTCTGACTGGAGCGTTCCGGGCTGAGCATATGAGGATAGTTAACTTCCTGGATGCCCCCCCCCCCCAGCCCCCTACTCTCCACCCCTGTGCACTCTAGACAGGTATCTGAGTCTAAGGATAGTTAACTTCCTGGATGCCCCTACTCCACTGTGCACTCTAGACAGGTATCTGAATCTGAAGATAGATGCCCACCCCATCCCTCCGCCCGCCCCCTGGACTGTCAGGAGCTCCCCTCCGGGCCTCCAGAGCCGGTCTCTGTAATGTCTCTTCAGGCTGCCATCCTACTAGACTGAGGCAGTAGGAAAGAGACATCAGCTCAGGCCTGGTCACTGACCACCCAGGGTTTCAGCTCCCTTGAGGTGTGGTGTGCCCATTGTGCGGGATATCCAGGTCTTTTAGGACATACGTAGGCTTCCTCCTAATATCACTTTCTGCAGGTACCTGTGCCCCGACGGCCTTTTTTTCTGAACTAGGTGGCTTGCAGCAGCCCCAGCCCCAGACACTGCTGGTGCAGCGTTCACAGAACTGGGTCCAGGCAGCCCTGCTGGCAAATGATCCTGGTGGCCTCAGACAGGGCCCAGCTACAACCCTGTACTGGTTGAATTTGAGTCAGTTCTGTCCTCTGAATATGGGCTCTCTGCTGACCTCCTGTAGGGGCCCAAAGAACCCCAGTCCCTGAAGTGGGGCTCACAGTACTTCAGGTGCTTCCAACTAACCGTGGCCAGATGTCTGTATAGATGCTGAGGTGTCCACCAAAGAGCAGCAAATCGAGTGGCATGTATGTGTGTGCATATGCATGTATGTGTGTCTTTGAGCCCTTATACGTCTGAGATGTTCTGAGCACCCTGCAAGTCAGCTGCCCAGTCAGTACTAGGAATACATGAGGTGCTGGTGAGCATAGGGACCCACTGTGTGACACATAGTGCCCCATTCTGTGGATGGCGCATAACAGCAGAGTCCAGCTCCTGGGGGGCATCCTTAGAACAAAGCGTGGTCCGGAGGAGCTCCAGTTTGCATGGTCACCTTTACTGTTGTTAGTCCCCTGCCTCAGCCTTACCTCTTTGGGACTATTTAAGCTTCTGGATTTCAGAACCCTCTGAGCTTTCCAAGTCCACCTACCTCTCACTTGCTGCCTGCTATGCTTCTAGCCTGGGCTCCCCACTCGACACCTGCACACATACAAACAACGCGGACACACACACGTTCTAGAATGTGCTGCTTCTCAGTTTTCCAAGTGCTAGCATTATAGACATGGCTAGTCCCTCCTCTTGTGAGGTTTTGGGGAGTGGACACTCCAGGCAGTACCATCTGCAGTGCCAATGACACCCTTGGTCTCCTTTCTCAGCCCCCCCCCTACCTACACACACACACACACACACACACACACACACACACACCATCTGCCCATACTCCTCCCCTCTCCTTCCAGACTTCCCAGGGCCAGCTGTTTCTGTCCTGCTCCCTCCTGCCTTCTTTCCCTCTCTCGGTTATTGTTTGCAGCCTTCTGGCTCTTTGCCTGCCGAGACCTGGCAGGGCAGGCTGCATGGATGAATCCCTTTGGATTTGCCACTCAAGTCCCGGTCAGGTGGCTGAAATCAGAGTTAGAGCTGGCACATGGCTTTATCCTGACCACTTCTGAGCCAGGATTTCTTCTAAAACAGCACTTGACTGGTGAGCCGTCCTGCGGTGCCTTCTGTTCCTCCTCGGGCCCTAGTAAGCCTTTGGCAGGACAGGCATTGAGTTAGTGCCAGCCATTGAACTAGGAAGGCCCTGGGCCAGCCTGACCTTCCTAGAGGCCAGCGTGTGTGCCCGGGTGTGCCTTCACTACAGAGCTGATCCCCGGTGCACTCCCCACCCCGTCTCACAGCCAATCAGAGAGTAGAGCTTGGAAGAGAGCTGCGTGCCTCCTGCCTTCTCCACCTTAGCCTCCTTCCTGTTCACTTTCCACCCTGCCACTCTGCACAGGAGCGGCACAGCCCGCCGCCCCTGCAAACACCCCCAGCAGCACTCTCCTTTGTTTCCCCTCTCAGTGACAACTGGCAAGCAGCTCGTGACTGCTCGTTGTCATTCTAGTGGGCTCCGGTTTCCAGAGAGCTCCGGGTGCTTTCTGAGTATTGCATTTATTTCTGCTGTGTCCAGAGCACAGCTGGCATGGGTCCCAGTGTGTGGTGGAGAAACTGAGGCTCCATGGAGAAGGAATACCAATGGTTGAAAGAGAGGCACATGGCAGGGGTTTTCTTGGACCGTTGAGGACATGCGCGCTGGGTGTGTGTTTAAGAGTGTGAGCTGAGGGCAGTTGGAAAGGCAGAATATTGTGACTTCCCAGCACCATGCTGCTCTGAACTCTTGCACTGGGCCAAGCCGCTCACTGCTGCCTTTGGGAGCAGAGCTCCCACCCAGGCTTTTTACACAAAGCCACCTCTCCAGGCCTCAAGGCCAGCAGTGACCGGTTTGCCTGCTGGGTGTACACAGGCAGCCCAGCCCCTCCTGCCCATCCACTCCCTCATCCTTCTCCCTCCCTTGCCTCTCTTCCCCAGCTTTATGGCTGGCATATGGAAGCCATTTCTATTTATCCACTGCACCAGGATGCTGCATCGTGCTGTGCTCCAGCGAGCGGAATCCTCAGAGTCCCTGCAGGGCCATTTCGGAGGCTGCATGCAAAGCAGCCAGCTGTTTGCAGGGAGCGGCTGGGCCCCTTATATCAGGGTAGAGGCGGCCTGGCCATCTGTGCACATGGGTCATCCCAGGCTGTCTGCGTCTCGGACGGAGGCGGTCCATGTTCTGTCAGAGTCTGGGTGGTTGTTTTGTGTCCTGCTGTTTTTCATTCCTTCTCCGTTCTCCGTTCTCCAATAACTTTGTGGTCATGTCCCTGGGCTCTTGGCCAGGGCTGAGGGAGGAGTTCCGGGGAGGGGACCACACAGCTCTTTAGTGGTCAAGGTCGTGTCTGTCCGCTCAGCCTGATTTTCAAAAAAGTGCCCTGCCCAGGACACTGGCAGTGAACACACTGTTTACCTCTAGGGAACGGTCCCCTAGGCTTAGATGCCGACCTCCCAGTGCCTGAGCCTTGCCTCCTCTGGCTTGTTCCAAGCTCTGGGTGCCAGAGCCAGGGAGACTGCACTTCTGCTGCCTGTTGGGACCCTGCCTCCCAGACAAGTGGAACCGCAGAGGCCAAGGCCAGCTGTTGTCTTCGGAGGAAACTGGGGAAGGCCAGCCTGCTGATGTCATCTTGGCCCCTTCATGGTGCCTCCTGTGGTATGCCTTGCTTCTGGCCATGCAGGTCATCTGGAAGGTGCTTTCGTGCTCCAGGCAGGGACAATACCAAAGTCCGAGGGAGGATGCTGGTGGGGTCTTTAATGGTCTTGAGTTGTAGAGGGACTGTCCCAGCAATCTGTGATGAGGGGCTGCATCCAGTGTGATGTTGGGTGAAGCCAGCTCTTTCACCTGGAGACCTGTTACGTAGTTCACACGAGAAGTTCCATAGGAGAGGCTGGGCAGGTCTTGTCACCACGGTAGTTGGGTGCCAGTGGTCAGTGGGGTCAGGGACAGATCATGCACTGCTTCCTGTGAGCTGGCGGACCTGTTGTTCCACACTCTCAGCGTGGACATATCCCATCTGCCCTTCGGTGGGGCCCCTAATTGTCCTGTCCCTCTGGAACGCTGCCTGCCGAGCCCCTGAGCACAGCTCAGAGAAGGGACAATGGGCCCTTAGGAGCTGGAGTGACTCCAGCCTCAGGCACAGGCAGGGAGTTGCAGCTCAGACTGCAAGAACTTTTGGATCTGGAGCCACCAAAACCTCCACATGAAAGGGCTGGGAGGACCAGTGGCTCCCTGCCCACCACTTATGACCTTTCTGTAATCCCTAAATTTCCTGCTCAGCCACCTGCATGGGCAGAAGGAGGCTTTATGAAATCACCTGTGGCTTCCCTGAAAAGCCCTTCAGTGACCCAGGTAACTCAGAGCCTTTCAGCCCTCTCCCTGTGTGAGAGCCACTAACAGCTCCCAAGCCTTGCCAAGTTCTGTGTCGCGTTCTCCATGGTGAAGGGCTGAATGGTTGGCACATGGTGGGAGGAAACACTCAACTGCCCACCCTGACATGGGAACTGCGTGTCTTTTCTGTGCCTTCAGAAGGGTCTGTCTTGATCGCTCTTGGATACAGAGGGATCATGTGCCCCTTCATCACACCCCGGGTGCTGCCTACTGCACTGTGGGTAAACACCGACGGGTCCTGCACCAGGCGCTGTGTCCTTGGCCTCTGGCCGCCTACAGTCGGGTGCTCTGTGGGAATGTATGGTCTTCAGGGAGAGATCCTTGATGTCACTTCAGTTCTGCAGACTTGTTTATCCCTTATGCGCTGGGCTCCGGGGACACCCCAGTGACCGTGACAAAGGTCTGTGTCCCTGGGGAGCAAGCAGGCATGCCAGGTTCTGAGCGTTCACTGGGCCATTGGGGTCAGAGGTAGAGACAAATGACCATGGGATTTTGCAGGGGAGTCAAGGGCAGAGTCTGTCCTGAGGCAGCATGAGGGTGGAAAGTTGAAAGACCTGAGGAAGCCGATTGCCTAAAGGTCTCTCAGGCCAAAAGCTCCAGACCAACTAGGGAGCCAGAGTGGTGGAGAAGGGGTAGATGGAATAAGACACGAGAGAGGCCTTTGTAATTGGAGTGTGTATTGAGGGGGTAAATGCTTAGGGTTTCCCAGGGAGGCCGACACTGTGGTATCTTTGAGGCAGAAAACCAATAGCTTAGTTTTTGTGTGTGTTTGTGTGCACGCACGCGTGTGTGTGTAAGAGATGTGTATGCATGTGGGGTGGGTACACATGTCCATGCATGCATATGTGGCGGCCTGAGGTTGTATTCCAAAGTCTTATTTGAGACAGGGTCTCTCACTGAGCCTGAGGCTCCCAGTTGGCCAGGGAGCCGCTCCCAGGACCTACCTAACTCCCTCTCTCAGTGCTGGTGTTCTAGCCTCACCATATGCAGCTGGGATCTGAGTGAGGGCCTCTGTGTTTATGCCATGAGCACTTTACCAGCTGAACTGTCTCCCCAACCCTGCTTTAGTGTTCTTGGAGTGGTTATGCTGAACTGGGAAGTTAACACACACACATACACACACGCGTGCACACAAACATAAACGCAAACATATGCACATACACAGAGATACACCATACACATAAGCTCACACACAGGCATACATAGAGACATGCAGACACAGATACACATAGACACACACATACATACACAGAGACATACAGACAGATACACATAGATACACACACACAGACATGCACATGCACGAAGGCACACAGACAACACACACAAACACACACAGAGACATACACAGAGACACATAGATACACAGACATACACACACAGACATGCACACACACACATAGACACACAAACTCACAGTGGATTTCTCTGGTATAGAAAAGGCCCATAGGGCAGGACAGTAAACGGACAAGACCCTGGAAGGGTTTGGGTTGGTCCAGGGCAGAGATGGCTCCAGCTGTGACAAAGCAGAAGCGTCAGTGAGAAGTGAGATTAAAAGGACAATTAACTTGACATAATTGTACCTATTTTGTATAGTACCTGGTGCTCATTTGCAATGTGGCAGTGGCTGGAGAAGGGAGAGTCTGAGGCAGAAATCTTTGGGGAATCATTTTGATCCTAGGGGTGGTGCATGTCCACTTCCTCAGGCCCCTCCTGCCTGTGTTGTCAGCCGTACACTCTCAGTGTCCCTATTCTGCCTCTTCACAGCCTGCCCGCTGTCCTCTGGGGCAGATCCCAAGAATCCAGGCAGATTTACTCACATCTGATCTTGGTGTTGGCTGGAGCAGCCCAAAGGTGCTCCCCGTAGTGAGGGAGAAGCCATCCTGTCCTGGTGATGTGCCTGGTGCACAAGCCTCACCCTGTGAGTGTTTTTCCTTCCCGTACAAACTGAGTGGTGTCCCGATAGGTTGGTGGGCCGAGGCTCATCTCCTGGATGCTGACAGTGTTGTTGTCATGTTGGGGCTGTGCAGCTTAGCTAGGCAGTGATGGTGGAAGGCCTCGGTCCCTGACACACAGTCCAAGAGCTGCTGATGCCTCAGCTCCTGAGTTTGGGGTTGTTTCACAGGCCACCTGCATCTGCCTGCCTGCTTTTGTGGATTAGGTAGTTGGTTTGTGGTTGGTTTTTTTGTTGTTGTTGTTGTTGTTGTTTTCTTTTGGGCCATCTTAGGAATCTCAAGCTGGTCACAAGCTTTAGGGGAAGGTGACCCTGAACTCGGATCCTCCTGTCTTAACCTCCTAAGTACTGGGATTGCGTGTATATGCTGCCAAGCCCAGGTTTGATTTATAGATATGTGTGGTGCTGGGAATTGAACCTGGGTCTCTGAACACACTAGGCAAGCACTCTGTCAGCTGAGCCACATCCTCAGCCCTGCCTGTGACGATTGCTGCCTACCTGTGAAGACACTGATACCCCCAGTCGCACGCTCAGATGGGTCAGCCTCTTCTCCCAAGTGGCGTTGAATCTCCTCTCTGCTCCAGCATTGGTGGGCAGTTGTTTCAGAGCCTCCTCCAGAGGCCCTTTGTGGGGGTACTGGCTGCCTCTGCAGGTGCTCCCACAGAGGGTGGAGCACAGGCTCTCCAGGTGCCTCCAGGGGATCTGTCCTCTGCGTGGAGACATTTGCCCTGTGAGCAAGGCAGTGCTGGGTTTGCATTCGTGAGCAACGGTTAGTTCCAAGTCACAGTTCATTTCTGGGATAAAATAAAACACACATGTGCCCAAATTGAAGTAGAGCTCAGCACTGACTTGATATTTTACGTAGTCTCTGCCAGTTGTTCCCGATTCCTGAGGCCTCGCTGTACACATCTGCCCCCACTGTCCCTTCTAGCCATGTGTAGTCTGTAGCTGTAGGATGGTGACATGCTGCCTCTACGGTACCACTGTCACCTCCCTCTGCAGAGCCCCTTGGTGCTCTGGATGAGCAGCTGCCTGCGAAGACTTTGTACACGTTGGGACATGGTTTTCTCCTTAGGCTGGGCCCGTAGAGGATCTTATATAGCAGAGAGACATGGTTAGGTGGAACTTCCCAAGGATGCCCACACCTGCAGCAGAGTGACCAGTGCATCCCTCTGGGGCCCTACCGCCACGGCCCACATCCTGGCTCAGCCTCTCCCAGAGACACATTTGTAACAGGACGCACCCTATAGGGTCCTTGTGTCTCGGGACTCTGTCAGTGTGTGGCACGTCACACTAGAGCTGTCCTTCTGTCCCTGTTTGTTCCATTGGCACTGTCCCTCCTGTCAGGAGTTTCCTGCCTGCGTACTGTGCACACCAGCACGGTCACACACACACATATGCACATGAGACTTGCTTCAGAGCTGTGACCAGCAGAGGAACAAGGCGTCTGGGTTGGACAGGAAGAAATGAATCAGACAGTCTGATCTTCCACGAGCGCACCTTACAAGGTATCTGTAGGAGGAGCCCGGTATTTAGACACTGTCATGCACAGGGCTGTTGGGAAGCTGTGGGGGCGCCGAGGATGTGGCCCCAAGGTGGAGCACTTGCCTGGTGTTCTGGGGTCCCTGAGTTCCGTCCCCACCGTGGGACTGGGGTGTGACGTGGTGGGATGTCTGGAGGTGTTAGATGTGAGCGATGGAACTCAGCATTGGGGATCTAAAGCTCTGAGCCTAAAATGCAGCCCTGACACACGCCTACTGGTTGGTGGGGGTCCACAGACACGGAAGGCTCCGGCAGCCATGGGAATGGAGAGAGGTATGATTGGGTGACTTTGTTTGGTGAGTTCTTTTTGAGGCAGGGTCTCTGTAGCCCACGCTTGCCGTGATCCTCCTGTCCCAGTCCCCAGTGCTGGGATTGCATCGGCCACTGCGCCCAGCCTAGTCTGTACTCCTGAGAAGTTGAACCTGTGACCTGTCACCTGAGCTCTAGTATTTGTTTACTCCCCACAGCAAGCCTGGTCTGCCCGTGGATGTCGGGAGGGACACCGCGGGCACGGGGGCACAGTTGAGGATGGAATGAGCTCAGCGCAGCGCTGACTCACACATGACACAACGCAGATTCATTCAGGATAATTACGGTGAGAGGAGGCAGATGCCTGTGTAGACTGGACGATGTCTTCAGATTCTAAGACACGCAGAGTGATCAGGTGCAGCAGCTGAGTGGTCATGTGGGAAGGACAGGAGGCAGAGGAAGTGATGGCTCTGTGTCCTTTTTATTGATTTCTTATTGTGTATTACTGATTTTTCAAGACCGTGTTTCTCTGTGTAGCTTTTTCTGTCCTGGAACTTGCTCTGTAGACCAGGGTGGTCCAGAACTCACAGAGATCCACCTGCCTCTGCCACCACTTTAGGCTTCATTTATTTATCTTTTTAGTTCAGTTTTTACGTGCCAGGGGTTGACCCCAGGGCCTCGTGCACACTATGCTCTGTTTTCTGGATGTGTCGTGTCTCTGGCCCACTTTCACGTTTGAGTCATTCATTCATTTATTATTTTTTACTAATGAATGTGTTGGGGTTTTTTTGGTTGTCTGATTTTTTTTTTGTTTGTTTGTTTGTTTGTGGGGAGACAAGGTCTTGCTTTGTAATGCTGGCTGACCTAGAAATTGAATATATAGACCAGGCTGGCCTTGACCTTAAAGAGATCCATCTGCCACCAGACCTCTCCAGTACGGTGACTGAAGGCATGTGCCATCATACTTGGCCTATTTTTAATATTTAATTGTTTACTGTGTCTGTCTGTGCACGTGGGGAAGTCAGAGGATAACCATGGGAGTCAGTTCTCTATTTCATTCACGTGGATCCTGGGGTCAAGCTCAGGTCATCAGACTTGACAAGATCCTTAACCCTCTGAGCCATCTCACCAAGTCTGGGTGGACTTGAACTCACTCTATAATCCAGGCAGGCTTTGAATTCAAAATCGTCCTGCCTTCATGTCTCAGATAGCTGGGACTCCAGGCCTGTGTTGCCAGGCCCAGCTGGCTTTACTCATGTCTCAGAGAGCTGGGACCCCAGGCCTGTGTTGCCAGGCCCAGCTGGCTTTACTCCTTGACTTAGCTGTTGCCTTCATACTTGTGCAGACACAACACTTGGTTGGGCTGAGGGTGTAGCTCAGCGATAGAGCACCCACAGGGTCCTGGGTTCCATCCCCAACACTACCAAAAATCATAATTGTCAAGCCGTACGCTTTAAAACATGCACATTTTAGTGAGTGTCAATGGTCCCCTCTGTGTTTTTATAAATTCGTGGGGACAGCCTTGTGGATGGCCATACCCAGTGGCCCTGCAGACCTGGCCCCTCTGTCCTAGCCCGTGTGGCCACCTGTACCACACATCTGCTTTGTTTCCATCACCCGTGCAAACGGCAGTGTCTAAACTCTGGTTTCCTCCTCTGGAGACCTCGTTTGCAGTGTGGGTTGTGGGGTACCAGATTGTCATAGATTCCCTTCTTCTCTGTAGATTAACCAGGCGGACTCATTGCCCAGTGCTCAAATTCACCATGTGTATCAGGAGAGACTACGGATTGTGACAAGCCGTGGGAGCATGCTCAGTCAAGGGTCCTGTTGACATCCTTCTAGTGCAGGCAGAGGACAGAAAGAGCCCCTCTCTCCTAGCTGACCCAGGACAAGCGCCAAATGCGGCTCCAGTTGGCTGGCTCCAGTGCTCGCCCCCCATGAACCCTGGCTCTGCTGGCAAGCTCGGGTCAGCTGCTTTTAGCCAGGGCCGGCTCTGTCCA
Organism: Microtus oregoni; assembly: GCF_018167655.1. Taxonomy (NCBI): domain Eukaryota; kingdom Metazoa; phylum Chordata; class Mammalia; order Rodentia; family Cricetidae; genus Microtus; species Microtus oregoni. The sequence continues at coordinate 29,892,427 of NW_024543062.1, read as the reverse complement.
AGCCAAACAGCGTGGCTGAGGCTGGGAGAGGGCAGTCTGCCGAGACAAAGCAGGACAAGGTCCTGGAGGAGGTGGGCGGGGAGGGGGGATCCGCTTTGGTTCAATGTTTGACTGAGCAAGATCCCCCCCCATGCTTCCAAAAGTCAAAAGTCTACACAGTGAGCCTGCAGCCCTTACCCCTCACAAGCAGCCGGTTTCTTTCTTTTCTTCCCTGCATGTCTTTTTCTAAAGATATGTAGACGTGTAGGTTTAGCTGTTCCCTCCCCCACTCCCTCTGCTCTTTTGTGCTTTTTTCTTTTTTTAAAAGAAATACATTCATTTATTTATAGGAGAGGGTTGGCGTGCCCATGCACGTATGGAGGTCAGGGAACAACTTAAAGGCATCTGTATTCCTTCCACCACGTGCACGCTGGGGGTTGAACTCAGGTCATCAGGCTTGGTGGCAAGCACCTTCATCTGCTGAGTCATCTTGCTGGCACTTTCTTCTTTCTTCTTTTAAGAGAAAGAAGGCATTTTTGATCAGCTACCCTGATGCGTGTTGCTAGCAGCACAGGTTGGCGCTGACAGAGTGACCTTGTGCTGAGCCTTTGTGTGTTCTCTTCAGCCTGGGTTCTAAGGAAGTCTCTGCCTTCTCCCGATGTAGATGGGGACAGCCGCAGCATCCAGGACTCCCATGTTCCCAGTCTGGTCTCCCAGGTCGACAGGTCCCCCTCCAGTCCTCCTGGACACAACTGGGAGATGAATTATCAAGAGGCAGCAATCTACCTCCAGGTGAGTGCGGCTGGGTTGGTGCCTGGGTGCAGGGATGGGGTGGGGGTGAGGGTAGGGCATGTTCAGAAGGCTGCTGTGGTCTGCCTGCCTGTCCCTGCTCCAGACTAGAACAGGAGTGTGTTCCTGTCCCTCCTCGGAGCCCTATTTGTGGCTATGCTTGCAGCAGGCGGGTCTCCAGTCTTTCCTCTCTGTCTTCCCAGGACCACATACACAGACCCAGCTCTCAGGGAATGTTACGTACCTTGTATTGTAGCAGGGGAGTGTTCAGGCAGTGGGGCTACCTCCTCAGTCTGTTCTTCTCATGTACCGTTCTGCCGCTGTCAGGCCTGATCGTTATGCTTGTTGGGGATTTTTCTTTTCTTTTCTTTTTTGTTTTTTTGAGAAAGGGTCGCTTTATGCAGTTCTGTAACTCACAGAGACCCTCCTGCCTCTGCCTCCTGAGTGCTGGGCTCAAAGGCATGGGCCATCACACCTGGCAATGTTTGGGAATTTGTTTTAAAGCAGTACTTTTCTATAAAACTATTGCATGTTTGTTGACATAATTCAGATAGTCTCAGACAATATAATATCTTCCCTTTTGTTTAAGAAACTGGGTCTCACTGTGTAGTCCTGGCTGCCCTGAAACTTCTTATATGTAGACCTGGCTAGCCTCAAACTCATCGAGCCCTGCCTGCCTCTGACTAAGGAGTGCTGGGGTTTCAAGTGTGGCAACACAGGCTCTTGTTTGTGCAGAGAATTCTACTCTATGAGACCTTACCATAAATGAGACCTTACTAGTCAATTACCTTGTGCAAATGGAGAAGAATTCTGTTTAACGGTTCTAGACCAACATGGCTGTTGATTTCTGCACAGTGTCAGTTCAGCAGGGAGATGTTCAACAAAGCTGACCACACAGCTAAAGCTGCCAAAAGCTCACCTACCTGCATATAGTAGTGTGTGCACATGTCTGCATTTATGTCTGTGTTGTACACACGAGTGTGTATATGCATGCATATGTGTATATGTGAGTGCGTGTGTATATATGTGTACATGCATATGTTTGTATGTGTATGTGTGTATGTGTATACATGTGTGTGTATTTATGTGTGTATCTGCATGTGTGTACATGCATGTGTGTATGAGTGCATGTGTATATATGTATGTGTGTATACATGTGTGTGTTTATGTGTGCATCTGTATGTGTGTGCACGCATATGTACGTACATACACATAGAGTCATACACACATCTGAAAGCTTGTTTATGTAAAGAGTCAGTGTAGGCTTGGGGAGAGAGGTCAGTCAAGTGCTTGCTGCACAAATGAGGACCCGAATTCAGATCCCAGGGACTTGATTGTAATTCCAGCCCCGGGGAGGCAGAGACAAGTGGGTCGTGAGGCTGCTGGCCAGTCTAGCCTACTCGTGAGCTCCAGGCCAGTGAAAGACTGAAAGATTCCAAAAATACAAGAACAAAAATCCAGGATGGGTGCCTTGACCTCTGGCCTCCACGTAGCATATACACAGATGAAAGGGTAATAGCTTGCTGGTGGCATTCTTACTTCCTCAGAATCCTACATTATTCAAATTATTTTACAAGAGAAGGTATCTTTTTGGAAATTAAGGGCCAGCGAGATGGCTCAGAAGGTAAAGGTGCTTGTAGCTCAAGCCTGGCAACCTGATGTCCATCCCTTGAACCCTGGGGGTTGTAGACCCAGGGATAGCAGTTGACTAGCCAACAGAAAGTCCTAGACTCAAACCTAGTGGAGATTTGGAAGGAAATAGCCCCCAAAGGGAGTGTAGGATTAGGAGTGTGGCCTTGCTGGAGGAGGTGTGTGACTTTGAGGTCTCACAGATGCTCAAGCCACGCCCAGTGGTTCAGACCTCTTGTTGCCTGTGAGTCAAGATACAACACTCTCAGCTACGTCTCCAGCACTGTGCCTGCCTGTGCGCCACCATGTCCACCATGACGATAATGGGTTGAACCTCTGAACTGTAAATAAGCCACCCCAATTAAACGTTTTCCTGTATAAGAGTTTCTGAGGTCATGGTGTCTCTTCACAGCAATAGAACCCTAACTAAGACAAACCTAATAATGGGTTTCAGGCCAGGTGTGGTGGCTGAAACTGAGGCAGGAGGATCAGCACAAGTTTGGGGCCTGCCTGGTCTTCATAGTGAGTATATGTGGTTAAATCTAGAGTCCTCATATAGAGAACATTTTTTTAAAGATATCTTTTTGTTGTTGCTGTTGTTTTGACAGGGTCTCTCTATGGAGCCCTGGCTTTCCCATAACTCCCTATGTAGACCAGGCTTGTCTAGAACTCATAGAGATCCATCTGCCTCTGCCTCCCAAGTGCTAGAATTCAAAGTGTATGATGCAACTACAGCTGGCTAAGACATCAGTTTAATGATTTTTTATTTTTTTATGTTTATTGTGTTGGAGTAGCATGTGTGACGGGGGTACATGTGTGCATGACAAGGTATGTGTGTGACGGGGTATGCATGTGATGGAGTACATGTATGACGGGGTATGCGTGTGGCAGGGTAGACGTGTGATGGGGTACGCATGTGACAGGATACGTTGTGATGGGGTATGTGTGTGACGGTATGTGTGTGACGGGGTATGCGTGTGGCAGGGTAGACGTGTGATGGGGTACGCATGTGACAGGATACGTTGTGATGGGGTATGTGTGTGACGGTATGTGTGTGACGGGGTATGCGTGTGGCAGGGTAGACGTGTGATCGGGTACGCGTGTGATGGGGTACGCATGTGACAGGATACGTTGTGATGGGGTATGTGTGTGACGGGGTATGCGTGTGATGAGGGTACACATGTGATGGTGTATGCGTGTGATGGGGTACGCATGTGACAGGATACGTTGTGATGGGGGTATGTGTGTGACAAGGTATGTGTGTGATGGGGTACACATGTGACAGGATACGTTGTGATGGGGGTATGTGTGTGACAGGGTACACGTGTGATGGGGTATGCGTGTGATATGGGGTACACATGTGACAGGGTACGTTGTAACAGGGGTACGCATGTGGTGATAAGAAGACAACTTGCGAGGAATTGGTTTCCTTCTACCATACTGGCCCTGTAGCTTGAACTTGGCCATCAGGCTTGGCAGTAAGCACCTCTGCCTGCCACGCCATTTCGCCTGACCCAGCATCAGCTTTTCACAGTAAAGAGCAGAGCAGAACTCAGATCCTAGGATTCCAATCTGTGTTGGAGGGCTGTCCGGGTGGAGTCAGGGCCAGCTCCGCACTCCCAGTTCAGCTCTCTGGTGTATGTGGGTTGCATGTGGGTTGCAGCCCTGGCTGCATTGAGGGTGTCTGCTGCTGGGGGCTTCCTCTTCTCACATATGCCTGTTAACTTTCTCACTCACCCTTGGGTGCCGTGACCTTCGAGGTTCTGGCATGCTGGAGCGAACAGAGAACAGAGACCTGGCTGGGGTGGACAGTCTGTGCACAAGCCCAGAGCTCTCTCTGGGAGCTGCGTTAGGTCCTGTGATGTGGATTCTCGGGCCATCTTTGCTGTTGGGAGTCAACACCCCATCCCCTGGGTTCGTAGCTGAGCCTCCTGTCGGGCTCTCTAGCTATGCCTTCCCTTAGTTGTGCCAGAACCGCACAGTCTAGTAATTTAAAGCAGAGGCTTCCTAACCTTCTGTGCCTGGAGGCCACGATGAGATGGTAGGAGATGCCGCCCTGCACAGACCACAGGGCCTTTCGGCGTCCCGTGGGCACGACCCTGCTTCCTCTGTCTGGCCTGCGGTTTTTCTTCTGTTGCTAATGAGAATAGCAGCTTCCAGCGTTCAGGAAGTGACCCTGTCAGCTACAGCCAAGGCCTCCTCAGCAGGGGAAGAAGGCCATGGGGACTATTGCTGTCCCACCGCCTTCTTGGATGTAGGAGTCTCACACCTCACCTGTCCTTTGCTCTGGGACACTGAACCACTGGGCAGTTGAGGTGTGAGTGAGTGCGGTCCCAGCCTCTGTATGGTGGCATCTGCAGTACGTCATTCATCCTGTGGGGCTCTGTATGTCGTAGGGCACTGAGCAGCGTCCTGGAGTATGACCAAGGCTGTTATTGGGGTGCTGCATCTCCCACATTGGAGAGCCCTAAGCAAGGAGCTGTGTACAGAGAGTGCAGCAGGCTCTCCAGGGCAGCCCCAGTCTTGTTGGGCGTAGTCGTTTGTCTGCTCCTGAGTGTTACCGTTGCTTGGGACTGTTTGATGAAAGGTCTCCTTTCTTCTGCACCTCTGGGGAAGCTCCAGCCTTGTCCTGTCCACCACTGGCCAGGACAGCAAGGAATTTAGTCAGTGCCCACAGCGAAGGCTGGAAAGCCAGGCCAGCCTGCTAGTTTGGCCTATGTGTGAGCTCTTTACTTCAGGCCTAAGAATTTATAGCCCCTAGGGATGGTACTTCTCCACAACCTCTGAGACGTTCTAGTTTGGCAGATTTAAGCAGCGTTTCTTGGCCATCACCAGGCAAAGGTTGGCTGTTCAGCGAGGCTCTCCTGAACCGTGTCTTGGCCTCTGTGACCTGCCCCGCTTCCTGCCCCTCCACCTCTCCAGCATGACACCTCCATGCCTACTCGCATGCTCAAGCTGTCCTGTCTTTGTAGGAAGGCCAGAACAATGACAAGTTCTTCACACACCCCAAGGATGCCCGAGCCCTGGCTGCCTACCTCTTCGCACACAACCACCTCTTCTACCTGATGGAGCTGCTCATCGCCCTGCTCCTGCTGCTGCTGTCGCTGTGCGAGTCACCCGCTGTCCCTGCTCTCCGGCTCGGCATCTACGTGAGTGCTCCAGGGAAAGGAGCCGTGGAGCCTTGCCCGCCACCTAAGGGGACCTAGCGGGGAACATTCTAGAAGGGAAGAGAGTCGACTCAGCTGTTCCCTGCTCCCAGTGGGAGGAGGCGCCCTTCTGTTTCCAGCAACTCCACAGATAGGCTGGGGCCTTGAGAACCCACACGGAGGCGTGTCACACCTGGCCATCCTGTGGTCATGCGTGGGAGAGGCCCACTGAGGGTCTTCCCTGGGTCCCTCTCCTTCCATCCCATGGGGAAGCATAGTTATAGAGTTTGGTATTCACATAGCCCTCTTTTTAAAAGAATTATGTGCGCGGCTGTGTGTGTGTGTGGTGTGTGTGTGGTGTGGTGTGTGTGTGGTGTGGTGTGTGTGTATGTGGTGTGTGTGTGTGGTGTATGTGTGTGTGTGGTGTGTGTGTGGTGTGGTGTGTGTGTATGTGGTGTGTGTGTGTGGTGTATGTGGTGTGTGTGTGTACGTGTGTGTCCCATGGATGGGCTCCCTGAGGATAGCCTTCACCTCTCTGACTGCAGGTTCACGCCACCCTGGAGCTGTTCGCCCTCATGGTGGTGGTGTTTGAACTCTGCATGAAGTTGCGCTGGCTGGGCTTCCACACATTCGTCCGGCACAAACGCACCATGGTCAAGGTAATATATCCATTCCATTGCAGCTTGTTCCCCTAGGTCCCTGTCACACCTGTGGTCTCTGTGGGCTGTGTCAATACCGCGTTTGACCTCCCATCCCAGAGAGAGGCAGAGACAGGAGGAGCCCTGTGGTCCCTGTTGGCTGGGTCAGTACGTTGGAGGCTGGCTCAGGGAGCTAACCACCTTTGACCTCCCATCCCAGACATCTGTCCTGGTGGTGCAGTTCATTGAGGCTATAGTGGTGCTGGTGCGGCAGACGTCCCACGTGCGGGTGACCCGGGCACTGCGCTGCATTTTCCTGGTGGACTGTCGGTACTGTGGCGGAGTGCGGCGGTAAGGCCTGGGGCTTAGCGGTCAGATAGTCCCCTGTGGTTGCCTAGCCATCCTGACTGACAGGGAGGGGAGTGGGCAGGAGCTGAGTTGACTGGCCCCAGCCCAGTCCTGCTTCTGGGGCGAGTGTCAGCACATTAGCTTCAACTTGGCGGTGGTAGGTATTCTGGGGAACACGGCATCCTCACTCTGGCAGAGGGCCTTCCCTATCTTGGTGTATAATCTCTCCAGCCCTACAACATTGGCCTAAAGCTGACTGATTTCTCAGCCCCGTCCTGCAGGCTTCTCCCACCCAGTCCAGAGCCCTGAGCCTGAGCTGACCCAAACCAGAATTAAAGCCCTCTTTGGAGAGTCCATCCTGTCACTTGGCCAGGGACCCCCTGATGGCTGGGCATGAGCGGTGGTCCTTTGTTGCATGTGTACCCTCCAGCCTATACAAAGTGACCTTGGTCCTCCTGGCCACGTGCAGCCTCCTGCCATGCCTTCCCTGTAGGGCACTGTCCCTGGGTGGATGTGGCAGCTTCTACCTTAGTTCTCCCTGTCACCCACTGAATGGAGGCTTCAGGTGCGTTAGGGCTGAGTAAACACGGTGGCCTCCTGGGTGCAGTAGGATGTGGTGTTCAGGTCACACCTCCACCAGCGTGTCCCCCGCCTCAAGGCACAGATGACCCCTCCCACCCCTGCTACCCTTCAGCTGGCTGTCTTTCTCCCCAGCAACCTGCGCCAGATCTTCCAGTCACTGCCGCCTTTCATGGACATCCTCCTGTTGCTGCTCTTCTTCATGATCATCTTTGCCATCCTGGGTGAGCGCCCTGTGTCCCTCCAGTCACGTGTGGGCCATGAAGGCTGCACCCCTGGGGGCGGTACCACAGTGCTGTGCGCCGAGTGGCTCAGCAGCAAAGGCCTCAGCTGCTTGCAGCTCTGGAGGCTGCAAACCCAGCACCTTCCCCTACATCCTCACGTGGTGGAAGGGCTGGGGCAGCCGGGTCTTGGTGTGTAGCCCAGGCTGGCTTAGAACCTTTGAGTGTCCTGCCTCAGTGTCCTGGTGTTGGGATCACATATGTGCACTGCCATCCACTCTTGTTCAGTTCCGTTTGTCATCTATGTGGTGGCAGGGTGTTTTCCCTGGGTCATAATTCTGAGGTTCCTGAGGAAGGAAGGAGTAACATCCCTGCCCAGGGCCTGGCTGCCATGTCCTCTAAGCGCAGAGACAGTCTGTCCGCAGCCTGCATCTATGATCCTTCCCGCAGATGTGATTAGTTTAAAAACCTTGCATCTTAAAATTCAATTTTATGCAAATTTTTTTTTTTTTTTTATGCAAAATTTATACAGATTTTCAGCCCTTTTCCATGGCTAGACCAGACAGAGCCAGCACTCACTCCCAGGTGTCCGCAGACTTGCATACAGCAGCATGACTTCCTCCAGAGAGCACGCGTGTTCTCCAGAGTGCTGCAGTCCTCCCCAGCCTCCCCTCCAGCCCTCATTCACTTAGACCCCCACTCCCTGCGCACACTCATGGGTGCTCCGCTTAACTCCACTCCTGGTCTCTTTTTTCTACCACATTCTAGGTTTCTACTTATTTTCCACTAACCCTTCCGACCCAGTAAGTAAATAGGTCTTGGTCCCTTGTTTTACAGGGAGACTTTTCTGCCAAACAGGGTAGGTGGGAGGATCCTGGCCATGTTAGAAGGGGCACCCTGCCAGGTTTCTGGTTCCCAAGAGTCCCCATCCCTCGGACCTGCTTTCTCTGAGAGCTGAGGGGCACCCTTTTCCTCTTCTTATGGGCAAAGATCATGTTTGGAATGTTGGAACATTCTGATAGAGAATGGAGGAGGGGATCTCACTGCAGGGACATGTGATACCCTGGGAACAGTCCCTCACCTCTTTAGCTGGTAGACTGCTCTCATCAGCACAGCTCACGAAGCTCAGGCCTGCATGGGTGCTGCACCTCTGCTTTGATGCCCATTGTATCTGAAGGAGGAAGGGGGAGAGGGGCACCCTGGATGTGACTGTCCAGGCCGTCCACACATCCCCACCCTTTCCTTGTAGTACTTCAACACCTTGGAGAACAGCATTGTCAACCTGTTCGTTCTTCTCACCACAGCCAAGTAAGCCTGGGCCCACTCCCTCTGCTGGCTCTGGCCCCACTCCAGCCCCGGGCTGTCTCCTTCCTCCCGAGGTCCTCCCCCATCGCAGTGCACACGGGGCTGAGTGGAGGGAAAGGGGGTAGCTTGAGTGCAGGGGAGCAGCTGCAAGGTGCATCCTTAGACGTTGAGGTGAGCCTCTGCAATGCAGCTTTCCAGACGTGATGATGCCCTCCTACTCCCGGAACCCGTGGTCCTGCATCTTCTTCATCGTGTACCTCTCCATCGAGCTGTACTTCATCATGAACCTGGTGAGTATCTGTCTTGGCTCTACTACAGCGCTGGGCCCCCGGGGACAGAGATGTCAGGACATCCAGCAGCTGTGTGTGTGGTGCCCTACAGAATGCTGTGAGGATTCCCCACCTCTGTGCCACCATTGCTGTAGATGGTGCTGGATTGCACAGAGAGGAGGTTCTCACCGCTGCATCTTTTCCTCCTTACAGTAAACGTTTTGTCCTATTGAAGCCAGCCAGGCACTGTGCATAGATGCAGGACAGCCATGCTGTGGTTTCATTACCATCATATGCAGGGGAGGCAGCGGAGAGTCAGGCCGACAAAGGGACATGTGTGCCCATCACCACACAGCTCAGAGTAGCTTGGTACTGCATCCTGTCTCATTATATGCCAGGAACTTCTGCCCCATTAATGTAAACCATGAGATAACCCAAGCAGGATGTGTTCTATGAGGGACACAAAGTCCCTGTGCACACTGGGCTGGCTCAGGGCACCAGCGGTGTTTGCTGACATCAAGACTGTAGCCAACACTAGGCGGAGACTCATAGCAACAGCAGAGTGAGCAGAGACCAGGGCTTCCCATAGTTTCCTGGTTTTGTGGTGTTGTGAATAGAACTCACATCCTTTCTGATGCTGGCGAAGCTGACCACCCCTGGACCACCCCTATCCCATTGCAGTTGACTTTTACGGGCCCGGATTTATGTGGGGCTGGGGATTGAACTGGGGGCCAGCTGAGCCACGTACCTCAGCTCTTATTTGTGAACATCTTAAAAACATCCTTGAGTTGATCCCCATAATCGACCCAGGACAGAAACGGAAAGCAGACTGGAGAGATGGCATGGTGGTTATAGGCATTTACTGCCCTGGGTGAGAACCCGTTGTTGGCTCCCAGCATCTCCAGTGATGACTCAGTTCCCCTGACCACCGAGAGGTGCCAGGAGAAGCAGATTCTCTTTTCCTCTTCTCTCGCCAGTTGAGACTCAGAAACCCCACAAGGTGAGGGACTTGTCCCCACAGGTCAGCAAGCAGTGTTACCACAGACACTGCCTGGCTTCCTCAATACAATGCCCACTGTCCCACAGACGCAGCCCTCACTCACCTCAGTGGGAGCAGGAAACATTTATTCTGGAACTAAACAAGTGACCGTGGCCTGGGAACACAGCTTGAGGTTACCCCGAGTCCTGTGTTCCGTGGTAACGTGGCCACCAAGGTTTGTTGTGACACTCTTCAAACATTGTGGTGGAACTGCCGTTAGGGAAGGAGGAGGAGAGCCCTGCTGTGGACCTCAGGTGCCAGCCGAGGGCACTCTTAGCCTTTGGATTGGTGCCTGGTTTGTATATCCTGAAGGATTTCCTTAATAGCCACAACGGCAAGGTCGCATGCAGAGATGGTTTAAATGGCTGTAAAGGAACTGAGGTAGTTTGTAATTAGGTTCCTGGCCAGCCAGGCCCCAAGGTCTCCACAGTTTCTGAAGATTTAATCAGCCTGTGGTCAGGCTGTGTATGTGCTTTCTGGCTACTTTTCCCATACCACTTCCAGACAGCGCCAGACCCACAAGTCTTGGTCCCCAAACTTCAGGCAGCTGTGACCACCAGGGGACCCCTCTGCTTCTGGCTCACTCATTGCATATTGGGGTTCCTACAACCCCCATTTCAGGATCAGTAATTTCCTCAGTGACTCGCAGAACAAGGGAGATGTGTTTGTAGGTTGTAGTACAGGAACTACAAGGGGCAGGTGGAGATCTGTATTGGCACAGTGGACGTCCTCCTGTCCCCTCCTGACTTGCCCCCACAGGTACCTCCCCATGTTAGACCTCTGGAAGTTTCCACAGAGACTGTTACATAGGCAGGGTGGGAGTGTGGACAGCCACAGGGAACTGTGCAGAAAGAACATGGCATAGTTCTTCCAGGTTGCATGGGAAATCCTGTCCACCTTAACCTCCCCTCCAGAATGGGGCAGAGCTGGAGGGTCTGAAGACTAGACAAAAGGAAAAGCAGAGAATTTCTGTGTGACCAGTACCAAGTCAAAACAGCATGGAAGACTGGGACCTGGTGCAGTAACCCTGGCACTCAGGAAGTGGAGGCAGGGGGACAGCAAGCTCCAGACCAGCCATATAGCTACAAAGTGAGACAGTGTCTCAAGAAATAAGAGAGGGGGCCAGTGTGATAACTCAGCAGGTAAAAGCGCTCATAGCCTCACAGCCTGAAGAGCAGAGAATGGACCTCCAAAAGGTGTTCTCTGATCTCCACACACACTGACACACACAGACACATACAGATGCGTGCATGTGTGTGCACAGTAATTACTTTTAGTGTGTTTTATTGGCACCCAACCACACCCTGTGTTTACTCTCATTGGTGGCTGATCTCTCCTTGGAACAGTCCCACAGGATTGAGTAAACTGTGACAGAGCCCATGGGCCCACGCCTCCTCAAGTCTTTCCTGTGTGGCCTTTGGTAGAAAAATGCTCGCCTTCGATCTACCTGAAAAGCAATGGGGGGGGGGGGGGGTGCAATCTGAAGCAGCAGAAAGAACAGGAGAGCTCACTCGAAACAGCTTCGAAAGACGAAGTCTGTCAGATCTTCCCCACCCTCCGTTCCCCTCCTTATGAACTGACTTTGCTCTGGGGCAGTTCTAGAATGTTCCTTCCTGGCATGCAGCCCCCAGCTCCTCCCCCACACACTTCCTGGAACCTTACATGAAACTGATGCACAAGAAAAGTGACCATGGTAGAAGGAGGAGGCTCCAGGGTTGAAGTCCCTGGCCTGTCCTCTGGCCAGCAGGGGCCAGCTATGGGGGATAGAAGAGGGGGTCTGAGGAAAACCCAGTGATGGTGTCTTCAGGAGAGAGATGTGCAGATGTCCCTGTCCTGGGTAGTGCAGCGACCCCCTAAGACACACTCAGAGGGCAGCTGAGGCTCCACGCTTGTCCTCTGCAGCTCCTGGCCGTGGTGTTCGACACCTTCAATGACATCGAGAAGCGCAAGTTCAAGTCTCTGCTGCTGCACAAGCGAACTGCCATCCAGCACGCCTACCGCCTGCTTGTCAGCCAGCGGGTAGGACTGTGGGGGCCAAATCGTGGACAGGGACTTCATTCTCTCTCCCTACCCAAAGTACCCCTTTTTGGTGTGGCAGAGTTGCTGACCCTGTAGCTGCCATATTGCCCCGTGGGAGAAAATGCAGTTTCCCAAATGCATATCTGAATAACTGCCCCGGGCATGGTACCATCTGTTTTCCACCACACTGCCTTCCCTCTCCCCCAGAGGCCGGCCGGCATTTCCTATAGACAGTTCGAAGGCTTGATGCGCTTCTACAAGCCCCGGATGAGTGCCAGAGAACGCTTCCTGACTTTCAAGGCCCTGAATCAGAGCAACACTCCTCTGCTCAGGTGAGAGCCAGGAGCCACGTGGGAGAGCAGTCCTGGGCTAGGAGGCGGGGTGCACTTTACACCACAGCTCTCAGGTGGTCATGTCCATTGGTAATCTGCAAGCCACAGACACCCAGTGACAGTCCACTTCAGTCTGGTTTGACTGAGAAGAAATGTTTGAAGCTGGGTGAGGTGGTTCATACCTCTAATGCTAGCACATAATAGCCTGAAGCAGGCAGATTGGAAATTTAATGCCACCCTGAGCTATGTAGTGAGGTTGAGGCCAGCTTGGACTATTTCGGGTCTTGCCTCAAAAACAAACAAACAAACAAAGATGAATAGCCAGAAAAGGTGAGATGACTCAGTGGGGCAAGCGCCTGGTGATTGGCGTTTCATCCCTGGGACCCACGTGGTGGAAGGAGGGCATCAGTTCCTGAAAGTTGTCCTCTGACCTCCACGCACACACACACACCCTTCACTCCACCTTGGAAGGACTGAGTCCGAGGTTCTTCAGTTTCGATGCTGGCCTTGAGGCTGGTAAACACCACGGATGCTGTGCACTCTGCTGGACACCGCCTGCTGTGGAAGTGGGGGCTCCCTGAACTGAAAGCACCATTTTGTCCGTGCCTGGAGGCCTCTGTTCCCCTAAGGGGCAGTGGTCCAGGGCTCTCTGTCCAGGGCAGATGTGGTTACTGTGGACTAAGTGGATTGAGTCATCCTCACCCCTGGGGGACAAAGGCATTCAGGATGCTGCAGGTGAGGGCCCTGACAGTTCTGGGCCCTTCAAGATGTCCATCTCCCTGTGAGAGGCAGCCGTGGATAGGTGGGGGAGCAGAAGCTGAATGTCATGTGACTGCCTTGCGGGTGACTGCCTTTTCACTTTGCTTGTGACAGCCTGAAGGACTTCTATGATATTTACGAAGTTGCTGCTCTCCAGTGGAAGGTGAGAGTCCTCCCTTCTGCACACAGCGGTTGGGGAAGGCAGCTCAGCCTGCAGTGGGGCTCAGACATCTCAGCCACAACAGGGATCCCAACCCCATGACCCAGCCTTCCCACGCTTACCTTCTCAGAGAGATGGGTCATATGCAGATATTGACCTTGCATGGAGCACTGTGGGCACTCAGCCCCTGTGGAGGCCTGAGATAGGCTCTAGTCCCTGACCCCATCTCCCCTGGACCCTCTGCATTGCAGGCAAAGAAGAACAGACAGCATTGGTTTGATGAGCTTCCCCGGACGGCCTTCCTTATCTTTAAAGGTGAGTGTGTGTGACTCAACAGGGAAGTAAGCAGTTAGCTCCAGAACCAGGAAGAACCAGGGCTGACCAGGCACCCATAATCACAGTACTGGAGAGGCTGAGTCAGGATAATGGCAAGTTTGAGATCATTTTGTGCTACATAGCCAAACCCCATCTCAAAAATAAATAAATAAGTAAAAGAAAGTTAAACCAGAGGCTTACATCACTGTTCTTCATGGATTCATTACCCTTTAGTTCAAGGCCAGTTTTTTGGTGTTTTTTTTTTTATTTTGTATTTTGGTTTTGGTTTTGGTTTTTTTCGAGACAGGGTTTCTCTGTGTAGTCCTGGCTGTCCTGGAACTCACTCTGTACACCAGGCTGGTCTCGAACTCAGGGATCCGAGTGCTGAGCGCTGGGGTTAAAGGCGCACACCCATGCCTGGCTGCTTGGACATTTCTAACCTTAACATCTCTTCTCTTCAAACAGGAATTAACATCCTTGTGAAGTCCAAGGCCTTCCAGTATTTCATGTGTAAGTGGACGCCATCACAGCTCCGGGCCCCTGCCCTTCTGAGTCCTTTGTTCTTGAAGGTGAAAGGGCAAGAGATCAGAAGGCGCCAAGCACGTGGCTCAGGCACTGGGGTCTGTCCAGGCACACCTGGATTACCATGCTTGTTGCATGTGGTCCCTTCCTGGTCTTCTGGATGCTCGGTTCAGCTCTGTGTCTCTGCTGTAGACCTAGGTCCTTTGGGACCACAGTGGTTAGCTACGGAAGACGGGGTCTGTTTTCTCTGCCTTCCCCCAGGTACTTACCCCATATCTGGTGCTTGCGTTCATAGGCACATGTGATTCTTTTGGGGGAAAAGGATTCTAGCCAAGCGTGGTGGCTCATGACAGTGGTCCCAGCACTTGGGAGGCTGAGGCAGAGAGATTGCCGTAAGTTTGAGGCTAGCGTGGGCCAACACCAAAACCTTATCTGAAGAAAATAGACTAGGGCTGGAAGTACCACTCGGTGGTAGAGTCCTTGCCTGGCATTCAGGAAGCCCCAGGTCCATCCCTGCATCACACAGAGGTCACGGTGGAGCAGCAGTCCGCGTCCACGGCACATTTCACGTGCTCAGGGCTCAGCGCGGCTCTCAGACCATCCACAGATTCTGTCTAGCAGGCGAGCTCTGATTCCTTCTGGGAGGAAGAGATGTTCATAGGCCACAGCTTGAGTACAGTGCTCATGACTGATTCCAGGTTTCCCGCAGTGTTCAGAGGCTTGATTTAAATCAAGGAGGCAGAAATCCATAGAAACCAGCCTCCTGGGTAAGGCGGATCTTCCTGGACCCCATCATCAGTAAGAAGCATGCCGTACACATCTATTTTCATTTTTATTTTATTTATGTAGGTTTTATCTTTGAGACAGGGTCTCACTCTGGAACCGACTGTCCCACCATTTACCCTTTATTCCAGGCTGGCCTTGAATTGCAGGGTCCTCCCATTTCCGCTGCCAAAGCATTGATGTGAGGCAACACGTAGGCCTTTAATCCCAGCACTCAGGAGGTCGAGGCAGGTGTCTCTGTGAGTTTAAGGCCAGGCTGGCCTACAGAGTGTGTTACAGGACAGCCATGACTACACACAGAAAACCTGTCTCGAAACACCACCCCCCCCAAACCCAAAACAAACAGACAAATTAAGAGTCTATGTTGATGCTTCATTTTCAGTAGCTCGTTACTCTGATATATCTTATTCCCAGTCTTAACATGAGAGTCCCCTGCAGCATAAGCACAGGACCTGTGACCCATGGTGTGACCCTGTGTCACCTGGAAAATCGCCTCAGGACACACACTAATTTGCCTAGTGTGCTTCAGGTCCCAGAAATAGGTCCTGTCTATTATGTGGGCAGGTCGCCAACTCCACACACACATTCGTCTTTTCTGTTGTATTGAGACAGCCCCGGCTGCTCTGAAACTAACAGAATGCTGGCTGCCTCGGTTTCCCAGGTGTCCGGATGAAAGGTGTGTGCCACTACACCGGTTTTCTTTATTTCATTTTATTTTGGATTTTTGTATGTATGTATGTATATATATATATATATATGCAATAATATATATAATTAATAATATATTTAAATTATTGATTTTTATTGAGCTCTACATTTTTCTCTGTTCCTCTCCCTTACTCTCCCCTCCCCTTAACCCTCTCCCAAGGTCCCCATGCTCCCAATTTACTTAGGAGATCTTGTTTTTTTCTACTTCCCATGTAGATTAGATCCATGTATGTCTCTCTTAAGGTCCTCATTGTTGTCTAAGTTCTCTGGATTGTGATTTGAAGGCTGTTTTTTTTTTGTTTATGTTTATATGGTAATTGTCTTTCTGGGTTTAGGTTATCTCACTCAAAATGATATTTTCTAGCTCCATCCATTTGCCTGCAAATTTCAAGATGTCGTTATTTTTTTCTGCTGTGTAGTATTCCATTGTATAAATGTACCACATTTTTCTTCATTCATTCTTTGGTCGAGGGGCATTTAGGTTGTTTTCAGGTTCTATCTATGACAAACAATGTTGCTATGAACATAGTTGAGCACATATCCTTGCGACATGGTTGAGCATTCTTTAGATATATTTGGTAGCATTTTTATATGCTTTCAAGTCAAATTTTCAAAACAAATTATATTCAAGTAAGTATAGATTATATCCATTACCTCCCAATGGGTAACTTTTATTGTGACTTATGCTGCCTCAAAAAAACAGTGCATGCATATAACTTCTATCTTAAATACTTAAGCACATTTTAGGCACCCTTCCCCCACTATGGTGTGTTTCAGTGGTTAAGAAAGAGTAGATACCATTGCATAATATCACACAGAGAGGGACCACATGGTCTTCCGTGCCCCTTGGCAAATGTTATCAGTCTATTCAAACAGTCACCGACTCCCATCATGGACATATTTCTTTATCTGGTTGCTGGTCCCGGGGTCATTTCCAGACGTGTGAGTGGTGGGTGGAAGGTTCATACATATGTGCGATGTTACTGTGTTCGTGCAGGCATTTTGAGGAAAGCAAAGTTTTATGTTTATTTTATGAGTAGGACTGCTTTGCCTGCCCGTGTATCTGTGCACTGCATGTGTGCCTGAGCACTTAGAAGTCAGAAGAGGGCGGCAGATCCCTGGGACTGCAGTTACGATGGTTGTGAACCACCATCTCGGTGCTGGGAACTGGACCCAGGCTCTCTGCAAGAGCAACAGGGGGTCTTAACATCACACAGTCAATTCACAGTCAGACAAGCTCATGCCATCTGTGTTGACAACTTGGGCTCATCTGAACATCTGAACTCAGTTGCTATAGTGACACAAACTGTGTCATTCCTGGCCGTTTCCTAAGGGCGATGTCGGTCAGTAGTGAGAACTCTAAGCAGAGGAGGGATCCTCCGGGGACAATGTGTGGCCTTGGCCTTTTCTGTTCACACCCTGTGGGTTCTTGCCCTGTAGGCTGGCAGGCTGGTCCCTCTGACCCCCTCTCATGGCTTCTCTGTTGCAGACTTGGTGGTAGCTGTCAACGGGGTGTGGATCCTGGTGGAGACATTCATGTTGAAAGGTGAGCTGCAGCAGTGACCTTTCCCTGCCCTACTCAAGGCCCCAGCTGACACAGCTGCCACGTCTCTGTCTTCCAGGTGGGAATTTCATCTCGAAGCATGTGCCCTGGAGTTACCTTGTGTTTCTCACCAGTAAGTGTGCTGCCTGACTCTGCCCACCTGCTGGCTTAAACCCAGCTGTGAGAGCTCTGACTGCAGCATCTCATGGCTCACCCCTAAAACAGAACCTTAAAGGACCCCATCTTAGAGGTTTAGTCTGACTTTCTTACCCTGTTTCAAATCCCTGGATTTCTCACAACCCTCTACCATGTCCCTCAGCCTGGCCTCCCTCTTGCTGTCTCCTCTACCATGTCCCTCAGCCCGGCCTCCCTCTAGCTGTCCCCGTCACCACGTTCCTCAGCTGGCCTTTAGCTGGTCAGGCTCAGATCAGCCCCTGATGTTTTCTTCTTCTCTTAGTCTATGGAGTTGAACTGTTCATGAAGGTGGCTGGCCTGGGTCCTCTGGAGTACCTGTCCTCTGGATGGAACTTGTAAGTCGAGCACATGGTCTCCCTGGGGCTGAAGTGTTTGTGGCAGCCATCCTCTCCCCACCCACACCCAAAGGGCAGGTAGCTCTGAGGATACACTTGGAGGGTCAGAGAACAGCAAGTTCTGTCGCCTATGATTCAAGACTCCTGGGGCTCTTACTTGAAGCCTTTAGGGCCACCCACACCAGTTCCCACTGGCCCCCAGAGCTGGCTCTTAGTCATCAGACTTAATCTCTCCCATTAAAACCACAAGGGCTCTGGGCATGATTAATCCCAGCACTTGGGAGGCAGCAGCAGGCAGCTCTCTGTGAGTTCAAGGCCAGCCTGATCTACATAGTGAGTTCCAGAATAGTCAGGGCTAGATAGATAAACCCTGTCTCAAAAAACAAAAAGCAAAACCCCCCAAACCACAAGGGCCACAGAAGGTGTCACCTCCTCTTGGCTGGCAGTGAAAAAAACCAGAGCTGGTGCGTCTTGAGTCCTGCCTTCAGTTCCTCAGCGTGGCCAGGTCCCAGTGTGACCAGCCCTCCAGAGGCTACTGAGGCCAAGGCTTCTACCCTGTGCCTAGAGCAACACCATCTACGTAGGCTGTTTTCAGGGACGTGCGCCCTGGGGTCAGAATGCCAAGGCTGAAGCGTAGGCCTGAGCTGTGGCTGGGGGATGGCCAGCTGGGCGATGTTCATTGTCCTGTGGACTATACCCCGTGACTGGTCAGGACTCTGAAGCTGGCTAAGAGCAGGGCTGCCAGAGGAAGTGGTGGAAGGGGTCTGGGATGTCACTAACAAACTGGCTTCTCCCCTGGCTCCAGGTTCGATTTCTCGGTCACAGCATTTGCCTTCCTGGGACTGCTCGCACTGACACTCAACATGGAGCCCTTCTATTTCATTGTGGTCCTACGTCCCCTTCAGCTGCTCAGGTGACCTGCAGGGAGGGCTAGGGAATGGGCAGTGGGTGTTGGGTGGTGGGAACCCTTGGCTCAGCCGAGGTTCACTGGCTCGCATGGGCCCTGCAGGATAGGGGCACACAGTGCTCTTGATTAGCAGAACAGTCGGGCCTATGGCCCAGGAAGAGCCACACTGCCCACTTGCCCGGTCTTCAGTTAGGGTGTCTCACCTTTGAGGACTAGAGTGATGTCCCAGGCCTCTGCTCTCGCCTGTCTCAACCTCTGTTCTTGGGCCCTTTGCCCCTGGCATCCCACTTGCCTACCTGTCTTCCTTGGGGTTTGGCTCTCCGAGCCTCAGGAGTCAGGGCTGCTTTACTGCCAAGGGGTTCTACCATGTCCCCACTCCCTGCCATCCAAGAGCAAGTCCACTGTGGCTTGTCCCTTTTTTGCACATCCGCCTTTTGAGGTCTCCGAGTGTGACATCCCCTTTCCTGGTCTTGTTGTCCTGTCTGAGCTGCTGGCTTCATCTGTCCACTCCAGTGGGGGGAGGGACACTTGCTGCTTTTTTTAAAACCATATAATACAATATGAGGCTGGCACGGTCTGTAACTCCTCCGCAGGTCTTGGCCTGCGCCAGTGTCCCAGGTCTGCCCTTACGGTGCCACATTTTGAGTCTTGAGCTCAGCTTCGCAAGGTTTCTCATCCTCATCTTCACGTGGGGAGAGGAGGGCTTACAGGGTTCTGGTCCATCTGACGAAGTGGGCTGTGGCCATGCCCCTGCCTCTGTGGTTCCAGCAACACGGTGCTCTCGTCACTCAGGTTATTTAAACTGAAGAAACGCTATCGCAATGTGCTGGACACCATGTTTGAGCTGCTGCCACGAATGGCCAGGTACTGCCCGCCTCTCAGCCTACAGGTCCAGGCGGTATGAGGCTCGTGTAGGGGTTCAGGGGAAGCAGGAACAAGGAGGAATCCCAGGAAGGCTGGATTCAGGGAGTCTGGGGGGCTCTTCAAAGAGACAGAATCTGGACCATAGAGGTCCCCTCGGCAGTGCTGACCTGGCTGAGCTGTCTAGTGGGGAGGGCAGAGAGCTGTCAACTTAACCACCTGTGTCTACGTTCACAGGTAAGGGGTCACCTGTGAGCCTACTTTCACAGGTAAGGGGTGCATCTCTGGTTAAGGGGCATCTGTCCCTAGCGTCCCCCACCATGAGCCACGCGGCCCCTCCCCTGCAGATACTTTTCGGTGGTCACTTGGCCAGGGCTAGGGGCATGCCTCCCGCAGTCAGTGCCGGGGGACCAGGACGCGCTGCAGCTACCGCCCCCCTCACCCACCCTGACGGCCCTGTCCCTCTGCCTCCCCAGCCTCGGCCTCACACTGCTCACCTTCTACTATTCCTTCGCCATCGTGGGCATGGAGTTCTTCAGCGGGCGACTGTACCGCAACTGCTGCAAGTATGCGCCCGGCGCGGGCAGCCTACTCCTAGGCTGGGCACACAGAGCTGAGGGACAGTTTGGGAGCCAGGGTCGCCCATCCCTAGCAGAGCTCAGGCCTCAATCGACACACCCCTCCTCACCCCTCTTACACTGTCCAGGAGAGGCTGGGACCTGGCAAGAGTCTAGACAGATGAGCTTGGCAAGAAGATCACAGGGATGAGGGATGAAGAGCCAGGTGACACCTCTGTGGCCCTAACCTATCCCCTCCTCTCTAAAAGGATATGAGCAAGGTCCACTATTGATATGACCTTGAATACTGATAGGTCACCAGTGACCCTGGTACCAAGAGCCCATAATGACGGTCCCCACAGTACTCAAGTACACATCCCAGACCTCCCTTCAGGGTCCGTGTACCGCTCAGCTGGGGACTCAGGACATAGCCTTGTTAGCCAGCTCCCTGGTGCATGGGCACCTAACTTCTACAAATGGCAGCATGGATTTTAACAGAAGAGTAGAAACCTGGAGTGTGGCAAACAGGGTCCCCTCCAGGTGGGGTAACTGGGCTGGCATACATGGGCAGTGCTCCAGAGAAGCCTAGGAGGACAGAGAAGGCCCTCACTACCTCCAACTCGACCTTTGGGGTGCAGGCACACCAGTGATTACGCTTAGGGTAGGATATGGGTGGCACAAGGAGACCCCTAGTCAGGCCTTGTTTTGCATGCTTGTCCCAGAGAGGGTGGTCAGTCATCTTGTGACCCTCCTGCCCTCTTGTGCCCTTCGTCAGCTCCAGCACGGTAGCTGATGCCTACCGATTTATCAACCACACGGTGGACAATAAGACCAAGATAGAGGACGGCTACTACTATCTCAATAACTTTGACAACATCCTCAACAGCTTTGGTGAGTGAGTCCCGGGGGGTCCTCCCAGCCTTGGTCTTCCCGCTCTTCATAGCCACTGAGCGTCCTTCCTGGAGTCCCCTGAACTCACAGCAGTGTCGTGCGGTTGGAGCACAGGCAGATCCAGGCTCGCTCAGCTAACAGACCTCACCATGAAGGAGAAGGAAGAGGTCCTAGCCCAGCTGCAAGCCAGCATGGCACACCTACCTTCAGTGCCATCAGAGGGAACCCAGCACAATAGCGCTGTTTCAGTAGTCAGGCAGCCCCTGACCGAGGCCCCAGGGCTCCTCGCTACTCTGGTTCCTTACAAAAGCATAGGAGGGACACAATACTGGCGTAGCCTTTCAAGAGAAGGGAGAGCCCCCCTTGCTCCCATCACACACCCAGTTAAGTCTGCTGCTCGCTCCGCTCCTCACTACCAGCCTCAGCCAGACCTGGCCCAAGGGGCTCTTCAGGCAAAGGGCACACTTTTCGGAGGATGGGTTGGTTGGCAGGTGCCCCTGTAAGCAGTTACTCAGGGGCAGAGAGGCCCTTTGACATTGGCCTAAGGCATGCCCCCTTCCCTTGCAGTGACCTTGTTTGAGCTCACAGTTGTCAACAATTGGTACATCATCATGGTAAGCTCTGGCCCCCCACCTTTGTCCTCTCTCGGGGCTGGGGTGCATTTCCCTTACAGTCCCCACAGGGTGTGGGGTCCTTTATCATGCTTTAGTGGAAAGCCCCAGTGTGTGCACCGCCCATGGCTCCGTGCTACCGGCTGTCTCCCTTCCTCCATGCACCGTGACAGCCTCTGGGCATCTGACCATGGGTCAACAGTGTGACATGCCAGGCCCTGTGGTGGTGTGCCAGCTGCTTGGGAGGATGAGGCAGGAGGATCACTTTAGTTCACAGATTCTGTTTCTAAAATAAAGAAAAAATACGGTGAGGGTGGGAGGGTAGGAGCAGGGGGGAGGACCCCCCCCATTCTTTAAATTCTCTCCAGTCGAAGACTTGCCTGTGCTGACCTGGGCTCCAGTCAGCCGTGCTGGAGAGGGCTGGGGACTGATGCTACAGAAAGGAGTACTCAGATCCAGGGAGCAGGAGGAGATGGTGGCTAGTGCCACCTGTGGGCTCACTCTCTACTCTCTCCAGGAAGGTGTCACCTCACAGACCTCCCACTGGAGTCGCCTGTACTTCATGACCTTCTATATTGTGACCATGGTAGGTCCACCACAACCGTTCTTGGTCCCCTGGGCTGCAGTGTTGGAGAGGAAGGGCCTCATCTAACGGGGCCATGACATTGTCTTTCTTTGGCCAGGTGGTGATGACCATTATCGTGGCCTTCATCTTGGAGGCCTTCGTCTTCCGCATGAACTACAGCCGCAAGAGTCAGGACTCGGAAGGTCTGTGCGGGTGTCATTGCCCATCTGCTGCACCCTGTTGTCCCCCTGCCTGCTTGTCTCAGTGTATCAGCTGTCCGGCTTTGGCTAGTCTGTCTAGGTCTCATTTGTAGCTGATGTTAAAAATCTAATAGCTGAAGAGCTGGACAGATGGCTCAGCCGCTAAGAGCACTGGCTGTTCTTCCAGAGGTCCTAAGTTCAATTCCCAGCACCCACATGGCAGCTCATAACCAGCTATGATGGGATCTGATGCTCTCTTCTGGCCTGCCGGCATACATGCAGACAGAACACTCATACCTTAATAAGTACAAAAATTTAAAAAAATCTAACAGCAGAAAAATGCTTACAACTTCTAAATGAAAAACAAGTAGCCGCCATCGTTTCATTCTGAGTGGAGAAGGCTGTGGGAGGAACACCCCTTGGTGTCCTTCCCAACCCTGCACAACTCTGACTGGCATGTACCGCTGAGCCTTCTGCCAGCCAGTGCCACAGTTCACCACAGCACACTCATACCACCACGGCTCCCGATTCCCATGTGTGAATGCCCCTTGCAGAGGTAAACAGCATCCTTTTCGCAGCCCAGCAGCCTGGCTACGCTCAGTCTTCATTCTTAGCGGTAGAGTTGTTTCTATACACATGTGCAAAGTCCTGAATTCCAGCCCCAAACTAAAGAAAGAAAACCAAACCAAACACCACCAGAACTACCCACCCACCCCTATTTGTTCTTAAATCGACGTGGTGTCGAGCTGGGTGATGTTATATATGTTCGCTAATGTGTGTGTTTAGAGACAGTCTTGGATATAACTGAGGCTGGCCTTGAACTTGCAATCATCCTGTCTGTGCATCCTGAATGCCACCTGATATTTTTCTGTTTTCTTGGAGACTCGTGAAGCCTTCTGTGAGATAGGTGCTCAAATAGCCTGAGGTAGCCAAGGCTGGCCTTGAGATAGTCCACCCACCTACTCTCCATGCCTAAACCCCGAGATTACCATACCCTGCTTCCCCTGATGCCTGTGTCCCCTGTAAGCTGTTGGCTGAACATGATTTCCTGTGACATTAGTGAGGGGAGGGGAAGGAGGGACCACGAGTGGCTGGGACAGGAATGGGTGCTGCTTGAGGGAAGTGCCAAACTCCACAGTGGGAGAAAGTGGTTATGGGACCCAGCTCTCCCACCCTCAGTGGACAATGGCATCGTCATTGAGAAAGAAATATCCAAGGAGGAGCTTCTGGCCATCCTGGAGCTTTATCGTGAGGTGCGAGGTGCCTCCTCTGACGTCACCCGGCTGCTTGACACCCTCTCTCAGATGGAGAAATACCAGGTAAGGGGCCGTAGGCTCCACAGTTGCCAAGGGGAGGGGCCTGCCATCTCAAGCTGGTGGCATCCTTGCAAATATCCATGGGGTAGGAGCAGCCTCTGTGGTACAGCCCTAGGGCCCAAGCCCAGGTGAGTCCGTGCCATCTGCAGCCACACAAACCTCACAGCCTCCATTCCTCCCTAGCAAAATTCCTTGGTGTTTCTGGGACGGAGATCAAGAACCAAAAGTGACCTGAGCTTGAAGATGTACCAGGAGGAGATTCAGGTAGGGGCGAATGCCCTGGTGGGAGGGGCAGGAGGAGATCCAGGTAGGGGCGAATGCCCTGGGGGGGGCAGGAGGAGATCTAGGTAGGGGCGAATGCCCTGGGGGGGGGCAGGAGATCCAGGTAGGGGCGAATGCCCTGGAGGGGAGTGGCCAGGAGGAGATCCAGGTAGGGGCCTTCTGGTGGAGGCCATGGGAAGGTTCCATGTCTTCCTAGGGACTCAGGACTGAGACTTCACAGCCTTGACATTTTGATGTATTCCTGGGTGGCCACTTTCCCATCCAGCCCCTTGAGGGCATCCAGTGGCCCTGTGGTTCTTTCTAGAGATGTGTGAGGGAAGAGACCGGGCAGGCCCTGAAGGACCTGCTGCCCACACAGGGTGGTTGGTGGTTGCTTCCCTCTTCCTGCCCCCCGTTGCTCAATGGAAATAAGCTTTGCTGGGCTCAGGGCGGTCGCATTTTGACTGGGAGACTTCCTTCCTCCCACCGTCTCCCTGTCTCACCATGCCGGCAGCTGTTGTAGTGTAAACACCGTGTGCTTGGCAGCATTGCCCTCCCAGCAGAACCCGCGGCCTGAGCCCTGCTCAGCTCAACTTCCTCTGGGGTTTCTGGATTTCCTATGCAACAGCTTCATTAACACAAGAAGTTGTGGTTGGAGGCCACCGAGCCCTGGCGCCACAGATCCCACCCAAAATGACAAAACAGTAAGCCCCACAGAGCAGCAGGGCAGCTGCCCAGGAGAGGCCAGGCAACTCCCATCCTCCCCCAGCCTGCCAGCCCATGCCAGGCTTCAATCTCCCCTTTGCTAACGAGGGAGCGCAGCCATGGGCTCACTCTGGAGAGAGTCTGTGGCTTGGGGTCTGGTTTTAAACTATGAGGGAACTGTTTAACACTGGCCCTACCCCAGTACCCCAGGCCCTGGGAGTGGCTGACTTTCTGGGTCACACTGGGAGGTAAGCAATTGTGAACTTAAAGGCCCCTGTGACCCCTCAGAGGGCAGCAGAAGCTTTGTCTGAATGGAGGTGACAATGAACCTGGAGAGGCCTGAGCTCCTGCAGAGCCCCTGTGGGCCGTTGTCCCTATCCCCTGGGTAGTGGTGGGTGCTTATCTTGGTGGGTGGGATTCTGGCTGCCTCCGCTGACCTCACCCAGCAGGCTCTTCTGCTGTCCCCCAGGTCAGCTGGGGGGAGTGTGTTGGAAGGTGAGCCACCTCTCAGCAGCACTCGCCTCTGTCCTAGGAGTGGTACGAGGAGCATGCCCGGGAGCAGGAGATGCAGCAGCAGCAGCTTAGGGGCAGCGTGCCTGGTCCCACCACCCAGCAGCCTCCTGGCAGTCGCCAGCGTTCCCAGACTGTCACCTAGCCGGGCCCCGTGAAGCCAGCTCTTCTATGCAATAACCCCACAGTATTATGTACTACCATGTATGGAACCCGTGTGTATGCAGACACACTCATATATGCACATACTTACACAGACAGAAAAAGACTAGCCGGGACTGGTTTGAACCGCCTTGCTCTGTCTTCCTGAGCTTCAGAAGTCGGCTTGGGCTAGAGGACCAGGCCTGACTGAGCTCTTCCTACCATGGAAATCTCTGGAAGCCCTCTTCTCCAGAAGCCCCTTAAACAGGCTGTGCCATCTCAGCAATGCCAGCTTTCCTGGGGACACCAGGTGGGCCCTCCCTGCTGCTGCCTCGGGCCCCATCCCTGCAGTGTCCCCAATAGTCCCCACATCCGTCACAGGTGTCCATGTCTGGTATTCGGGACAAAACCACTAGGAAGAAACCCCACCGCCTTCAGGACGGCAGTGTCTGTGGGTGATGGAAGTGATAGGAGGTCCCTGTGGGACCGGTGCCTGGGACGCGGTGGGAAGCCAGGCCCAGCAGGAGGCCCCAGGAATTGGACCCAGGGTAAACCGTGTCCCTTCTGGGAGTGCTTCTTCAGCAGAGTTCATTTGAGCCGGTGCTGAAGGCTGGGGAGGGAGCCACAGCCCAGGATCCCTCACTGCCCATCACTGCAGCCTGGCGCCACCGCACCATGGATTCTGAGGCACAAGGAGGACTGACCTCCCCAAGGCTCTCATAAACTAGGTGGGTCGGGGAGGAGGGTCAGGTAAGCATTCAGCTACCTCCACCTCCTGGGGTCACTTCATCCCATTGTTGTGTCCATCAAGGGATGAGGTACAGAGTAGGCAAGCAGGCTTGGGGAGAGCTGGGAAAGTGTCTCCTACCTCCTGGCACCTCCATCTAACCTGGCCTTCCATGCCTGTTGCTTCTTGGGACTCAGAATGAACAGGCATAGGTCCTTTCATGTTCTCACAGCTGCAGGAGATAGAGCCAGGCCCAACACCCCACTCAGCTGATCCTGGGGCCAAGCTGGAAAGCGGGTGTTTTCACTCTGAATAAAGCACAGCCCCCCTGGGAAAACCACTGCTTCCCACAAGCAGTGCAAGAGACTGGTAGCATCCCCTTAACTCTGAAAGGCTCTTTGCCTCCATTGGAGCTCAGCCTGGACTCCTGAGCCCTCTCTCCGGAGAAGCAGCTTCATTTGCATAGCTGGGTGCCTTAGTTTTTGTGTATGGGCATTTTGGAAGCAAAAAGGGGAGGCCTCTACAGAGGGCCTAGGGCCTCTGAGCATCCTGGTCCTAGGCCTTCCTCTACCCCAGGAATTGTTAAGTACCCCTTAGCGCAGGGGAGAAGGGCCCAGGTGTGGGGACCAGTCTGGGGCCTAATATGAGGTACCAGAACCCCTGGGTTTAGCACATACCAGCCAGGCGCCAAACCCCACCCAGTCATGTAGACTGGGGACACCTATCCCCACAGGGTCACCTTGGGCACACCAAGCTGACTCTCAAACTTGCTAAGCAGGGGACAGATGGATGTGGCCCAGGCTGTGAGCTGAGATGCCCTGGGACCCTGTCTAGCCCAGATGCCTTTCCCTCAGTTCAGCTGAGTGGGGACTGGGGCTCAGTCACAGCCTAGCAGGGGTAGCTATGGAACCATGCTCTTCCCCTCCCCCACCCCAGCCTTACTCGACACCATGCAGACAATCATTTTGTATGGATCAGGAGCCACGTCAGAAGGTTTTATACAATGATTTGCTACCTGGAAGCCCACTGTACCCAAATTTCTGGTGTGTCAATAAACAAGCCTCTGCTTTGTAGATGCTGCTGCCTTTAACTTCCAGCTTGGGGGCAGGGGCTCTACTGACCCCACCCAGCCCCACCCAGCCTTCCAGTCATCTGCCCAGGCAAAGGACAGAGGAGACCTGTGGGCCTCTTCTGGTACACTTAAAATAGCTTGTCTTTTATTTCTTTCTTTTTTTGGTGGGGGTGGGGAACCAAAAACAATCAAGTTTCAGCTGAAAGCAGTCAGGGAGTGAGTGGCATTTTTAAAAGGCCAGTCACACCACTTGCGAGAAGCCCCTGTGGCGAGGCTCTGCCTCTGGCTCCCCTTGAGGTAGGCACAGGACCCAGGCTGGATCCTGTTTTGTAGGTTGTGGAGCCAGGGAGTTCTGAACAGAAAGTTCTAGAAGAATCTGGATCCATGGCCCAATGTGGCTGCCACTCACCAGGTAGGGTAGGATCCAGGTGGTTTTGAGCCACCTGGCACAGTACCATGCACAGCCGGTAACTTGACCTGTTTCTTCTGACTGTAACACTACGTGGGAGGCTGAGAAACCACCCGCTGGCTCTGTTCAGCCAGCACTGGTGCAGGACTCTGCTGAGGCTGCGGACCATGGAAGAGCTTAAGAGGGAGGCACAGGGCTGCCCAAAGCCCAGGAGTGACGGGGGCTGACAGGCTGCCCTCCCCAAGGCCTCTGCAGTCATTCAAATGGGGGATGGGGTGGTCCCCAGCAAAGCCAGCTTCAAGTCCCCACACTCAGGCTGCTGGGTGCTGGTAGTCAGGACACTCTGCTCCCGCAGTGACACACCACCTTCCCTGGAGCCCCATGGGAACCGCAGAGGCCCCCCACCTCCACTTCTCCTATCAGGAGGTAGGAGAATCACCCCTAAACCATCAGGCCGAGCAGCTTCAGTCAGACCTCTTCAAGCGAATCACCCTAAATTCCGTGAGCAGGACCACAACAAGGAAGCTGGCATAGAAGAGGAGCAGGCAGAAGCCATACGCCTTGCTGAGCTGGAAACAATGAAGCGGGACGGAGACCAGGGAGAAGACTAGGCTGAGCCCCAGGGCGCTGGCCAGCACCCACACCAGCAATCCGTCCGGTTCCAGCTGTGGGGAGAACAGGAGAGATTGTTCAGCACCCACGGCTATGGGGTCTGCAGTGTAGTGTCTTATCTACCAGCCTCCACTTGTGCCCGCTTGTGCTCTTCCTGGCCTCCTGCGCTGGCGTGACGGGCATGTGTTCCCACGCCACGCTTGTGCAGTGCTGGGGATTCAAACCCAGGGCTTCATGCATGCCAGGCAAACACCCTGCCAACTGAACCACATCCTCCGTCACCCAACACCTTTTGGGCACAGCATCATGCTCTACAGCCTATTCTGGCTTTGACCTTGAGGCAATCCTTCTGCCTCAGTCTCCCGTGTCCTGGGATTTTAAGTGTGCACCTCCATATCTGGTTCTGGCTGCATTTTATATACTGATTTCTGTGTGGCTGAGAACATCCTACATCAAGATACTGGACAAGCAGAATACAGGGAGAAAGCTGGGGGTGGGGGTGAGCAGACCTAGGGTGGGTATGGAAGTGTGCAGTAGACACATCTTCCAACCTTTCGGTTCGAATGGAGAGTCACATCTTTGTGGATGTGCACGGTGTTTAGGACTTGTGGTCAGCCCTTTATCAGTATTGTGTATGTGACAATAGTACAGGTGGCCCTGGGAACGGGTTTGCTTGTTTTGTGCAAAATCTTCCTGTAGAATGTCAATGAGGCATCCCGCCTTAACATCTGGGGTATTGGGCCTGAGGTGGTGGGAGGGAGGGTGGCTAGGATGGCTCAGTGGGTGAAAACGCTTGTTGCATAAACATGAGGTCCTGGGTTTGGATGCCCCTCCCATGACTACTATAACCCTAGCACTGGAGGCGGGCAGAGACAGGAAGATTGCTAGGGCTGGCTGGCCACCACTCTACCCAAATCACTGAGCTCTGAGTTCAGTGAGCACCTATATGGAGGAAGGGAATCAGGAGGTCACTTAGTGTCTACCTTCAGCTTCTGTGTGTGCATAGGTATGTATAACTGTCCACACACGTGCATACATACAGCAGACTCCAGAGCTAGGGGTGCAGGGGTAGCATGATACACGCTTAGCGTGTGTGCCCCATAGATTTTTCCCAAAACACATGTCATGTCTCTTATGTCTCAGTCAAGTCTTAGCATTCACGAGAACCCAGGCCAGCCTGTGAGTCTTCCTTAGGCCGGGCGGTGGTGGCCCATGCCTTAAATCCCAGCACTCAGGAAGCAGAGGCAGGTGAATTTCTGTGAGCCTGAGGCCAGCCTGGTCTACAGAGCAAGTTCCATGACAGCTAGGGCTACACAGAGAAACCCTGTCTCAAAAAACTGAAATCAAAATATAACAAGAGCCCTCCCTTAATATGATGGGCCCCACCTTCTGGGGCATCTCCCTTCTCCCAGCTCCTCCATGTGAGCAGTACTGGGGTCTGACTTCCAGCTCCAGTCTCACCCCATGCATGCATACCCAGGTAGCTGGGGTCTGTCGTCACTCCAGGGCACTGACAAAGCTTAACAGGACCAAAGCCGCAGGCCGCCTGCCCATTCCATGAAAGCTGTATTTTAGCTACTCTGTCTGCTTGCGGGGAAACCCCAACCCCCATGCAAAATCCTTCCAGGATATTCTGCAGTCATGCTTAGCCGTCCTCACCTTCACCTCCGCAGCATGGTTCCGGACGATGTGCAGCAAGCAGCCCAGTCCTACACCCACCAGGATGTCTGCAGCCAGTTTAGGAAGCTGTGCTGGAGCCCGCAGCCCACCCTCACAGCAGCTCCACCCCAGCCCTGGGCGCCTGGCCTTCTTTATTGTCTACACCCAGGGTCCTCCCACTCGGAGCACCTGATGCTAAGGTTGCTGATAAAGTGGACGTTAAGAGCCTATTTTGCACTCAGCTTAAGAATGTCAGAAATGCCTGATGCCTGAGCACTCAAGCAGAAGGGATAACTGAGGCTAAATGACCATACCCCTGAGCCTTACAGTAAGAAGCTGAGGCAGAGCCAAAGCCGCACCTGTAGATCATTCCAGGTTGGCTCCTTTCTGCTAACCTGAGGGTGAGACTTTCACAAGAGTCCTACAAGAGTGGACTCTCCGGATCTCAGTGAGTTCGAGACCAGCCTGGTCTAGAAGAGCTAGTTCCAGGACAGGCTCCAAAGCCACAGAGAAACCCTGTCTCAAAAAAAAACAAAAAACAAAAAACAAAAAACAAACAAAAAAAAAAGTGGACTCTCAATTCCCCAACAACAAAGCAAAGATGAAGCTGTAGGTCCCTGGCCAGTCCCAGGGGTGTTGCTGAGAGCCCACCTGTGACCCTCAGTGCTGGGACACCACACTGAGGCTCAGAGAAGCCCCAATAAAGGATACTGAAAATGATGCCACCAAAACAGGCGGAGAACGCCATCCGAGGGTAGCCCTGGCGGGCCAGTGTGAAATCCGAGAATGCATCTGCAGAGAGAGAGAGAGAGTAGGCTGTGAGGGGCAGGCTCCTGTTTACCTAGTCAGTCAACAAACACTGAGACAGGCCCTCTGGGGGACCCAGCACCCCCTAAGACACCCTCCACTCTTTCTCACTGGGGGCAACCCTAGGGGTGTGGTACTATACCCCACTAGCTCTCACGGTACCTTTGTGTGTTCTCTTTTGTAAGACGCTCAAAGGCCTTTGCTAAAGGACAGCTGGGTAGGCAGCCTGGTCAACCATAACCAAGCTGCTGTGGCTAAACAAGTGGTATAGGTATGTATGTGGGGTAGCCTGTGCGTCACAACCCCACATATACAGGTAAGCAGGGCTGGCTGTGATAGATTTCACACACCACACACAGAGTGATAAGTCACTTAAAAATGACAGTGGGCACCCCACTGGTGCAGAGGATATACACCCTGGATGTCCTCTTGAGATACTACTATGGCTAGGGAAGAAAAGAGCCACCCCAGAGCCCCAAGTCACCTCCAATGCTGTTCCCCCAGGCCAGGAGGGTGAGACCTAGTACAGTGTTGCTCAGGCGGAAGACCACGCCCAAGGACCGCAAGATGTTCACCACCTCAGTGGCAGCTGCGTTGATCCACAAGGCACTGGTCAGGAAGCCCAGGAAAGCAAAGAGCTGTGGAGGGGATGGGCATCCTGATGGGACCCCAGCCAGCACCCAGTAGGACACAGCCTCAGGTTATCCGTAAGCTGGGTCACAAGTACCTAGAACCCAGGCTGGGGTGTGAGCCAATGGCACAGTGCTCAAGACAGTGAGGTCATTAGTGTTTGTTATACAGTAAGTAATCAAGAAAAGGTTGGAGCTCAGTACTATTTGGTGTGGTGGTGGGGATCCTTTATTATTATTGTTATTATTTGACAGAGGGTCTCACAAAGCACAGTCTGTCTTCAAACTTCCAGCCCTGGCTGGTGATGACCTTGAACATGTGATCCTCCTGCCTCTGCTCCCAAGTGCTGGGATTAAAACCACACACTAAGATTTCTACACTAAAAAAAAAAAAAAAAAGGTTTTACATTTATTTATTTTGTGTGCACATGGGGGCACACGCCACAGTGAGAATGTGGAGGTCAGGAGACAGCTTAGAGGAGTCAGTTCACCCTCTCCACCATGTGGCTTCTGGGGATGGAACTCCTGTATAGCTATGTGAGACCAGCCTGGTCTACATGGTGAAAACCTTGGGGCTTAGGGATATAGCTCAGATGGTAAAGTGTTCACTGAGCATGTGCGACGTCCTGGGTTTGGGCCCAGCACCACCTGTTTTCCCAGCACTTGGAAATTTTACATAGAAAATTTGAGGCCAGCCTGGGCTACAAGAGACCCTATCTCAAGACACTGAAATAAGTTTAAGTATAGTTTGGGGGAAAATAAATCTCTGGACAAAGCCCCTGACATCACCGAGTCCTGACGATGAGGCTACAGACATCAGGGCCATTAGGGCAGACAGCTGCCCTCTCCGTAAACAGTCCCAGGTTCCTCAGAAAGCCAAAGTCACCATGGACCTAGTGACTCCACTCCCAGGAATGTACACCGGCCTGGTGTGCTTGAGACCCTGAGTTCCATCCTCAGCACCGTGAAAGACATGCAAACCTGGTGTGGAAGCACACACCTGATCCTAGCACTGGAACTGGAAGTGGTGGTGGTGGTGGTGGGGGGGAGTGAGTTCAAGGTCATTCTGAGTTATATAAGGCTTTGTATCAACAAGCAACAAAAAAATAGGGGCTGGAAGAGTTGGCCCTGTAGTCAAGAGCACTTGCTATTCCTGCAGAGGATCTGGGTCAGTTTCTGGTGCCCACATTGGCTGGCCCATCACCATACGTAATCCCGTCCCAGGGGATCCAGCACCCTCTTCTGGCCTCTTAGGGTACCAGGAATATACATAGTGCGCAGATACACATGCAAGCCAAACCCTGTCCACATAATAGAACAAACAAAAATAAAAACAAAACATAACAACTGAAAAGTATGAAGTACTATCTCAATAAGATAAGCTGATTGATTCCACTCAAAGTAAAAAGAAGCCTAAACAGGCGAAATGGCATAGGGTTCAGCTCCCCTTCAGGGTAGGTAGGCATTATCATTCAGCAAACCACCCCAGGAACACACCCAGGCCGCCCATCGGAGACCTCCAGTCCTTACCCAGTGCAGTCTAGGGGGCTCTCTGTTAGATGTGACAAAGAAGGTCACTGAGGCCAGAGCTGTGCCCATGATCACCACCACAGCCCAGACAGGAAGGAGGCCGCCAATCTCATAAATGCCATCTATGGGACAAGAAAGGGAGCTGGGATCCCCTACTCCTCCCCACTTCCTCCCACCAGTCCCCGCGGTGATACAGGCTTTGAGTAAGTTCAGAAGTTCAAGGCCAGCCTCAGCTATGTAGAGAGCTGAAGACAGCCTGGGATACATGAGACACTGTCTCAAGTGCCAGAAAGGAGGAGGCAGCATGCTGAGGAAGCAGCTGGGTTGGTAGATGGTGTGCCCAGCATGCACGAAGCCTGGATTCCTGCCCCAGCATCATATAAACCAGACATGGTGGTGGATGCCTGTCAGCTTAGCACCAGCACTCAGGAAAACGGATGCAGAAAGATCAGGCGCTCATGGCATCCCTCCACTACATAGTGAGTTCAAGGCCAGCCTGGGCTATGTACCGAGACTATGTAAAATAAAGAAGTGAGATCTGGGGCTGTAGCATAGGCATGTCTACTTTCAGCTGTGTGAAGCCCTGGGTTCCATCCTAGAGAAAGCACCAGGCACTGAAAAGGAAGCTCTGGGCTTGCCCTGGCAGGAAGCAGGGCTATAGCTCCTTCAGGGACAAAGGCTACAAGGGACCTGGCTCACAGACATTCTCATTTCCCTTCCTCCTAACCCCTTCTCCCATTCCTTCTATAAACTGGGCACACATTCACACACGTAAACCGGGCGCACGCTCACACACGTAAACCGGGCACACATTCACACACGTAAACCGGGTGCACACTCACACATGTAAACCAGGCACACATACATTCACACATGGTTCTGGTTTCACCCTGGCATGGAAATCTCATGGCAGTCACCCATGCCTTTGCCTCAGACTCCCCCTCTCAACAACCTTGGGTTAAGGGGAAAAATGAGCTGCGTGAGTCACCTTAGAAACCAAGAATGGGTGTGACTAGAAAGTGCCTGGCGAGTCTTCACTCCCCAGCGAGAACAAGGCAGAAAGGAAACGGCCATTCTGGGGCCAATGGGGAAAAGCCAGTGTGTGTGTGTCGAGGGGGATCAAGTCACACTGAGCCACCTCTGGGCTCTGGCGGGTTTTCCTTCTGGCCCAGATCTCAAGATGATAAAAGCTGGAGTTTGGTATAAAATTCTCCATTCTGTATTTTTGTTGTTGTTTCTTTGTTTGTTTGAGACAGGGTTACTCTGTAGCTTTGGAGCTTGTCCTGGTATTAGCTCTTATAGACCAGGCTGGCCTCAAACTCACAGAGATCCACCTGCCTCTGCCTCCCCAGTGCTGAGATTAAAGGTGTGCGCCACTACTGCCTGGGTGGCACATATGTGTGTGTGTGTGCGTGTGTGTATAAACACACACACATACATATATACGCACTTTTTTTTAAAAGAGTGTCTCTCTGTATAGTAATGGCTGAACTCACTCTATAGACCAGGCTGGCCTCAATTTCAGAGATCTGCCTGCCTCTAACTCCTGAGTGCTGGGATTGATTAAAGGAGTTGGCTACCATGCCCAGCCTTGTTCTCTAATTATTTTTTTGGTGGTAGTATAGTATTAGACATGAAACCCAGCACCTCAGCTGCTAGACAAGTGCTCCATCTCTGAGCCCTGCACATCCCCCAGTCCTCAGTGTCTGATTGAGACAAGATAGGCAGAGGGCTGGACGTGGTCTGGGGACCACTGTTTACAGCGCCACCTGCAGGCGGCAGGACTGGCCCACTAATAGGGAAGTCCCTTGTTGGATAAGCCTGCCCTGGAGTCTCCTCTGAAGAGGCTCTGGGGTAGGAGGAGGGAGGTGGTGGGGGAGGGGAACTCACAGGCGCCTGACTGCAGGGTTAGGACGAGGACCAGGGGACTGATGACCAGCTGCAGACAGTTGAGTGGCCGCTTCCAATTCCGATCATCCTTGTCGGGATCCACAACGGGTACTGTGAGCAGCAGCAAGAACTCCACAGGCAACTGGGGACGTGGGAGGGTGTCAGCTGGAGAGGAGGTGCAGCAGAGCTCCCCGGTTCTGTGGTGCTCCGTGGCAGGCCCAGTTCCAAGCCTGCATCCATGCTATCCTCATCTCTGCCTCCACCCCCTCGTGCCAAGATTAGAGGCATGTTCACTGCACCTCATTTACGTGACGTGGGGACGGACCCAGGGCTTCCTGCATGCTAGGCAAGTGCTCCGCCAATGAGCTGTCCCCTCCCCAATAATCCCATTTCATACTGAACGAACCAAGCTTAGACGACGTTATAGCCACAAGCACAAACACAGTTCATTCTGTATTCCTGGGACTAACAAGGCCACTGGTGTGTTCCCTGTCCCCAAGGGGACACTTGTTTTCTTCTATAGAGGGTAGAGAGCCCTGAGTCAGGTCACCAGCCAAGCCTGAGGACTCAGTTTCCCTACTGCATCCCAGGCTGGCCAGCAAAGGGCATTTCAGTGGACTCCAGCTGAAAGGCCACAGTGGCTGGGGATGATGGCCTTAACTTCAACACCCAGGAGGCAGAGGCAGGTGGATCCCTGTGAGTTCAAGGTCATATCAGTCTACATTGCAAGTGTCAGGCCGGCCAAGACTACACAGTAAGACTCTGTTTCAAAAAACAAACAAACAAATCCCACACTCTATTAGTCACAAGGCCAGGAGCCTGGATCCTGGGACTTTACCTTAGCCACCTTCAGGAGCCTACAGGACATTGACTGGGTCCTCCACTTCCTGTAGTCCAAGGGATTCAGGGCTTGGATCAGGATCTGAGCAGTGGTCTCCTGACCCAGCAACAGAGGCCGGTATTCATCGCCTGTGTGTACCAGGTAGGGCAGGTGTGGCTGTGCTTGGCTCCTCCAGGGAGGCCTATTCCCTTGCCTTCCCAGCTCAGCAGAGCGTCCCAGTGTTTCTGGACATCCCTATCCCCATAGGCCCGGAGCCCGGGGCCTCACCATAGTCATAGCTGTTGGTGTTGGAAGACACCTGATCCTCTTCTGAATCAGACAGTATCTCTGTAGGAGACAGGAGCAGGGTAGGCACAGTTAACATGCCCTGTAATATCACAGAACCCTCCAGAACCATGCTGGGTTGGGGGGATCACCTCTGGGACAGGGCAGAGTTAATATGCAAATGTCCAGCCCCCTCCCTCTTTATCCCCTCCTTCTTCAGCAGGATCTCACATAGCCCAGACTGACCCTGGACTTCTTCCAGCCTTCATCACCAGAGTACCGGGATGCTAGGCATGTATCACCGTGCCTGATTTAAGCAGTGCTGGTGATGGAACCCGGGGCCCTGGGCATGCCAGACACGCACTGCCTGAACCCTGCATTTTAGCCTTCTCAGCAATGGCCACGCACACTCAGAAATCCCCACACTGTGGGAACATGACTTGTGGAACATCA
Organism: Microtus oregoni; assembly: GCF_018167655.1. NCBI lineage: Eukaryota > Metazoa > Chordata > Mammalia > Rodentia > Cricetidae > Microtus > Microtus oregoni. Next base: position 29,856,396 of record NW_024543062.1, on the reverse strand, counting down.
CAGTGGAAATGCACAGTACAACACCCGACAGGCGGGTAAGTGCCTGGTGGCTACACTGGCTTTCTCTTTCCCTTTTCTTGCTATGGGCCCCAGGCTAGTCTAGGATTTTAAAAAATTATTACACTTATTTATTGTGTGTACACATGTACGCATATGCACACGTGCATACTCAACCAAGTACAATGCTTTTTGCTTTGTCTAGAACATTCTTCTAAAGTTCCAGCTCTCACTAGACCTGGAACCTGTGAGAAGCCTCAACGGAAAGCAGCCCCCACCCACCCCAGACAAGGGCAGGTCCAACCTTCCCATCCCAACCTGCCGAGCTTCTGTGTATCTGCAGATGTGGCAGCGGGGCAGGCTTGCTTAGCTGGGAGGAGGGGGAAATCCCAGTAGCCTTCCCGTAGGAGGGTTCTCAGTCCCTGCTCTAGGCCAGAAATGAGACAGTCCTGCCCCCTACAGGCTTTATGCAGAGTGGCTTGCAGGTTCCCAGGTGTGGCCTTTGGGGTCCGGGTCAGTGGTCTGGTGTTAGGGTGCAGATTGTACCCTACTCTAGATCCTTGGCCTCAGGAGGACTTGGTTTCTCCCTGGGTCTGTTTCCTCTCCAAGAAAAGTGAAGTAATAATCCCTATACCAAAGAAGTGTCACCAAGGAGACGGAATCAGATAACATGCCTGATATGAAGCAAACACTCGAATCCTGTGGGCTACTTGTGTCTGTGTGCCGTGTTGGGATTTGTGAGTGCATTTGTTTGTATGTGTGCAAATACTGTGTGTCTGCGGGCATGCATGTGTGTTTTCTGTAGATCTTGTTTTGTGTGCTGTGTATTTCTGTGCATTTCGTATGTGTTGTGTACGTGTGTATATATTGGGGAAGTGCATTTGTGTGTACGTGTCTACCTGTGCCCTGTACTTGTGCCTATAGGGCTCATCTGAATTCTTCCTGAGGACAGAAGCACACTCAACTTGTACTAACATGACCAACTGTGATAATGCTGTAGAGACCTGTGACCCTGGACGAGAGGGTTCTGAGGCTTGCATCACAAACCAGGGGATAGACATGGCCTGAACAAGGTGGAAACCGATTGGAGAGCCAAGCAGAAGACAGACTGAGTTCAGGGGCATGAGGCAGCAGGAAAGGCCAGAGGCACCCAGTCCCGTCTGTCCCCTGTGGAGGTTCCTCACCTGGTGTCTCAGACACAGAGTGGACCAGAGACCTGCTCCGCTGCCGTTGGTAGACCCAAGTGCAGAAGATGACCGTGACTACATAGAACACATAGAGGCCCAGGTAACCTGCAGGCAGAGGTGCAGACTGCCATCAGCCAGCGTCCAGGCGGCAGGTGTCAGCCTAGCACGGTCCTGGTGGGTGAGTGGCCATCTTGAGTCTCCATACCTTTTCCTTGGCATTCTAGGCCCACCTTTCCTGCTTATATGCCTTGAAACCCCCCCATTAGAGAAGGAAGTGTGGGTTACTAACATGGAGGAAGTCAGACTGACAGGCAAATCTGGGTTGTGATCCCAGATACCCTCCTACTTGGCTAACCTGTCTCTGGCCTATTCCCTTCCACGGCTAGCATGCGTTTTGGGTGGCTCCAGCTCAATACCCTTGCCAGGTTCCCGTTTATCCCTCCCCGCACCAGAGAAACGGGGAGTAACAGCCCCCTCTGTGGCTTGTCCCTGGGCCTCATGTCCCTTCCTGGCTTCCCTGACCCTCATTATTGGTCTCTCTTAATCAGAATTGACTGAGTTCACTGTGAGGCCCCTGGGGTGACAATCACATCTGAAAGTCTCCAGGTTCCACCATCCCTGCTTATCCTGTGCTGGCTTGAGTAGAGTTTGTCACTCTGTATCAAATCAACCTCTCTGTCCCCAGAGACTTCCAGAGACTCTGTTGTGGACTGCCCCTGACTGCTCACCCAGTGCCCAAGCCAGCGTGATCCTGCCGAGATAAAGTGCAGTGAAGGTCAGAAACACAGCCACCATATAGAAAGCGATGTCCCTGAGGAAAGGCCTGGACGCAGCCATGAAGGGGTGCAGAATGGTGATGCCTCCAGCCACCACAGTGGTGACCAGCACTCCTGCGCCTGGAAGACAGCAGAGCTCAGAAGCGGGCATCCTGGGGGCCCCCCAATACTCTACACCCAAACAGAACTGTGCTCACCGAATAGAGCCCCAATGGCCAGACCAGCAGTGCGTGGGTCTGAGAAGGCCACAAGGGCGCTGAAGATATCTGGAGCGCCGTTCCCAAAGGCCAAGAAGGTGACACCATGGGGATGCATGTCAAGGGGTTCCACCAAGAATACAGCCACCACCTTGTGCCCCTGCCTCCCTCGACCACTCTTTCCCACGGGGAGCTGGATCAAAGGATACTGCCACGTTGTGGGAGAGCTTGAGATTGGTTGAGATGGCTGACAAATTAGGGCAGAAGCTAGAAGAGGAAGAGCCAGTAGTCAGGGTCTGCAGGGAGGGGACTCAGCCAGTAAAGTGCTTGTCTTCTAAGCGCGAGGACCAGAGTTCAATCCTCGGGTCCCACGTGAAAAAGCTGGGCATGGTGGTATGTCTGTAATCCCTAGTGCTGGGGAGGCAGGGATTCACTGGCTACCACAGTCAATGAGAGGCGGGTCTCGAAAGACAGAATTCTTGGCATTCTTAAGAACAACACTGAGACTGACCTCTGGTCTCTGTAAGCATGTCCACATGCATGTGTGAAGATCTACTGCCATGCACGGCCAACAACGAGCATGCATGGCCAGCAATGAGCATGCTCACAGAGACTGGCCCCTGCCCCATCATTCCCCCCAAACCTCTCACAATTGCATTTTCCCATCTATAAGCTGGACACGAGCCTTGGAAGGCCACACTCACAACTTAGCTGCGGTGACTCCCAGGATCAGAAAGAGGTAAAGTAGCCAGAAAACCTGGTGGGAACCAGAAAGGGAGACATAGTCACATCCCACCGGAGACACTTGCCCATTACCAGGACCCCAGGGCACAGACTCACATAGAGGGTGATGGCCAGAGGGAGGAGGTTGGGGGGAAAGTGGCAGAAGATGCCTTCGAGGTAGTCCAGGTAGCCCCCCTCATTGTGGCAGTCGGGGTTCACCCTGATAAAGTCGCAGCGGTCAGAAACATTCAGGCCACAGACGGCACGGCACTGCAAAGAGGGAAGGCAAAGGACACGGATGACACAGCCCCCAGGGAAGAAGCCAGACTGGACCTATCTAGGCAGTTGACCATGATCTCCCCTCAGCCTGTCCCTAACCCCCAAAGATATCCGCTGGATGTCTTTGTTCTAAAAAATAAACTTGCAGGCCAGTGAGATGTTTCCATGGGTAAAGGTGCTTGCTGAGCATCGAGCCTGATGACCTGGATGTGATCACCAGGTCCTGTGTGACGGAAATCACTCCAAAGGCTGTCCTCTGACCTCCAGTCATGCCCCACCCCCACATAGAGGTTCCCAGCACCTAAACTTGGTGGCCTTTGTGGCGCCTCTGGCCTGCTAGGGCACCTGTACCCATGTGTACATATCCACAGAGACAAGGAATTAAAAACAATAAAAATAAATGCTTAAAAAAGCAATATATAAAGATGAATAAACCTCCTATTATAAGCCCCTCCCAACACCTCACTTCTCCACCAATCCCACCCTTGCCAGTCTGAAGCACACCCTTATAGAGACTTCTCCTTATAAAAGCTAATATATACGGTGTACCAATTGGCTAGTTTTACAGAAATCAGGATATCTTGAATCTTGTTTCTGTGATTTGCTTCATCTATCACTAATCAATGTCACATATTAATAAAGATAAAACACGCCTTTAATCCCAGCACTCCGGAGGCAGAGGCAGGTGGATCTCTGTGAGTTTGAGGCCAGCCTGGTCTACAGAGCGAGTTCCAGGATAGTCAGGGCTGTTACACAGGGAAACCCTGTCTTGAAAAAGATTAAAAAAATAAAAAGAAAAAAAAAAGTTTGGATGGGTGGTGGTGGCACATGCCTTTAATCCCAGCACTCCGGAGGCAGAGGCAGGAGGATCTCTGTGAGTTTGAGGCCATCCTGGTCTACTAGAGCTAGTTCCAGGACAGGTTCCAAAGCTACAGGAAAACCCTGTCTCGAAAAACCACAAAAAAAAAAAAAGAAAGAAAGAAAGAAAGAAAGAAAAAGAAAAAGAAAAAACACCCGGAGTGACTCCAGTACACCAGGCGGTGTTGGCGGCTTCAAACAAGCACATGGGTCCCGTGCATCAGGGATAAGGGTCGAGTCCTTGTGGGGAAACCTAGACAATAATGAAAGGTTCACACAGGCAGAGCCTTGTAGGAGCAGGACAGATAGACAGACAGACAGACAGACAGACAGATAGACAGACAGACACACACACACACACACTGCAGTTGTACCCCTTCCTTCATTTTATTTCATTTTGTTTTTGTTTTTTTTTTTGACACAGGGTCTCTCTGTGTAGCTCTAGCCATCCTGGAACTTGCTCTGTAGACCAGGCTAGCCTCGAACTCACAGAGATCCGCCTGCCGCTGCCTCCTGAGTGCTGGGATTGTAGAAGTACATCTAGGACTCCAGGGCTGGGCAAGCCACTGTTCACCCATCCCCTACGACGCTTTAGTCTTTCTGATAACAACAGCATTCTGGGAGGGTTTTCTCTCTCAGGGAGTGACTCACTTGGCCCGTGGTGAACTTCCTGGCACATGACTCCCAGCACATGTCAAAATGTTTTGTCCTGGAAGTGAAAGTGCTGAGTCGTGTACTGTGGCTGGGCTGTGGCCTCTAGAAGCTGAGACGAGAGAGACAGAATCTAACAGTGCCTAACAGTGCGAGGTAGGTGGGATGCTATCACAGCAACAGAGGGGAACAGGAAGGAACACAGCCAGACAGCAGGGCTGATGGTTGCCACTGTGACCCCAGGAGCCTCGGCCTAGGGGAGGGATCAGGAGTGGACCACCACCCCACTTCTATTACCAGTGGGGGATGCTGGGAGAAGTTTTTGTGATAGTGTCTTACTTAGCACAGGCTGGCCTGGAATGTGCTGGGTGCTAGGGATAACCTTGAATTCCTAATCTTCCGGCTTCCACCTCCCTAGGCTTGAGATTCCAGGCAAGCACCGCTGTGGTTTATGTGGTTTACGCAGTGCTGGGGAGGGAACCTGGGGCCTCAGGCACCCACAACAGCACTCTGCACAAGACTCTGTCACTGAGCCGAATGCCCAGCTCAGCTCACAGTCTGAAAGCTCTCCACCATGGGCACACTGACCCTCAGCATGGCACCGGTGGGCCTGTCACAATGGGCATCACCTTCCTTGAACTGGAAGACAAGAGGCCTGGGAAACAGCTCAGTGGGTTTTGCTCTGTGAGTGAGAAACGGAGGCACAGAGAAGGGAAGGGACGTCCCCTCCTCCTGCAGCCTGTATGTACCTATTGCTAGGTGTGTTTCACCCAGCTCGGCTTGACAGAGGCCAGCTGCAGCCCCTTGTTCAGTCTCTCCCTTCTGCTCCCTCATCCCTTTCCTTGGGGCCAGTGGGGGAGGGGGAGGACAGGACAGGGGATGGAACATGACACATGACATGATGAGAACACAGACACACGGGGAGACACTGACTCCCAGGAGAATGAGTCAGCAAGTCCTCTGAAGGTGGCCTCCTGCCACTCGGCCTCACCATCCAGTCCCTGCCTGAGCTGGACATCCCTCCCCCACCCAGGCCCAGACCTCTGCCAGTCTGCTCACACTCAATAGTGCAGGATGAGGTCTGGCCCCCACAGCCCTGCCACCCTCTTCCCTGAGGCTCCACTTCCTTCAACCCAGGAGAACTCAGAGGGCAATGGGCTCAGGGGTCAGGCATGGGCAGCCAGTTCCATCCCTGGGAAACACACAGATTAAAGAAATGCTAAATTCCAAGGGTCACTTGGAATTCTGAGAAGTCACATGCCCTTCTGAAAGACATCCCAGTTCTAAAGCACAAAGACAACTTCCTGTCCCTCAGAACCCACTGGGTCAAACTAGTGACAAACTGGATGTGGTCTGGGACCACAGTATCTCCTAGCCAGCCGGGCTATTGTGGAAGACATTGAAAGCTGGGCCAATAATGAGTCCAAGGGTAAGGAGCCCAAGTGTCCAGCAGTATGTGCTTTGCTAAGGGGCTCGCTGTCTCTAGACTCTGGTTTCCTCACTCAGATTGCTCTGGCCACTGTCACCTTGGTGCCATCTGTGCCTACATGCTCCCCTGCCCTCCCTGTGTGGTCCAATGAAGGTTGAAGCTCTCAGAGCCCTCCAGACTCCAGGAAGAGGCCAATCAAATAAGTAGGAAGGCAGAACCTTCAAACCCCGTCTACTCAGTCAGCTGTGGTCGGGAAAGCCCCGAGCTCTTGTACACTGGGATGTCCCATAGTGCCAACCCAACCTGAACGGACACAAACAGGCAGACAGACCTGCATATAGACAGACAGAGGTATGCATATACATGCATGCACGTATGCACACACACACACACACACACACACACACACACACAAACACCTGGTCATCCTTATTGGTATGCTGGCCCCAATAGTGTTCAGGTCCCAGGCCCCCATGACTGTGGACATGGTTGAGGTGAGGATCTGAAGATAGGGTTTTCTGGGATTAGCTGGTGGCCCAGGTCCTCCTGAGCAGGTCTATGTCTGAGGATAGTAAGAGGGGCAGAACCAAGGAAGGTGATGTGAGTGATGGGAAACAGGACACTGAGAAAGGACCTGGATGCTGCATGGAGCAGCTCCTGGAGACTTGGGAAGTTGGATAGCAACAGCTCCACCCACACCTGGGTCACAGAACCACAGGTTAACCTGTGGTTTGTCATTTTGGTTGGTGGCCCAAACTAGTCTTGAATTCCCGACCCTGAGATTACAGGTGTGTACCACTACAACGGAGCTGCGTTGTTTTGCGCTTGTAGTAATCCCACCTCTACCACCTCCAGCAGCAACAGGGCCTAGAGGTGCTTGCTGCCAAGTCTGATGACCTGACCTACATGATGGCCAAAGGAAGAAGTGATTCTTGTGCGTTGACCTCTGACATCCACAAGTCTGCTGTGGTGTATGCATGCACGCACATGCGTGCACGGGCACACACACACACTCACAGAAAAACTAAACCTTAAAAAAAAAAATCTACTACAATGGTTTGAAATCCCTTGACCAGTGACAGTATGCTGAGTCACCCTGCTACTGATCCTGCCTCCCTCCTTTCTCCGGGTACAGTATTCCAGCAGCTGGAAAACACCACCCTGCCCCTGCCCCTGCCCCAGTACTCAGCACCTGCTCTTCAGGCTGCAATGAAAACATCACAGCAGACCTTTAACCCCCTCACCTCTGCACCGGGAGGCAGAGGCAGGTAGATCTCTGACTTATAGGACAGCCTGGTCTACAGAGTTCCAGGATGGCCAGGACTACAAGAGAAAGAGAACCGCTGTCTTGAAAACCCAAACAGAAAAACCCAAAAGAACAACAACAAAAACTGGCACCTCAGCTCCCAGTGCCCTAATGGCCTGAGGCGAAGCAGGTGGCCTCCTGTCTCTCACCACACCCGCATTCTTTTACCCGGTTCCTTTTTACTTTATTAGTTATTCAGCAGGGTTGTTTCGGCCAGTTTCCAGAGCAGTGGAAGCCTAGGGGCCATGGGGGTGGGAGAGATAGCTCCACTTCCTCCACACTGTAGGGGCTCAATAAACATTAGCTAACCTGCTGGGCATGGCAGTCCCAGTTCTCCAGAGGCACGAACCCTACCCCCACTTCACTCCCTCTCCACCCCTCACTCCCACCAGCGTCTAGAATCCCAGTACTCAGGAAGCTGAGGCAGGAACGCTATTCTGATTTTAAGGCAAGCCTGGGCTTACAGCGTGTGAGTTCTTGTGTAAAACACAAACAAATGTTTGGTGAATGTAAGCAGGGTGCATGAGAATACACACTAAGGGTGATGGACCTCAGGCTCCTGGCAGAGGATGGAGTCTGTCCTGGGAGACGATATGCTAACGAGGAAGGTTTGGTTTGTCACAAGGGAGCCTAGAGCCACTTCGCTCTCACATCCTCGACCCACCACACAGACCTTCTGATAAATTCAGCACAATGACGGCCAAAGGGCACAGTGACTTGAACAAATCACTCAGCACAAACAGAATCACCCAGATTCCTTCTTGGGAATTTTATAGGCCCAGTAGCTACAAACTGACCACCCATCTGTAAAATGGGCTTAATTGTCCCACTGTCGTCTCAGAGGGTGGGGTGAAGACACCCCTGCCCTCCCATAAACTTGGTGGAGATGGCAACAATCTCAGTGCAAGTGGTTTGAGTTTGTGATTTCGTTTTTTTCTTTTTTTTTTTTTTGGTTTTTGGAGACAGGGTTTCTCTGTGTAGTTTTGGAGCCTGTCCTGTTTGAGTTTGTGATTTTGTTTTTCTTTTTCTTTCTTTTCTTTTTTTTTTTTTTTTTTTTCGTTTTTGGAGACAGGGTTTCTCTGTGTAGCTTTGGAGCCTGTCCTGGAACTAGCTCTAGTAGACCAGGTTGGCCTCGAACTCACAGAGATCTGCCTGCCTCTGCCCCTGCTGGGATTAAAGGTGTGCACCACCACCGCCTGGTTGAGTTGATGATTTCTAACAGAGAAAATACAGGTGTCAAAGCTTGGCTCCGAGGGTGGAATTATGTGCCTAGCATGCTTGAGGCCCTGGGTTCTACTCACAGATCCACAGAAAGCAACCAGGCATGGCGGCACATGCCTGGAACCCCAGCTCTCAGGAGAAGGCAGGAGGATTAGTTCAGTAGTGAGTATGAGGCCAGCCTGGAAAAACGGTAAACCCCGTCTCAAAGAAAAGAAAGCACCGGGTAGATGGCTCAGTGGTTAGAGCTGCTCATCCCGCAAGCGTGGGACCTGGCATATGGATCCCTAGAAACCAGGTAAATGCTGGGTGGGTTGTGAAACCGCCTGTAATTCCAGCCTTGGAAGGAAGAGCAAGCTGGCTAACTGGACTAGCCATACTGTTGAGCTCCAGGTGTGCCTGGAAGATCCTAGCTCAGCGAGTACAACAGAGAAGAAGCCATCCTGATGTCAACCTCAGGCCTCCACATGCTCATGAACACATATGTGCTCGGGTAAGCTTTGTAAGCAGCACCCACCGTGTGTATGCAAGCCTCCACGTATGCACATGTGTGCATACATATGCATATCTCACTACACACATCCCTCTCACATATACACATATTCAACACACACACACACACACACACACACACACACACACACACACGGCAGAAGGAAAAAGGAGAAGAAGGTATAATCCACTGTGGCCTCACTCCCCAGGTCCTGCAGCTGTCTCTCTGCCTTTGTTTAGCCCCTGCTAACAGATATCCCCAATCAAATCTCCATTTAAGTCCTTGGCACTAGGTCACCCTCAGCTGACCAGGCTGGACCCACGGCAGCATCCACACCTCATCCCTGCCTGCTCTCCACCTGTGTGTATCTCCAGCACCTCTCCAAACCCGCCAGCATGTTCCCACTCTCCCAGCCTGGAGGCTGTGGGAGCTCTGCCTCCCTGCACTGGTCTCTTGGGGGCCACTCTCTCCCCTCTTAATCCTGACAGCAACCAGAGAGATTCCTTGAAGGGAGCCATACATCAGATTTTGACACCCCTCTGCTTAAAAGCCTGCTTTGGCTCCCGAGTCTCATCTCCCAGCCTCAGTCCCCAGCCCTTTCATAACCTGGCCAGCATCACCTCTCCACCCACTGGGTTCAGCCTTACACAGGCTGCTTCAGCCCTGCTGTTGGGAAGCTTGAATCTGCCTCAGGGCCTTTGCACTCGTTCCCCAGTCTGCACTAGTGGCTTCCTCCCTTCCTTCCGAGCTTGGCTCCAAGGTGACTTGTTCACAGAACAGGTTTGTCAAAGACCAAAAACCTGAAGTAACTGCCAACACTCACATCCTCCCCACAGTGCTCCTGCCTCCTGCCTCACAGCCAGTTCCATCAGGAGTCCCTGTGGGTCCCAGGGTCGAGCTCCATCCGTGCTGACACGTAGCAGATGAGTAATAACTGGCTGGCAAAACAGCAGAGACCCCGCCCAACCTGCTTTCCTGCCCTGCCCAGATAGATACTCACGTCTGCCATGGCAGTCTGGTTGACACCTCCGGCTGCAAACTGAATGTGCTCGAGGGTTTTTGTGGATGAGTCTCTGGCCGCAGACACTGTCTCCATTATCAGAGGCACACAGAGGAGGCCAGGCGCCCAGCGCAGATCCAGCCATCCGCCTGCCATGGGGCCCCTTGGGGCTGGACCAGCGCCCTCTGCTCTCTTCAGCAGCAAAGAGCTGGCCACTCCAGTGCCTAAGGGGTGGGGTGAGAGGAGGGGATGTTATCTCTGTGGGCCCCAGAGGAGGAGACCAGAGACCTTTTATTGTCAAAACCAACTCCCTCTCCTCAGTATAGAGACCCCAATCCCAAAAGAGTTTTCTTAGCCCTCCTGGGGATGCATCACAAGCCTCTTGTTCTGAAGTGACATCACCCCCCAGGTGTCTGAGACCTGTCTGTAACAGGGACAACAGGCCTGGAAGAGGCCTTGGGAGCAAGCCAGACAGCCAGATCGGTATGAGATCAGTATGGGAAGTAGCCAATCCTAAGAACTAGGAACTCAAGATTTAGGCTTGGCTTGTTTATCCTTTTTGGTTGGGGCATCAGGATGCAGACCCCAGGCCTCAGGGGTGCTAGGCAATTACTCTAGTACTAGGCTATAATCTCCAGCCTTGTGTTTTTGTTTGTTTTTTTCTGGGACAGGCTAGCCTGGAATTCACCACATAGCCCAGGCTGCCATGAGCTAGTGACGCTCCTCCTGCTTCTGGTTTGGAAGCACAGGGATCATAGACGTGAACCATGCCCAGCTTCTACCGTCTTCCTACTTTTTATTTTGAGGCAGGATTTCTTGAGTTTGCCAGGCTGGCCTTGAACTCCTGTTTCTCCTGCCTCAGCCTCCTCAGAAGCTGAGGTTTCAGTGTGCACCAGTCTCTGGGGTCCAGCCTAAAATAACAAACTTCCGAGGTGGACTTGGCTGCGGCCACTAGGCCGGGACCCAGAGACGCCAGTACCTCATACCTCACAACTTCCTTTCATGCCAGGCAATGCAATTGAGCTCTACATTGGGAAACTGAGGCACGGGGAAGGAAAGTCACGCTCGTTCCTCAGTCAGCAGAAATGCCACACCACAGTGCCCTCTGAGTGTTCACGGGACTGTGCACAGAAGTTCAGCAGGTCATGTGACAAGGAAGAGAGCAGCAAAGCCAACAGTTCTCGGAAGGGGAAATTGAGGCCCAGAGGGAAGTATGTTGCTCAAAGCCACCTAAACTGCCTGGGACCAGCCACAGCTGAGTTGGGTGGGGCTGCGGCATAATCCACTTTCCTCCACTCAGGGGGAAAGGACTTCATTTTCCTCTCCAAGTAGAAAAAGGGCTCAAAGTCTTAGGCAAGCTGCATCACATGCTTTGTGCATTTTATGTTTGCAATCAGGGAGGCAAAGGCCATCAGACCATATTTTGTGTGTATGGGGGTGTGATTCTTTGCACAAGCATTTCTCAATCCCTCAGGGAGAGGGGAGGAGGACAGGAAGAGACCCCAGAGGAGGGAAGGGATCCCAGATGCTTCCTCACCTGTTGACAGGAAGAGTTTCTTCCCTCCGTGTTCTAGCTACTCCACTTGGCACGGACACGGAGTGGAAAAACACACAGCCTTCCAGTTCCGTCTCTGCGTCTTCTATGTGGGCAGCCTGGGGGAAGTCTGGGCATATGGCCTCGGAGTCCGCATCTGTGAAACAGACACAAGGGCTGACCCAAGGGTCAAGCAAACACCCGTGTCCCCAGCACAATCCTCTTCTTCCCCACCGTCCGCCAATTTCTTCTATTCATTTCCAAATTAGCATCTACTGAGCGCCTCCAGTATGCCGGCACTTGTGTGGAGCGCTGGTGAGGTGGGCAGACTTGGCGGCGAGGGATGAGGATGGGAACCGGCAGCGCTTTCTGGTTTGGGGTCTCAGTTGGAACCCGGGTTGGGAAGTTGAAGTTAGGGTGATGGCCGAGCTCCTCTTACCTCGGGCGGGGCTTGATCCGCAAGCTCAGAGTCTTCTTCCAGCCGGACGGCCCGCGCCACGACCTTCCGCCCCTAGAGCCCCGGCCAGGAGCAGCCGGGCCACGCCCACACAAACTCCGCCCCGCCTACTTCCCTGCTGGACCACGCCCCGGTCCTCCTTTCCCCGCCTTAAACACGCCCTTTAAGGCTCGCCCCGCCCCAGCTCTTAAAGACACAGCCTCCCAGGGATGCGTTGTCCCCTGCAGTCTTTTCCCCATTCTCCCCACCTCACTTTCTGTTCCTAACCTGTCACTTCTGCTTTCAGGTAGAGGCTGTAATGAAAGCACGTGGATTATGGGCATCAGGGTGCCCGAGGGAAGTCTGAGGGGGAAGCTGGGAGATTCTGTTACTGAGGATGGGATGGACCCGTGAGAGCCGTGATAATGAAAGGGGATGAGAGGAACCTGGGCAAACAGGGCATGGTGGTGTGTACCTGTAGTCCTGGCACTCAGGGAGCAGAGGCAGGAGGGTTGTGAGGTTAAGGCCGGCCTGAGCATCACAGCAAGACACTGTCTCAATATGATGGTGATGATGATGGTGGTAGGGGTAGTGATGGTGTTAATGGTGAGATGGTAATAGTCAGGGTGATGATGATGAAGGTGATGATGAAGATGGTGGTGATGTGGGCACTTGATGCTGAGCCTCACAACCTGAGTTTGTTCCCAGAAACCCACATAGTGATGGGAGAACCTACTCCTGGAAGTTTCTCTGACTTTCACATGTACACCATGGCGTGTATAAGCACGCACACACACGTCAAATAAACAAATGTAATGTATTAAGTAAGCCGCGTGTAGCATAATGGCCAGCATGGTTAAGAGTTCACAAGGTGGAACTGCTAGGAACCACTGTTCTTTATTTTGTTTTGTTTTGTTTTGAGCCATGATCTCACCATGTATTTCTAGCTGTCCTGGAAACAGCCTTGTAGACCAGTCTGACCTCGAACTCACAGAGATCTGCCTTCCTCTGCCTCCCTAGTGCTGGGATTAAAGGCGTGTATCACCAAGCCCCACCACCACTAACACAATTCTTGAGTGTATAGGACTTGCCTCAGTGTGTCACAAGCCACATAAAGCCGGGGAGAGTATTGAATTCCTTCCCTGGAAGGGAAAGATTTCCCGTGTGAATCAGTAAGCTATTGCTGCGTAACAATCATCCCCAAAGTCACGGATATAATGCACCAGCACCTTGATGTGTCCAAATGCCTGAGAGTCATGATTTTGGGAGAGGCTCTGGCTCAAGTCCTTCTTGTGTTTGTGTCCCCAGCCTGAGGGAGGCTGGGAGACATTTCCCTTTCTCTGTGTAGCCTCAATGTACCAGGGTTTTTCCTCTTTGGGCCACCAACCAAAAAGAAACCAAGTTCCCACCAACCAAGTTCCCATATCATGACACAGAGATTTATTAGTTTTGAATGCTCAGCCCATTTCTGGCTAGCTCTTTTAACTTAAATTAACCTGTTTCTCTTTATCTACCTTTTGCCTCAGGGCTTATTACCTTTCTTCTGTATGTTTTACTTTATTTCTCTATACCTGGCGACCGGTGTCTCCCTCACTATCCTCCTCCTTGTTCTCTTGTTCCTTCCATTCTGTTTTCTTTCTCTCTAGCCTAGATTTCTCCTCCTATTTATTCTCTTTACCCACCAGCCCCACCTATACTCTTTGCCTAGCTATTGGCCATTCAGTTCTTTTTTGGGCCAATCAGGTGCCTTAGGTAGGCAGAAGAAACAAATGTAACAACACCTCTTTACATAACTAGACAAATGCAGCATAAACAAAAGTAACACACCTTTACACAGTTAAAGCAACAGTCTTCGGCATAAACAAATGTAACACATCTTTGCCTAGTTAAAATAATATTCCACAACACCTCAGGGTGTCTTCATGTGGTTCCCTCTGCAAAGCTGATCCCTGGGCGTCCCCAGAACAAGGCCATGCCAGGGTGGAAGTGTGTTCATGTGGAACCTTAGGGGACCAGCAAAGGGGGAAGCTATACCACCTCTGGGAGTTGGTGGTGGAACTTAACAGTGTGGAGTAGTGCCACTTCCTTCATAGTCACTGCCCAGCCAGGTTCACAGAGGAAACAGCCCCTGACTCTCCGAGGGATGTGGAAGGGCATGTGAAGGGCAAGACTCTGATGTGACCATATTTGGAAAATATCAGCTGCCAATGTGTTTCAGTCCAGATGTGCCCAGCAAGGCCCCCAAGTCCCACCGGGTGGATGACTGCCTACAGCATCACAGGTGGACCCGTCCTGTCTTCAGTCTATTTTGAAGCAATGTCTCTCTATGTAGCCCAGCCTACCTTGGACTCCCGATCGTCCTGCCTCAACCTCCTGAGTGCTAGGATCACAGGCATGTGCCAGCATGCAGCTCCTGTCCTCAGTCTCTTAGGGATTAACCCCAAATCAGCAAAACCTGGAAAGGGGCTGGGGTGTAGTTTAGTTGGCCAGCATCCAGGAAGCCCTGGGTTTCATCCTCGGTATGACATGAACCTGGTATGCTGGTGCACAGCTGAAACCCCAGCACTGAGGAGGTGGGGGGAGAAGATGGGGAGATCTTGGTCAACCTTGGCTACAGAATAAGTTCAAGGGCAGCCTGGGCTACCTAAGACCCTGTCTCAAAAAGCCCCCAAAACAAACAAACAAGAAGCAAACTACAGCTATTGACTAGGACCTCCAATACTTGAGTGCCTATGCCCTGTAGGAGGGCTGCCTTCTTCATTTCACTGACTGGAAAAGTTGCTGCTCAGGGAGATGAAGTGTCTGTCCCCAGGGCATGCACCGAGAAGTAGCAGAGACTGGAGGGCAACCATGCCTGAAGTGCCTTACCCTCCAGGCCTGACATCCTGGTTCACACACGGGTAAGGCCAGATCTTTCCCATACTCAGCATGTCTACCAATTTCAGAGGCCAGGATGTGGGTGGCAGCTAGGACATCGTGCACGAGCCTGGGACAGCATGGGCAAAGCCATGAGGGAGATCTAAAGCGGAACAAGAAATGGAACTTTCTATTCCAGTCTGAGAGGTCCTGAGAGATGAGGATTCATAACCTCACCTGAACTAGTACCCTGCCCAGTGATGCTGCTTTCCCAGGGCAGAGTCACACAGCCACCTGGTTAAATCTGCCCAGACACAGGGAGCTCATTGCCAGTTCCAGCAGCTGGAAAAGAAGTAGCAGATAGCATCACTATGGGAGAAGTTTCTCATGGGCCCTTCCTGGCTGTTACTGGTAGCTTCTCAGATGGAGGGAAGCTTTTCCCTTTGGTAAACCGAAGTGGCAAGGGTTTTTGTGGCTCACAAGGGTCTTAAAAATTCATGTGTCCTTTGTCCTGCCCATGTGTGTCACTCTGAACTCTTCAAAGTAACGGCAAGAAGGTTTGGACATCTCTCTAAGAAGGATGTGGCAGTCAGCACACTTGTGCAATAACTGGAAGCAATCCAAGTGTTCGGCAGCAGGGGGCTCAATAGGGATACTTCTGCACCCCTGTGACGCTGCTTCGGTGCCGTTAAACCTCACAACAGCCAGACATGGTAGCACACACCTCTCATTCCAGAGCTCAGGAGGCAGAGGCAGGAGGATCTCTGTGAGCTCCAGGCCAGGCTGGTCTACAGAGTGAGTTTCACGCTATCCAAGGTTATATAGTGAGACCTTGTCCATTTTTCTTTTCTTAGTATGCATTGATTTTTTTGCCTGCATTTATGTGTGTATAAGGTGTTGGATCCACTGGAATTGGAGTAACAGACAGTTGTGAGCTGCCAAGTGGTTGCTGGGAATTGAACCCAGTTCCTCTGGAAGAGCCATCTCTCCAGCATGAGGCCTTGTCTTAAAGAAACAACAGAAACACAAACACACACATACAAAACTATACAGCATATAACAAAACTTAATCCCTGTAGTGAGAATTCTAATTGGTCTTAATAATAAAATCCTGAGCTTGGTGGTGGTGGCACACACCTTTAATCCCAGCACTCAGAAAGCAGAGGTAGGTGGATCTCTGTGAGTTCAAGGCCAGCCTGGTGGTCTAAAAGAGCTAGTTCCAGGACAGGCTCCAAAGTTACAGAGAAACCCTGTCTGGAAAAAATCAAAATAGATATAGATAGATAGATAGATAGATAGATAGATAGATAGAACCCAGAGTCAGATATTAGGGGGTAAAAGCTGAAATATCAGAGAAACAGAGAAGCCAGCCACTAGTTTTTACCTCTACAAAATCCTCAGACTGAACTGGGTATCCTGTCTCTAGAAGTCCTCAGCCTCAATGCTCAGACTGAATGCCTTCTCTGAAACCTCAGACTGAGTCTTGAACTCCTGTCTCCTCCCTTCTTATATTCCTCTTTCTGCCCAGCCATATCATTTCCCAGTTCCACCTCCCCAGTGCTGGGATAAAAGGTGTGAGCCACCACCACTTGGCTGTTTCTCTTTTAGACTGATTCAATCTCACGTAGCCCAGGGTGGCCTTAAACTCACAGAGGTCTGATGGCCTCTGTCTCCCTAGTGTTGAGATTAAAGGTGTATGCCACCACTGCCTGACCTCTATGACTCACTAGCGTGTCTAGTTCCACACTCTGATCTTCATCCAAGCCTTATTTTTTTAAAGCATAAACAGAATATCACCACAAATCCCATTTATGTGATATATCAAGCCTGGGTGTTAGGGCTCTTTTTGATGTTAGAGACTGGGCCCAAGGCCTCAGACTGCTAAACATAGGCTAGTGCCTAGTTTCAAATGGAAACCAAAGATCTTAATTATTCTCCAGCTTATTTATTATTACTATTATTATTATTATTAATTATTACTACTTTGTATTATTATTAATTATTACTACTTTGTGACAGGGTCTCTCTATGTAGCCCTGGCTGGCCTGAAACTCACAGAGAGTCAGCATGCCTGACTCCACCTTATCTTTTTTTTTAATATTTATTTATTTATTTATTTATTTACTTATTATACAATATTCTGTCTGTGTGTATGCCTGCAGGCCAGAAGAGGGCGCCAGACCCCATTACAGATGGTTGTGAGCCACCATGTGGTTGCTGGGAATTGAACTCAGGGCCTTTGGAAGAGCAGGCAATGCTCTTAACCTCTGAGCCATCTCTCCAGCCCCTCCACCTTATCTTTTCAGAGAATCTATTATTGAATCTGGGGACACTCATTCAGCAAGGCTGGCTGGCCAGTGAGTTCCTGGGACTCTCCTGTCTGTGCCTCCTTCAGGTCTGGGATTATGGTGCATGGGAGACCGTGCCTAACTTGTTACGTGGGTGTTGGGGTCTGAACTCAGGTTTTTATGGATGCATTCCTCTGTGTAGTGGCTTTAGACCAGTGGTTCTCAACCTGTGGGTTGCAACCCCTGGAGGAGGGGTAGATAGACCCTTTCACAGGGGTCACCTAAAACCATCAGAAAACATAGATATTTACATTATAATTTATAACAGTAGCAAAATTATAGTTATGAAATAGCAATGAAAATACTTTCATGGTTGGGAGTCACTACAATATGAGGAACTATATTAAAAGGTCACAGCGTTAGGAAGGTTGAGAACCACTGCTTTACAGCATACTTAGAAGGCACCCAGGCTGCACTGCAGAGTGGAACGGATGTGTGCGTGTGCGCGTGTGCATGCGTGTGCGTGTGTGTGTGCGTACTGTCACAGCATTGTCCCCATTAATCATGCACCCCTACTGTTTCTGTTGTACCTCTGGTGTGCCCAGCACTGGTCCCAAATTCCGTGGGCTGTACCTTCATCCCAGCAATCCTGTGGTTTAGGCTGTGTCTACTAAGTTCTCTGTAGAGGTGAGTGCCAGGTGGCTCAGAATCCTGGTATCACCATGGTCAAGGGGCTCTGGGAATAAGGATTGGAACCCAAAGCAGGATCCTCCCCTTCCAGCTAGGGCCAGGCAGAAACGTCTAGAGTAGATGTGGTTGTGTGTGCCCTCTGGTGGCTGCAAAGAACAGCGTGCATCTTTTCCATGATGCTTCCACAGTGGGTTCGAATCCCTGTGCTGACATTTCTACTTGTAACTGTTAAGTCAGTTCGTCTGCTTGAGCCTCAGTATTCCCAGCTGTTAGGGACCTGATGACTGAAAGTGTTTGCAGTAAGAGATTAGCAAACAGCAGTAGTGCTTGGAATGGATGCGAGGGGAATAATTCTCCCCAGAGGGTAAACTGTCACTGGGCACTATCAGGCAGTCTCTTATGTGGTTTTGTCATGTTTTTAGGTAGGGTCTTATAACTCCCTCAAAATGTCCTTTCATTTAGTATGTCGCTGAGGCTAACTTTGAACTCCCAACCCTTCTGCCTCCAGCTCTAGAGTGCTGGGGTTTACAAGCATGCTCTGTCATGCCCAGCAAGGAACCTTATACTTTTCTCTTCTTTAAAGATGGGTCTCAGGCTGGAGAGATGGCTGGATAGCTCAGCAGTTAAGAGCAATGGCTGCTTTTCCAGAGGACCCAGGTTCGGTTCCCAGTACCCACATAGTAGCTCACAAACCATTTGTAATTCATTTCCCAGAAAACTGACATTCTGGGACACCAGACACATACCTGGTGCCCAGACATACAGGCAGGCAAACCATTCATACATATTTAAAAAAAATAGAATCTCACTATGTATCCCAGATAGGTCTCAAACTGGTGATCCCAGTAATCCTCCTGCCTCAGCCCAGTGATTGCAGGGTTTATAGGTGTGTGTCCCCCAGGAAGCACCTTTCTCATCCTGTGGGACATTCTAGAAACATGCACCAGCGTAGGGGTAGAGGGACATATTGAGTTCTTTTTTGGTAGGGGAACAAGGTCTCACACTGCAGTCCAGGCTGTTCTGGAACTCTTGGTAGTCCTCCTGCCTCAGCGCTCCCGAGTGCTAGAATTATAGGTGTGAGTCACTTTCTTCGGGTGAACCCATGGAATTTATCCCCAGTTGTCCAGAGGCACAGGTGGCCAGTGGCTTGTACTGCCCATCTGGAGTGGGGACAGCTTATGTGCTCGAGCCCTTGGCTTCTGGGGTCTGGTGCTTGCTGCAGGTTGAGGGTCTGAAGGGACCTGCATTGCTAATTGCTACCCTCTTTCGTGTTATTTTTGAGACAGGATCTCGCTTTCTGTACCAGGCTGGTATTGAAATCTTTGAGACTACACTTGACTTTTAAAAAAATCATTTATTTTGAGATGGGGTCTCAAACTGTATCCCAAGCTAGTCTGGAATTAACTCTGTAGCTCAGGCTAGCCTGGGTGACATGAGACAATTTCATTCATAGACAGACAGACAGACAGCAAAAGAAATTTGGGGCTGGGAGATGGTTTCACAATTCTTGATGCTCTTGGCAGCTTGAGCTTGGGTCTCAGCACCCACATCAGGCAGCTCACAACTGAGAAAGCAACACTCTATTCTGGCTTCCACGGGCACCTGCCGTCCTTCCCCTCACCGCCCCCTTCATCCCCGCCCTCTAATCCCCCCCCCCCATCGAGGCTGGAGAGGTGGCTCAGTGGTTAGAGCGCTTGCACTTGTTAATCTTACAGAGGACCTGGATTCCCAGAGCCCATCTTGTGGCTCAGAAGGATCATAATGCTAATTCCAAGGGATCCAAAGACTTCTGACATTCGAGGGCACGGGGCGCTCACATGCCGCACATACATACATTAGGCAAACCAAATACACATAAACTAAAATAAATAAATGTAAAAATAGTGAAAATTAAAAGAAGAGGAAGAGGAAGAAATATAATTTTTAAAAAATATGCGTCGGACGATGCTGGTGCATTTCTTTAATCCCAGCACTCAGGAGGCACGGACAAGTGGATCTCTGTGAGTTCTAGGACAGCCAGGGCTACACAGAGAAGCCCTGTCCCAAAACAAACAAACGAAGGAAGGAACGAAGGAACGAAAAGCAATCCTGGGAAGGATGCTAAGCAGGCTTTCAGGAGCGAGCGTGGACTCTTTAAGGCGTGCCCCGCTAGGGCCCCGCCCCTCCAGCCCACAGACCCCGCCTACTCCGGAAGTCCGCTCGGAAGCCCCGCCCTAGCCCCGCCCCGGGACGTCAATCACGTGGCCCGGCTGAGGTTCGCGATGGCGGCCCCCGTGGACTGGAGCCCCGGCAGCCGGGCGGGTCGGGCGCTGGCTCTGGCCTCGCTGGCCGCGTTGGCTGGGCTGTGGCTGGGCGGCCCAGCGGGAGCCCTCCCTACGCCGGGGCCCGGATGGCAGCGCACAAACCCCGACCCGCCCGTTTCCCGCATCCGCTCGCTGCTGCTGGACGCCGCGTCAGGTCAGCTGCGCCTGGTGGACGGCCTCCATCCCTCCGCGGTGGCCTGGGCCAACCTCACCAACGCCATCCGCGAGACCGGGTAAGGGTTGGCCGTCCCCGCAGCCGCCATGGGCCTGGCAGGTAACAGGACTCGGGGTTGCAGACCTCGGGAGTCCACAGCTGGGTCAGGCCCAGGGTTAATGGGTGATCCATTAACTTTCTTTCCCCAACCACCGGGATCCTTCCTGAGGGACCGGGCGACCAGCTCTCTGACTGCATGGGCAGACTGGCCTAGAACTCACTGTGTAGGCTAGGCCGGCCTGCAGCTCACAGACTCCCACCTGAAGCGTGCGCCACCACGCCAGGCTCTCCAGTGATTTTGACAGCTATCCAGGAGGCCAGACCCTTGCTCCCCTCCAGAGTCAGGGCTCCAGGAATGAGCCAAGCTCCAGGCCAGAGGAATTGTTGAGGGTCCCTAAACACAAGCACAGACAGTATCCTTGTTGCTGCTCCTGCCCATCCTGGGACAAGTTCATGGCCTGATGCTACAGAGCTAAGTGCTCATCAGTATGATCAGTGTCACACTTGGAACACAGGATGGCCCTGCAACCTCTTGTCTCTCACTAGCTCCTCTGCCAGTCTGGGTTCCCATGTCACCATTGTAAACTCAGAACTTCAAGATGGGCTCTTGTGGCAGGTTCTGCACCAGGAATAATGACTTGTGCTCGGTCAGGATAAGCTCACCTTATCCTGGTGTGTGGTCTCAAGGACCCAGTGCCAGTCAAGATTCGGGCAGAGATACACACACACACACACACACACACACACACACACACACACACACGAGATGAACAAGTCCCACCGGAAGCCAGAGCCAGCAATCTGTTGGAAACCAGATTCAGACTATGCTGGGAGAGCATCCGGAATCCGCATATCTCCTCACCAAGGTCTCGATTTATTCATGCTCAGAAGACATAGCCTCCTGCAGCATTGGCTTCTACAGGCTTTGGGAACACAAGATGCTAAAGACACCTCCGGTGTTGGTGGTCCTTGGAAGGTCGCTGCAGAGGTAACAGCTGGGTGTGGCCAATGTAGGAAGACTTCCGGGGCGAGAAGGCTGCTGGCTCTTTGAAGGAAATCACAGCTCTGGCTGGCATCAGGGGTACCCATTATCTGCTGATTGATGCATTTTTGTTCTGGTCTAGCAGAACCAAGAGGGCATGACGAACCCCTACTTGGATGCAGAGGTACAAGAGCGTGAGGACTGTGTGGGGAGGGGGTTCTGGACTCGGGAGGACATCTGAGTGGACTGAGAATGCTTCTAGCTATGGCACTCAGGATAGTGGGGAGGGTCTTCCTTGATTGTGTTAGCAATTTCTTCCAGCCTCGGATCCACTGCTGTGTGACCCAGGGCAAGTGGCTCCCCTTCTCTGAGCTCTTTCCTGAAATGGGGCCGAGGGGGTCCCAAAGTCTCATTGGGATTTAGAAATCTCTGCTGTTGATTGAAGGAGGAATGAAGCAGGGAAAGGAATAAGAGTCCTTTGGTCGTTTTATGATTGGGGAAACCGAGGCCTCTCATCATGCTGGCATCTTTTCTGCCTTCTACCTCCTCTCCTATATCACATGTCCCTTCACTCTGAGATTCCAGCAGTGCAGGGAGTTCATAGTGGGGGACCCCAATTTGTAGGCAGGGAAACAGAGCGTTGGAGACAGCTTCTTGAGTACTTGGGTCAAATGGAAGACATCTGGCCTGCCCTGGTCCCCTGGTCCATGGGAGCTCCAACCTGGGGGTGCCTGTCTCACTCTTTTGGAGGGAAGAGGTCAGGAGCTAGACTCTCCTAGAATTAGAGCCCACCCTCTTTCTGGAGGCTTCACCGCTGCCGATTCTTGGATTGTTGGAGGGTAAATTCCCTTCCCCCTTTCTCCTTCTCCTTCCTTTCTGCAGTTTGACTTTTAATTGTTTTATGTCATTTATTTATTTATGGGCAGGAGGTGGGAGGGGCACATGTACTGTGATGTATGTGGAGGGAAGAGGACAACTCACAGGCCCCAGGGATCGAACTCAGGTCGTTAGACTTGGTGGAAAGCACCTTTACCTACTGAGCCATCTTGAGACTTTGAACTAATGCCGTGAGATGGTTAGGATTTGGTGTGTGGTGGATGGAGATGCCCTATTGCGGAGCTTGTGCCAGCGGGCTGTGGCCTCCGCCCTGGGGAAGTCAGGCCCCTCACCCCTTTTCCCTTTGCAACTGGATTCCACCTCTCAGAAGGCTATCTACCATTCTGCTTGGAACCAGTCACCAGAGGAGGGCAGCTTAGGAAAGCAGGGAGCATCCTGACTCTGCTGCAGCTGGGGAAGTGGGTCAGTAAGGGGAGCCATTGGAGACGGCTGGCTGGAGGGAAGCCTGCTGTGTAGCTAAAGGTCCTGTCTGTTGGCGATGGGAGACCTTTGAAACCCCTGCCCACCTCAGCAGTGGCCTAGCTTTTAAAAACATGCTACTGCTTGCTCTTCCTCCTCTTTTTCCTCTCTCTCTCTCCCCTTCTGGAACTGTGGGCATTGAACCCAGGGGTGTGTGCATGCTGAGCACACTCTATGACGGAACTGACCCCTTCAGGCCCTTTTATTTTTAAAATTTGAGACAGATCTTGTTATGAGTCTAGGGTGGGTTACATGGAAAGATTCTGTCTTTAAAAACTCCATGAATAATTTTTAGAAGTGTGTGTGTGTGTGTGTGTGTGTGTGTGTGTGTGTTCACATGTGTGCAGGTGTCTGCAAAAGCCAGAAAGTAGGCATTAGCTCCCTTGGAATTGGGGTTATAGGTAGTTGTGAGCCACCATGTGGGTCCTCTGGAAGGGCAGCCAGTGCTCTTAACTGCTGAGCCGCCCTCTAGCTTCCTCCTGCTAAGTCATTTGTTGTTTGTTGTAAGAGTGGGAAAGTTTGTGTGAGAAAGTCCAGGCTGTCCTCAAGGTCCTACTGGGCTGTGGTCTATTCCCATGTCTCCCCTGGGCTGCTGCTGTTTGTGTGTTTGTCTTCGTGTCTGTACACCATGTGTATGCAGTGCCTGAGGAGCCAGAAGGCATCGGATCCCCTGAAACTGGAATTACAGACAGTGGTCAGCAAGAGCGGGGACACTGGGAACCAAACCTGGTCCTCTGCAAGAGCACCAAGTGCTCCTCACTGGTGGGCTGTCTTTCTAGCTCCATCTTGGGCTTTTGTTGGTGTTGTTGTTGTTGTGTGTGTGCGCGCGCATGCGTGTGGAGCATAGACCAGAGGTCTACCTCAGGTGTTGTTCCTCAGGTGTTGGCCACCATGTCTTCTGAGGTAGCCCCTACTGGATAGGGGCTCACTGATTAGGTGGAATTATCTGACCAAAGAGCCCCAAATATTTGCCTGTGTTCTCCCTTTCTTCAGTGCTGGAATTATAAACAAACATGTCACTGATTGAACTGTCTTTCCAACACACACCCCTCTTTCCTCCCTCCGTCCCTTCGTCTCTCCCTCCCTCCCTCCATCTCTCCCTCTCTTCCTCCCTTCCTTCCTTTAGAAAGGGTCTCATGTAGCTCAGACTTCAGACTGTTCTAGATGACTTTAACTTGTTATCCTCCTGCCTCCACCTCCTGGGTTATAGTCATGTGACCAGTAGTCATGTGACCAGATGCCCAGTCTACAAAGGGGTGGGGACAGAACCCAGGGCTTGGTGCATGCTAGATGAGCACTCTACCAATTGAGCTGCACCCCAACTCAATGGAGTTCTTTTAAAAACATTTATTAATATTTGTTTATTCGTGTGTGCATGCCTATGTGAGTTTATGTGCTATGTGCATGCAGGTGTCTGCAGAGGCCTGGGAGGAGTTGTATCTCCTGGAACTAGACTCCCAGGCTCTTGTGATCCTGCCTAATGTGGTTTTTGGGAACTGATCGTGGGTCCTCTGCAAGTGTTCATAATTGTTGAGTGATCTCTTCAGCCTCTGGGAGAAATATTTTAATGACAATTCTATTAAGAAAATGAGAACAAGGGTTGAGGTGATAATTTATAGCACTCCCATCTGGGGAAGTGGAGCTTTGTGGACATCAAGGTCTCCGTGAGTAAATAGAGACGGTAGCCTGACTCGACAGAAGTCTTGTTCCATGCTTGGAGGCCACTGACCCTGCAAGTATATCAGTCAGCACTGGACAACAGTGCTTCATAACAAATGGTCCAGGGCTGCTGGCTCATGGAGCTAAGCTGTGGGGCCTTTGTATGTTCTGCAGGCCTCGGGTCTGCAGACCTTCCATTCCTGGGACCTGTGGACTGGCTGCGATGTCCTTCCATGACAGCGGCAGAGGCACAGGAGGGCAGTGGGGAGTCAGAGGCCTCTTGATCTCCTTAACAGCTCTAAGTTCTTCTCTTGCCTCACTGGGCAAAGCAAGCGATGTGTGTGACCCAGCACAGGTGGATGTGTGGGCGGAGCGTGTGGCTGTGGGTGGAGACATTGCAGAGCCTCACAGTAAAGAGCGAGGACACAAGGCTTACATCACGTGATGGCAAACTCTGGACTCAGTCTTCTCTTCCTCCATGTGATGAGACCACTAGCAGTGCCTGCCTGGAAGGACTGTGAAATTGCCACTGGACAAACGTGGTGGGGTTGCTAGATAGTGACAGCTTAGGAAGTGCCGGCCAGCACGACTGGGGACATCAATTGGCATAGGCGGGCAGAGGAGGCAGGTTTAGTCTGTGGAATCCATCCTATGACCCAGTACTTCCTGTCTTGGGTATATAGCCCAGTGGGCATGCGGGTGCAGGCAGGCTGGCCGGCCGACATCTGTGTGGGCCACTGCTACTCACTAGGCCGTTTTCATGGTCTAAAGCTAGAGGCTGGGCAGGCATGGTGTCATACACCTGTGGTCTCAGGAAGCTGAGGCAGGAGGATTGGCGTTCCAGGCCAGCCTGGGCTACATAGTGAGACCCTGTCTGAAAAACAGACAGAACAGAAATGGAGCTGGAGCCCTTGCCGGCACATAAGGTCCTGGATTCCATCTGTGGCATAAGGAATGGAAAGCCAGACCCCAGAGTGCCTGCAGCCATGGGTCTAGCGGTGAAGGTTGGCTTTGCAGGGCCCTGCTGTTGACTGAATGTCCTCCCTCTCCCCCAGGTGGGCCCATCTGGACCTGGGCACAAATGGAAGCTACAATGACAGCCTGCAGGCCTATGCAGCTGGTGTGGTGGAGGCCTCTGTGTCCGAGGAGGTAAGGTCTTGTGGGGAGCCTGGGGTCCTACCTGCCTGCCCCAGCCAAGCCAGAACATCCTCAGGGCCTTCAGTGGGGTTGATGCTTGTGCTGAATGGGTCCCCTCCTCCTGCCCTCCATGTAGGTGGGGAGAAAAAGCTTGTGCTTCAAAATAGCACATGAAGCTGGACATGGTGGGACACACTTGTTACTGCGTGAGTTGGGAGGCTGAAGCAGAAGGATTGATGAGTTTGAGGGTAGCCTGGGCTAGAGACAAAGAAACAAAAACCCCTAGGCCATTACTCATACCTGTCGTCCCAGCAGTTAGGGGAGGGAGGGACAAAGATCGGGAGTTCAGGAACAGTCTTGACCATACCCCAAAAAGGGGAGGGTAGGAAGAAAGTGCAATCTAGTGGTTTTGGGTACACCTCTCAGGTTGTGCGGTTGGACCACTGTCCAGTTCTAGAGTGTATCCATCACCCAGGAGGAACCTATCAGGCTAACACTCCAAATATCTCACAGAGGTGCAGTCATACAGCGGGAGATGCCGACCTCCTCCTGGCTTTGTTTGATTTGAGATAGAGCTCACATGGCCCTGGCTGGCTGCCAACTTGGTGTGTAGCCAAGGATGTCCCTGATTTTCCTTAGTGCTGGGGTTACAGTAGTGTGTCACCACCCGATTTATACAGCGCTGGGATGGAACCCAGGGTTTATTGTGCGTGCTGGGAAGTGCGAGCCTTCTTATGACCATCACTAGGCATAATGTTTTTTGTTCCTTTTGTGTTTGTATATCCTCAGAAAATGGTTTTTCGTTAAGGTACAAAATAATGGGTTTCTTTTTTTTTTTTAATATTTATTTATTTATTATGTATACAATATTCTGCATGTATGCCTGAAGGCCAGAAGAGGGCGCCAGACCTCTTTACAGATGGTTGTGAGCCACCATGTGGTTGCTGGGAATTGAACTCAGGACCTTTGGAAGAGCAGGCAATGCTTTTAACCATTGAGCCATCTCTCCAGCCCAATAATGGGTTTCTTGATGACATTAAAATTGATGGTGTGCATGTCTGTGTCTGTATGTGTGGGTGGGTGCACACACATCAGGATACATGCGTAGAGGTCAGAGGACAACCTTCTGGAGTCTGTTTTCTTTTCGTTATGTGAGTTTTAGGGACTGAATTCAGGTCATCAGGCTTGGTGGCAAGCTCCTTTACCTGCCAAGTCATCTCAGTGGCCCCAGTATGACATTTTTATACATACATGTTTTTGTACTTCACCTATGTCCCCTGCTGCATTCCTGAACTACACACCTCCAAGTGGCCCCTTTCTCTCTCGCCTAAAGTGTCCACGATTCCCCTCTCCTTCATGTCTTCTCCCCCTTTGGTATTTTTTGAAAGATTTATTTACTTACTTTTTTTATTTATTTATTGGATTTTTGCCACAGGGTTTCTCTGTGTTGCCCTGACTATCCTGGAACTCACTCTGTAGATCAGGCTGATCTCGAACTCACAGAGATGTGCCTGCCTCTGCAGAGCCTCCTGAGTGCTGGGGTTAAATCATGGACTACCACCACTTGGCTAAAGACTTATTTTTGTTTATATTGGTGTGCGTGTAAGAGCATGTGTGTATCCAAGGTATCCTTGGAAATATCCAAGGAATTGTGTGGGTATCCAAGGAGACTGAAGAGTGTCGGCTCCTGGAGCTGGAGTTACAGTGGTGTAGAGAACTGAACTCTGGCCCCCTGCAAGAGAAGCAAGTGTCATGGAGCCATCTCTCTAGCCCCCTTTTAAGGTTTTTAGAGACAGGCTCTTACTGTGTGATCTAGGCTGACTTCTAACTTGAGATCCTCCTGCCTCAGTCTCCTGCGTGCGGGGATTACAGGGTGTGCCTCCCCCCCCCCCCCCCCCCCCGCCCTCTTTCTGATACTGGAGATTGAACCAGGACGCCTAGGAACTCATGCATGTTGAGAAAGCCGCTCCTGCTGATCTCAGGCTTCTTTGCACTCTTTGGTTAGTCTTACCCGTTTGCCTAGTCTAACCTTGATCTCCCTCTGTAGTCCAGGCTGGCCTTGAACTCGGGATACTCCTGCTTCAGCTCCTGGAGCACTGACACACTTCACTTGGCCTGGCTCCTACTTTTTTTTTTTTTTTTTTTTTTTTTTTTTAAATTTTCGAGGCAGGGTTTCTCTGTAGCTTTTGGTTCCTGTCCTGGAACTAGCTCTTGTAGACCAGGCTGGCCTCAAACTCACAGAGATCCGCCTGCCTCTGCCTCCCAAGTGCTGGGATTAAAGGCGTGCGCCACCACCGCCCGGCTCTGGTTCCTACTTTTGTTAAACTAGCTTTCCTGTCTGCGTCAAGTCCCCAGACAGCATAGTCTCTTGCTTACCTGGTCTGGAACTGTAGGGATGGCAGTCACTGTCAGGGGCCCCAGCCATCAGAAGCTGTAGGTAACAGCTCTTCCCACACTGGCTGGGTGGTAAGTGGATACCCACTTTGGGAGATTACTGGGCATCAATTTATAGAGTAAAATCCACTCAGGGTCCACTGGCCACTATTTGAGTGTATATCCAGTTGGTGACTCAGGGACATGGAAGGGGTGTTCAGGAGCTGAAGGCATTGTCCTGGTGGAGCTTGATGGAGCAGTGACAGCAAGGGACTGGATAATGTGAGCTGTGCTTTGGGGGGTCAGGGAACCACAGAAGCAGCCTCTGTGGGATTCTTCATAAGCTTAACCTCCATCCAGGCTTCCCAGGAGCCTTTGCTTCTAGGAAGATGGTGAGATGCAATTCCTTCTCCTAAGGAACACACAACCTACTGGGGACATTGAGACAAGGCCGTGGTGGCTCTTGTGCCAGGACCCTGAGGGACATGCTTGTGTCGTCTCACCGGGTCTGAGCTCTTGAGCTTGGCCTGGGTGTCTACACTGGGAGAGGTGATGAGACTTGGGTCCTGACATGTGCTTCCTTAAGGTGAAATAGCCATTCAAGCTGAGAAGCAGCATTTGAACCCAGTTCTGTCTGGCCCAAGTCTCTGTCTAGTTCCTAGCTGAGCCCAGCCTGACCCTCAGGTAGGGCAGCCAATGGGCCTTGCTCTAGAGGCTCTGGAAGGTAGAAGGAGACAGGGAGCATTATTAGGGCCTGGGGCTAAACAGGATATGGCATGCCACTATGTTGAGGGGGGGTTCATGGTAGAGAGGCTTCCTAGTACGGTGGTGTGTGGTTGGAAGTTATCTTCAGCGGTTGCTTGGAGAGTGTGGGGCTTTGGGACTTTGCAAAAGCACATCTTGACATTGACTCATTGTCTTGGTGTTTGGGGACACCAGTACTTGCCTGCCCATGCTTCAGTTTCCCCAGCTGTAAAGTGGATATATTGGTTTCACTTCACTGTGATGAAATACCCAAGGCGGTGAGCTCATAAAGGCAAGGGTTTATTTTGTTTGACTGATGTTCCAGCCCAAAGCTGGGTGGATCATTGCTTTGGGTCTCTGGTGGGATCTGGACACATACACATAGCAGGGCAAGATGTTCCCTTCATGAACCAGAAAGAAGAGAGCAGGGTCCCAGAGTCCCCTTCCAGGACAAGCCTCAAACCTTAGGCTCTCCTCCAAGCAGTGCGACCCAATGTACCATACAGCCTCTGGATGGCCAGCTCAAGCTGGACCACTGTGTGGGGATGACAACCACAGTGTCTAGCTCAGAGCACTGGAGGCTTCATCATATCCACCTGTTTGAGGCCGCTCACTAGCATAAGCCATAGACCAGCAGGCCTCTTCCCAGGGAGCATTGGCTGTATGCCCTGGTTATTCTGGGCTGGGTCAGGCTGACCTTGGTGGGCTCACTGGTATTGCTGTAGTAGCTGGGTGGCCTGGGATAACCTCATTCACATGTCCATCAGCTGGGGAACAGGTAGGCTGGCTGCAGTCTCTCTTCCAGCAGGCAAGCCCCAGCTGATGCACGCTGCACCTGGGCAGTGCTGACAGTCTGGCACACTTTTCTGGCCCAGTGAGTCAGCAGGGGGGCTTGTCTTGTTCTCTCTGTCCTCTGTGCTTGGAACAGAGCAGGGAACTGTTCAGAAACACATTTGTCAAGCCAGGAGTGCCTGGAGTAATCCTAGCAGGCCAGAGACAAAGAGTGTGAACCTGTCTAAAAATCCAAACAATGGCTGGGAATGTGGCTGCACTAGTAGACAGCTTGCCTAGCATGCACAGACTCCAGGTTCCGTCCCCAGCATTGTATATCCAGCCTTGGAAATGCACTTGGCAGGTAGAGGCAGGAAGATCAGGTGTTCAAGGCCAGCCTCATCTACATTAAACCCTACCTCCAAACAACCCAAACCAAACCAAACCTGTTGTCCGGTGGCCTTGCAGAACATTTGCTTGGCCTGCATGAGGCCCTGGGTCTAATCTCCAGTGCTGCAAACCCAACAGAAATGACCCAAGACCCTGTATTTGATCGTGGAGCGCATTGTTCAACCCAGGTCCCATCAACAGAGGAAGTGCAGTCTAGGGTAGGCCTTCCACATCACAGGCTCCAGAGGAGGGCGACTCAGAAATTTGGGCTTTGAAGGGGGCTGAGAGTCTCTGCACTCTGGTGGGGCGAGTCCTAGGGTCCTGCACAAAGAGAGCAGCAGCTGCCCTGCCCTCCTCCCCGCAGCTCATCTATATGCATTGGATGAACACGGTGGTCAACTACTGTGGCCCCTTCGAGTATGAAGTCGGCTACTGTGAGAAGCTCAAGAGTTTCCTGGAGACTAACCTGGAGTGGATGCAGAGGGAGATGGAGCTTAGCCAGGACTCTCCATACTGGCACCAGGTGGGCTGGGCTGCCCTGCTTGAGGGGAGATGGCTCTTTGGGTGTGCCTATGTCCTGTGCTAGTCCTCAGTGAGCTAGAAGTCCTTTCTGCTTTAATATCTATCAGCGTCTGCTGCCCTCCTTCTCCCATCTGTCTGCTTGATGCACCTCCAGCTGCCCATCCTGGCCCGGGTGCCTGGCCCTTTCTGCCTTCCTGCTGTCGAAGAACCTAGAT
Organism: Microtus oregoni; assembly: GCF_018167655.1. Taxonomy (NCBI): domain Eukaryota; kingdom Metazoa; phylum Chordata; class Mammalia; order Rodentia; family Cricetidae; genus Microtus; species Microtus oregoni. Next base: position 29,825,812 of record NW_024543062.1, on the reverse strand, counting down.
GTAGCTAAGTGGTGGCTCGTGGCTCTCGCTGTCAGGGGGTGGTGGAAGGCTGGATAAAGCAAACACCATTTCAGAAAGGAAGGGAAGAGAAAAGGAAAGCATGCAGAGGAACCAGGCTTTGCCTTCCTTCCGGGGCGGAGCTCCGACTGCCTGGATGATGCTAAGGGCCAGGTTCTGGGTGGCTAGCTCCATGGGCTGCTGGCTAGGTCACAGAACATGTGACTTCTCTACAGACCCGAGGGTTTAGCTACATAGTGCAGGCAGTAGCCTCTGACTTCTCTACAGACCCGAGGGTTTAGCTACATAGTGCAGGCAGTAGCCTCTGGAGAACCCTGCCACCTGTTTGCACATCCTCCAGGGCTGACACTTCCTACCCATAGTTCTCTTTGACAACCCGTTTATGACCCTGCTTCAGGCTCTCTTCCTCCACACACCACTCATCTACCCCTTCTTCCGTAGGTCTGCTTACTCACCATCCACCCTCCAGATCACCCAGTGCCCCTTCTGTCCCGTCTATCTGCTTACTAAGGTATCCATTCTTTCAGCAGTGCATCTGCTTAGACACCCACACATGTACATACCGACCCATTTATCCTCCAAGCCATCCATCAACCTTCCTGTTGATCCTTCTACCCTTCCTCTGTCTGTTCATCTGTCTATTCCTATCCTGTATGGCCATCTATCTTGTCTGTACTTAAGTTCCTGGTACTTGCCCAGCACCAGCCAAGACCCAGTGAGGGCCACAGTAATGCCTCTAGTTACAGGTGCTGAGGCAGAACTGACAGTGGGTGAAGGCAACCTTAGGGCGGATGCCAGGGTCAGCCACACAGCCAGTGTCCAAGACTATGGAGATGTTTGGCAGGGCATCTGGCCAAACTAGAAGGATTTGTGGAGGAGATGGCTTTTGATCTGGATTCTTAAGTGAGGAGGGCTTGGGGTCAGCATGAAGATTCTTCATACAGTTGAGTTATTGAAAGCAGGAGAGGGCTCAGGGCTGGCAGGAGCCTGTGGAGCACCCCTAGACCAGGTCAGAGCCCCTGAAGTGGTGTAGGAGGGGTGAACTGGGGGCCTTATCCTCCCTCTGTTCTTCCTCTAGGTGCGGCTGACCCTCCTGCAGCTGAAAGGCCTGGAGGACAGCTACGAAGGCCGTTTGACCTTCCCAACTGGGAGGTTCACCATCAAACCCTTGGGGTTCCTGTAAGTGACCCCCCAGCCTGCACAGGGTGGGTAAGGAGTCATCCCAGTTCTGTGCCAGCTTTGCCATTTCCTGCCCCTAGAACACAGTGGGTCTGCTGACCCCTAAAGCCTTATGTGATGTGGGTGCAGAGTGGCTGCTGACCCTCCCATCCTGCCTCCTCAGCCTGCTGCAGATTGCTGGAGACCTGGAAGACCTAGAGCCAGCACTGAATAAGACCAGCACCAAGCTTTCCCTGGGCTCTGGCTCCTGCTCCGCTCTCATCAAGCTGCTGCCAGGTGCACGTGACCTCCTGGTGGCACATAACACATGGAACTCCTACCAGAACATGCTACGCATCATCAAGAAGTACCGGCTGCAGTTCCGGGAGGGGCCGCAAGGTGGGAGGAAGGAACAACCTTGCAGGAGGGTGGTGCACAGGGGCAGGAATTCTTTTTTATTTTTATTTTTTTAAGATAGATTTATTTTATGTATGTGAGTACTCTGTCTGCATGTGCATCTTTATGCCAGAAGAGGGCATTAGATCTCACTGTAGATGGTTATAAGCCACCATGTGGTTGCTGGGAATCAAACTCAGGTCCTTTGGAAGAGCAGCCAGTGCTCTTAAACTGCTGAGCCATCTCTCCAGCTCCATTCTAGGAATTCTTATTTGGCAAGCAGAGTATCAGCTGGCATGCCTTTAATCCCAGCACTTGGGAGGTAGAGGCAGGCGGATCTCTGTGAGTTCAAGGCCAGCCTGGTCTACAAGAGCTAGTTCCAGGACAGGAACCAAAAGCTATGGAGAAACCCTGTCTCGAAAAATCCAAAAAAAAAAAAAAAAAAAAAGATCTATCAGCTGGCTCCAAGGTTACTAACGAACCATCCACCTGCCTGCCTGCGCCTTACTCTTCTACCTTCTCCTGGCTCTATCTGGGGTATTGAAACCTGGGCCTATTGCTGAGCAAGGGCTGTACCATTCAGCTCCATGTTCCAGCTGGCCCTGAGCTCACTCTAGTAGGTGCCCACCATAGACAGTCACCCAGAGGGGCAGGCAAAGCAATGGCAATGGAGAGAAGCTGGTTGCACACAGTGGGGCAACACTGAGATAGCAGTCCTGCCTCAGCCTCCCTTGTCCTGGGACGACAGGCACTCACCATCATGTTTTCTGGCGTTTTTAACGCTTTAAAAAAAACCTGCTTAAGGCACCGGGTGGTGGTGGGCATGCTTTATATCCTAGCACTCAGGAGGCAGAGGCAGGTGGATCTCTGAGTTTGAGGCCAGTCTGGACTGCAAGAGCAAGTTCCAGGACAGCAGGACAGGCTCCAAAGCTACAGAGAAACCCTGTCTCGAAAAACCAAGCCAAACCAAAACAAAAAAGCTGCTTAATGGCTGGGGATATTTTTCCATGCAGAACAAGTCCCCTAAAACAGTACCACCAATATGTGGAAGTTATGTCCTGGAACTAGCTCTTGTAGACCAGGCTGGCCTCGAACTCATAGAGATCCACCTGCCTCTGCCTCCCGAGTGCTGGGATTAAAAGCGTGCGCCGCCACCACCCGGCTTCCATCTACATTTTAAAATGAATTTATTTACTCCTTTTAAAAACTGATTCACCAGTGTTTAAGGGAAATCTGTTTCCAGCTACAGGGAGGAGCAGCTGCTGAGCATCTTGCTGTTCATCCTATTCCAAGTGTGTTGTGGAAGCAGTAGAGACAGCCAGTGGGGCTCTTCCCCTTCTGCTGCTGCTTCTCCTTCTACCGTCCTTCTTCCTTCCCCCTCCTCCCTTCCTCTGTCTCCTCCTCCTCTTCCTCTTCTTCATCCTCTTCCCTATTGTCCTTCTTCCTCACCCCCCTACTTCCTTTTTGAATTAGAGTCTCATAACTCTGACTGACCTGGAACTCACTGTGTAGTCCAAGTGGCTTTCAACTTAGAGCGGTCCTCCTGCCTCAGCCTCCTGGTGTTGGCATCCAGGCAGGTGCCACCACATATTTTATATGAAGGACCTCATCTGCTATAACAGTGACTGACGGGGTGAGAGTGGCCCCCTGAGGACCACTTGTTCCTCACTTGAGACTCTAGACTTGTGGGTTGGGGTATGGGGTCCCCACAAGGCCTGCCTGACCAGCTCACCCCCCCTCCCAGAGGAGTACCCCCTGATTGCTGGCAACACCGTGGTCTTTTCGTCTTACCCGGGCACCATCTTTTCCGGTGATGACTTCTACATCCTGGGCAGTGGGCTGGTAAGTGGCCGGGTCACATGCTTGCAGAGAGGCTCTGGGGGTACAGTGAAGGATGAGGCGTGCAGAGCCTCTGAGCTGCTGGTCTTGGGGACTTCTGCAAGGCCCTTGAGTGCAGTGACCTTGGTTTGGTTTGTTTTTCTGTGTTCGGCATAAACACCTCCTTTCTGCCAGTGACCTTGCTCTGCTGCCTTCCCCTCTCCCCACCCCCTAACCTGGCCACTTTCTGAGAGCTGCTGTTCCGCAGTGCCTTGCTTCCCTGCTCTCTGGCTGGCATCCAGGCCCCTTTAGAAATCTGTTCCTGGCGCTCGAGATCGCAGACTGATGCTGCCAGGAGACGGACTTTGATGCAGAAAGTGCTTCGGTGCAGTGGATGCTGGGGCAAAGCAGACGTAGTGGGGTTCATGTCTCTTTATCTTTGCTGTTGCTTTTCCCTAGTGTGGGAGAGACTTGTGGGCTGGGGTGAGGTGGGGTGGGGATGGAGACACGGGAGCCTCAGGCCAACAAACTTCCCCTGCCTGTCCCCAGAGGATCGTGTGTGTGTGTGTGTGTGTGTGTGTGTGTGTGTGTGTGTGTGAGAGAGAGAGAGAGAGAGAGACTGTCTGTCTGTCTGTGTCTGTCTGCACATGTGTGGTGGAACCTTGGGCCTCTTCACTGGGCCAGCATACGAGGCCATCCACCCCTTTGACAGTGTAGGATGCTAGGGACCTTCTCAGACTTCTGTTTTTGTTTTATGTTTTGTTTTTTAAATGTATTTAATGTGTATGTATTTGGTTTGGTTTTTTTCGAGGCAGGGTTTCTCTGTGTAACAGTCCTATCCTGTCCTGGAACTCACAGAGATCCACCTGTCTCTTCCTCCCGAGTGCTGGGATTAAAGGCATGTGCCACCACTGCCTGGCTATTTTTTATTTTTGTGTTTTTGTGTGTTTGCTCTATTTATTTATTCAGGTTATTAAGGCAGTGTGTCACTTTGTAGCTCAGACTGTTCTGGAGTGCAGCTCATAGCCCAGTCTACTCGGGAGACTGAGGTTGTGTGCCCAGGCCAGGCCCAGCTTAGATGTCATCTTCATTTGTCTTCTCTTTTATTTCTTATTCTGGTTTTCTGGGGCAGGGTCTCATGTAGCCCAGGCTGGCCTCCACTTCCCTAGGACAGGGGTTAAGATAGGCCCCAAGCTCACTATGTAGCGAGGTTTCCTCGAGCTCCTGTCTTCCTGCCTCCACCTCCCTAGGACTGGGGTTAAGACAGGTATGCAGCACTGTGCCCATCTCCAATGTCCTCTGTAGAACACTCGCTTATGCTCATACCTGGACTCCTGGCACTCGAGAGGCCGAGGCAGCAAAATCACCAAGAGTTTGGAGTCAGCTTGGGCTACAGTGTGACACTGCAGATGCCCCCAAAGTAGACAAAACCCTAACCCTAAAGTACTGTCCTCTGTGGGTCCTGCCATTTGTTGCCTCTTTTTAGCCTCCTCATATAAAGAAAAACTCAGACCAGCATCCTTGGGGGCACAGGGGACTAAACTCTGACTTCAGGCTGGGGGGCTGATCACCAACCATGACCAGCTGGCGGGCTTGTCTTTTAGTTTCTCTGGGTCTTGCATACCTGTCTTCTAGAGGAGGGTAGCAAGAGCTGACCGGGACTCAACTGTGAGATTCTCCCACAGCAGGGCCACCCACCAGCTGCCAGGATGTCGCTGTTTGAAAGTCAGGATTCCCAGGCTCCGCTTGACTGTTACGAGTTCTGTTGTTTGGTCTAAGACAGGGTTTACTCTGAGGACTCGGCTTGCCTGGAGCTCACCATAGACCAGGCTCACCTTGAACTTGTGGCAAACTTCCTGCCTCTGGCTCCTGAGTTCTGGGTTATAGGCATGTACCACAACACCTGGCTGGTTCTGCATTGGTTTTAACAATGATGTTAAGTAGAAGAGGGCATGTTTATGTAGACACATGAGGGCCCCAGGGGGCCATGAGGTGAGAGGTTTCATAGGCCTTGTGACACCAGACAGAGCAAGGTGGGCTGGGTTCTTGGCAAGGTCTCTGACAGCGGTGTCAGGTGAGTGGCCTCAAACCACCAGCTCTGTCTGTTGAGCTGAGTCTCCCCAAACCAAGTACTTTTCCAAGGAATCCAAGAGGGGTGTTCACTAAAGCAAGTTAGGGTTGTAAGGAAAGCACAAACATTGACTTCTGAGCCAGGACAGGATGGGGTTGCCCTGTGGATCTGCAGCCCACCTTGTCTCTCACAGGTCACCCTGGAGACCACCATCGGCAACAAGAATTCAGCCCTGTGGAAGTACGTGCAACCCCAGGGCTGCGTGCTGGAGTGGATCCGAAACATCGTGGCCAATCGCCTGGCCGTGGATGGGGCCACCTGGGCAGAAGTCTTCAAGCGATTCAACAGTGGCACGTGCGTGTGTTTCTGGCCCCATACCCCTACTTGGAGACCATCGGGGCTCTGGGGCCTTCTGCCCAGCCCCTTCTTGCAAATGCTTACTGGGGCAACCCAAGCCCTTTTTTTGTTTTCTATTTGGGTAAACTGGGGCTCAAGAATGAAAGAATTTTCTTCTATCCTCTCCTGTAAGCCATTCCTTCCTTGTGCCTGGCAGGTATAATAACCAGTGGATGATTGTGGACTACAAGGCATTCATCCCCGACGGGCCCAGCCCTGGAAACCGGGTGCTTACCATCCTAGAACAGATCCCGTGAGTCCTGGGGGCAGAGGGAGGAGGGTCCCTGACGGGTGCAGGTGGGAGGCTCAGGACACAGCACAGCTCCTGCTCAGGGCCCTCGGAGCTTGTCCCCTCACTTGCTTTGTCCCTCTCTCTGGGTCTCAGGGGCATGGTGGTGGTGGCCGACAAGACCGCGGAGCTCTACAAGATGACCTACTGGGCTAGCTACAACATCCCGTATGTCCTTCCTTTTTCCACCCCTACCCCCATCTGTCCTCCCTGAGGCAGGCTCCTTCCCCAGGTGGCATCTTAAACACACAGAGCAATGAGACCTGCCCCAGCCCCTCTCCTGCTGTTAAAGTTCTACCTCATATGTGACCTCCAGTTCTGGTACTGCTGCAGGGTGTCTTTGGATGGACACACCTTGGGACTGGATATTGCCACGAATTCAGCTGAACCTACCCGCATCTCCTGAGAGATGGAGATGCCCATGCAGTACCCAGCCTGGGTCCCTAAATCCAGTCTTAGCCGGGCTCCTCTGAGCTGCCTTGCAGCCCGTGCTTTCTCAGGGTGTTAAGGTCCTGCCATTGGGTGCTTGTGACCATGATACCTGAGTGTAAGAGCCTGTTCTCGTTCTCATTCCATAGATGTGGAAACTGAGGCAGGAATCCTGGCTCATCCATAGCTCCTTGGTCAGAGAATTCTGAAATAGACCCCAGAGCCCAGGTTTATCCCCTACAGTACAAGAGGGCCTTGCTGCAACCTGACGTGGCCCTGACAGCAGCTGCACCGTGACAGTCAGTCATGGCCAGTGGGAGTCGTGGGTGACCACCCTTGTCCCAGCAGGTTCTTTGAGACTGTGTTCAACGCTAGTGGGCTGCAGGCCTTGGTGGCCGAGTATGGAGACTGGTTCTCCTACACTAAGAACCCTCGAGCCCAGATCTTCAGGAGGGACCAGTCATCCGTGAAGGACATGGGCTCCATGGTCCGGCTCATGAGGTGGGTCAACAGAGTCCTGGCTTGGTGCAGAGAGTCACGTGTGTGTCTGTGACAGTTAGTCTGCAGGTATGCCTGCTCCCCGCCCTCCTTGGGGAACCCCTTTCTCCTGGGAGGTGGAGATGCCTGCCCAGGACCCAGACTGGAGCTGAAGTGTGGCGAGGCAGCCTGAGTCCCCACACATGCTGTGGAGTAGACCAGGTGTCTGGTCTGCTTGGTGGAGGGGCCTGGAGAACCTCCCCTAAGAAGAGCCAAGTGACGAGCCTGGGGGATGACCCTTGGAGGTGTGAGGGTAGGCCACATCTGGTACTGGGGTGACCTGTGGAGGGGTAAGAGTGGGCCACATCTAGGACTGGGGTGACCCTTTGGAGGGGTAAGAGTGGGTCGTCTCTGGCCATACTGAGTCATGGCTGGTGCTGGGAGAAGCCTAGGAAGTTCAGGAAGGGGTCAGGGCCACCCTTTCTCCGGGCTTTTCGCATCCCTTCCATCTGCACACAGGTACAATGACTTCCTTCACGACCCGCTGTCACTGTGTGAAGCCTGCACTCCGAAGCCCAATGCGGAGAACGCCATCTCTGCCCGCTCTGATCTTAACCCTGCCAATGGCTCCTACCCGTTTCAGGCCCTGCACCAACGTGCCCATGGTGGCATCGATGTAAAGGTTCGCCACCCAAGCCAGCTACCACATTGCCTGGGGAAGGGTGGGTGGGACGGATGTAGGATCGGGTCAGACGGGTCAAGGTGAAGGGATACCTGCTTTGGGGTCAGCCTTAGAATGGTGCTCTGATTCAGTGGCCTGCTCTCTGACCTCCAGGTGACCAGCTTTTCCCTGGCTAAGCACATGAGCATGCTGGCAGCCAGTGGCCCCACGTGGGACCAGTTACCCCCTTTCCAGTGGAGTAGATCGCCGTTCCACAACGTGCTGCACATGGGCCAGCCCGATCTCTGGACATTCTCACCCATCCAGGTCCCATGGGACTGAGAATCTGCCTCCACCCAGTTGCCTTCACTCTGTGTGGCCACCCACCCTTTGGGGCTCTGGTCTGGATGGTCTCCTCTGCAGGGACACAGACCCAGTGGGCTCAGAGCTGATTCTCTGCCCCCTCACCGCTCTTGCTCTGTGCCTGTCACCAGTGGGCTGGGGCTTATGCTTGGCTGTGGGCCTGGTGGGATCCTGGGTGTCATTCTCCTACTGCTGGTCCCTCAGTGTCTGTGTGGGACTCCGATAGGGCTCATCGTTGCTGTCACTACTAGCCTGCGGGCCTATCACCTCAGGGAACAGTCCGTGTCCCCTCTGGGCAACTTTCCTGAGGTAGAAGCTTGAAAACAAAAACCAAAGTTTCTGGCTGCTGGTAGCTGGAGGGTCTTGTGTTCTTTCTGCAGGAGGGGTGCACCATCACCCTGTTCTCCTGCCCCACCCCCAGCCCGAGCTTGCCCCTGGCCTCCTGGTAGGTGTCCCTGGCTCTGTTCCGAGGGAGCCAAGCATGGGCTGTACTCCCACTGAGTAGGAGGGGCCATGGCCGTGCTGTGTCTTGTGAGGCAGCAGTGAAGGTCAGGGCCCTGTACCACGCCCTGCCCATTGTTCTCGCCATCCATCTGTCCTTTCACTCCTGTGCCAGCCCACTTACCACTGTCTGACTGCAGAGCAAGCCCCCCGCCCTCCCAGCACCCATCCTCACCTACTCACCCAGCCAGAACCGCACACCCTTTCCTTTCGGTTCTGAGACAGAGTGCTGCTGTAACGGGCATTGGCGGGCACCCTGCCACAGCTGCTCTGGCCCCCAGAGGAGCAATGCTCCCTACCCACGTACTAGTCACTTGGGTCTCCCAGTGGGCTGGTGTAAGAGTGGGGCCTACACATTCATCATAGAGACCTGGGGTAGGGGCAAAGTGACTAGTACGTGGGTAGGGAGCATTGTTCCTCTGGGGGCCAGGGCAGCTGTGGCAGGGTGCCCGCCAATGCCCGTTACAGCAGCACTCTGGAGGCTGGCCGAAGTAGGAGGCTTACACTGCACGTAGGCCGCATGTCAAAAACAAACAAAACTCTAAAGTCTTTGCTTTATAAATATATATATTATTTATTTACAATGAAAAAGTGCACATTATAAACATGGGTGAAGGAGGGTGGGGCCACTGTCAGGTGCATCCTCTGCCCACACTACTTAGGGGTGCGGGGTCACTTGGGCAGCCCGTTCAGACCGAGCTGTGCCTTGAGAGCCTGCAGCTGGGCCAGGCTGATGTTGCTGCCGCCACACACGACCACCACCAGTGAAGCCAGCGGCCTTGGCAGCCGGCCCTCATCCTGCAGCCTGCACACCACGCCACTGTACACTGCAGCCAGAGCTGCGCCGCACGCGGGTTCCACTAGGATCTTCTCGTCATCTGTGGGGAAGGGACTGCTCAGGCTGAATCCAGCCTCAGTTTCTTCAGCCTGTGTTAAGAGTTCTCAGGCACCTGAGGGGAGTCACAGGTGCCTAGGTGTGGGGCAGCAAGCTGTGGTTATTAGTAGCTGACAGTGTGCCATTTTTCATCCTTTTTTGCCTTTTTTCTCTCTTTGAGACAGGGTTTCCCTGTAGCCTTAGCTGTCTTGGAACTCACTCAGTAGACCAGGCTGGCTTTGAACTCACTGAGGTCCACCTACCCTTGCCTCCCTCCCGAGTACTGGTATTAAAGGCTTGCACTACCACCAGGTTCTTTTTGACCATCTTGTTCCAGGCTGAACCAAGAGAGTTCCATTATAGACCACTTCCGAATCCAACTCATCTCAATGCTTGCCCTTCTGACTCTGGCTACCAGGAAGCTCAAGATGGACATTTGAAAGGCTGGTTGTCTTCCCTGCTGTCTTGGTTACCAGACTCACTTTTTTTTTAATTATTAAAATGTTTTTCATTTATTTTACATACTGACCATAGTTTCCCCTCCCTCTTCTCTTCCTGCTCCCTCCCCTCCACTTCCCTCTAACCCTCCCCCCTCAACCATTCCCTGTCTCCATTCAGAAAGTGGTAGCCTTCTCATGGGAGTCAACAAAGCATGGCATACCAAGTTGAAGCAGGACCAAGCTCCTCCCCCTGCACCAAGGCAGGGCAAGGCAACCCAGCATGGGGAATAGGTACCCAAAAGCCAACTCAAGTTCCAGGCTCAGGTCCTGACCCCACTGCTAGGAGCCTTACACACAGACCAAGCTGCACAGCTGTCAGCCACATGCAGAGGCCTAGGATGGTCCCATGCAGACTCCCTAGCTATTGGTCCAGAGTCAGTGAGCTCCCACGGGCTCTGTGGGATCCCCTGTCATGACCTTAACCCTCTGCCTTTCTCTCCAGCAGGACTCCTGGAGCTCAGCCCAGTGCTTGGCTCCCAGGAGTCCACCAGGATGACCCCAGCTAAGACTCCTAGCAGTAGTGGAGAGGGTGCCTGACCTGGCCATCTAATGTCACCAGAGTGGTGACTACCCTAATTGTCATGGAGAGCATCCGTCTAGTAACTGATGGAAGCAGATGCAGGCTCACTGATGAGTGACTTCAGTGTTTCTTCTTACCACTGACTAGCTTTAGCTTCCACTCACGAGGGATTCTAGGCCGAGGAGGGAAAAATGAAGGGTGAAAGGTCCCACGGTACGTACCCACAAACTTCTCAATAGCGGACACAGCCTCCCAGTCCGAGATGACCTCAGAGAAAATGGGGTGTTCGTAAAACAGCTTCAGGGCCTGCGCCCCCACAGTGTTCACACCCAAGGCCTTGGCAACACTGGGAGATGGGAGTGGGGAGAGGAGTGGGAGACGGCAGAAGGATGCACGTAAGAGGCAGGAACTGCAGGTGAGGGGTGGGATTGGGCAACCCCTGCCCAACTCGGGAGCCTGCACAGTGGTCTCCAACATCACACTGGCCTGACTCCGATGTGCCCTGTCCCCAGCCTGTAGCCTTGACCTGCTTTGTTTGCTTGCTTCTTGCCCCAACCTGCCAAGCTCAAGATGAAGGCCTCCTCTTCCAGAGGGAATCCCTAGTCCCTCGGTTTAGTTGAGGTTTTCAAATAGTCCCCTCCCATCCTGACATAGGGAGAGCTAGTCCTTACTAAAGGATTAGGTGCCACACACTTCCCAAACTCAGTTTTAAAAAATATTTATTATGTACAGTGTTCTGCCTGCATGTTTGCCTGCAGACCAGAAGAGGGCACCAGGTCTTATTACAGATGATTGTGGGCCATCATGTAGTTGCTGGGAATTGAACTCAGGACCTCTGGAAGAGCAGCCAGTGCTCTTAACCTCTATGTCATCTCTCTAGTCCCCAGACTCGGTTTTATAGAACGGGAATCAGGAACAAAGGTGGGGCAGGCAGTGGATGCCCCAAGGTCACATTAACTTAGGGGCTAAAATAGCTGCTTGAATGCCCCCTACTGCACCCATACTTCATGGCAGGATGCCAGTCCCAACAGCGATGTCATTCCCAGAAATCTGGAAGAATCCCTTACCTGATTCAGCCTTCCCTCCCTCCGACAGAAAGTGTTGTCTCCCTAGAAGTCTCTTCTACAGCCCTCAAGGATGTCTGGTGCAAACCGTGTCCAGCCTCCCTTGCAGCTAGGTGTGGCTGTACAACTAAGTTCTGCCCAGTGGGCAATAGAGGAAACATAGACAGCTCTGACTGCTGAGGGTTGGTCTGAGAGTGCTATGTGCCAAACAGCTTAGATAAGGTAGACCAGGTTTAACTCACGCGACGATTTTAACTCTAATCATGGGTTTGCTGAGGTGTAACCCTACTGTCAATCAAGGAGCAGCCCCACTTTGTCTTTAAAGTTTGGGTGTGTCTGCCGCGCGGTGGCTCACACCTTTAATCCCAGCACTTGGAAGGCAGAAGCGGGCGGATCTCTGTGAGCTTGAGGTCAGCCTGGTCTACAAGAGCTAGTTCTAGGACAGGCTCCAAAGCTACAGAGAAACCCTGTCTTGAAAAAAACAAAAAAAATTTAGGTGCATCCTTCTGCCCTCACTTCCTGTTTTCAGACGGAGTGTGGCTGTGCTGGTTGGCACAAAGGCAGCCACTTTGGGCCCTAGGTCAGCACACTCAGCGTGGTGGTGCAGCAGACTCAAGGAACTTGGCCCACAGCTTCAAGGAGCTGTCTCTAATAGGCTTTTTTCTTTTTCTTTTTTAACTAGGGAGAAACAAAGTTCAATTTTGTTTAAGCTTCAAATTTGGGGTTTGGTTATAAATTCTTGTGGGCAAGAGGGTGTTTTATTTCCCACCCTGTGTCCAGGATCAGCCAGGGTCTTGCATATTTTGGAGGCCAGATAAGTGTCCAGCAAAGCAGTGAGGCATGAGGATCTCAAGAAGTGTACGGCATTGCCTGCCATTATCCACACAGAGACTCGTGTTCAAGGCCCAGGTGTACCATGCATGTGCCTGGGTAACTTAGGGAAAATGGCCAAAGCCTCATTTTCACTGCATGCACAACAGGGAGGTAGGTGCCTGGACTCACCTGGTTATCTTGGGCAGGGTGACCAGCTTCCCTTCCTTGATGGCAGCATGGAAGCTGTGGGCACCGAAGGTCTCCATGGCGATGACAGGCACATCCTCCCAGCCCACCTCTTGCAGCCCCTGGACAACTCCACACAGCAGGCCCCCGCCGCCAACGGAGAGCACAATGGCCCCAGGCTTGGCACTCAGCGTCTCCTTCAGTTCCTTGATGATGGAAGTGTGGCCTTCCCTGGGCAGGAGAAGGGTGGCAGGTCAGGGCTGGGCTTCCTAAGACACAACGGGTGGTTGAAGATGCCAGATGAGGTCTGTATTTGCTTCCATCCCAGGCAATGGTGGCCTTCGGAACTGGTCCCTGCCCTCTCCCCACCCAGCCATAGCCTCACTGAACTCCTTGTAAGTGACATCCCCCCAAGAGAGAGGAGGGCTGCGGGAGTAGGTGGACTAAACCCCCACTTCCTACCCATCAGTGGGTACAGTCCCTGGATGCTCATTCCCCACAGACTCTCAGGGTCCCCACGGCCCGAGGTTCAGTTGCCCATGGCAGATGCTAGCGCTTCATCAGTGCATCCCCACCTCATTTGTTCCTAGTCACCCCCAGATGAGATGATCTCCCCAAATCTCTATCTGGGGACACCCCTCCCCATTGCTGATGTGTGCATCTGGATGTTTGTCTATTCTTTCCTGTATACATTGGGTGTGCAACATGGAGAGCCAGGAGGGATTACGCATTAAGACAGATAGGTGCAGTAAGGAGAGGGGTGGCCCCACCTTACCAGATGAGAGGGTCATCAAAGGGATGTATGTACACCCAGCCCGGGTTGTTCTTTTCTAGAGCCTTGGCCAGCTGGATGGCCTCATCCAACATCTGCGGGAAGAGAATGCAATGATGGGGGCTCTGTCCAGCGTCAGGAGCCCTCTCAGTCCTGCCCCCTGCCAGTCTGCACTCACCTCTCCCACGACTTCAACTGTGGCACCTTCATTCTTGAGCCGCTCAATGGTGAGGGTGGGTGTGGTGCTAGGAACAATGATAGTGGCCGGGATGCCCAGCCTTCTGGCAGCATAGGCCGTTGCCATGCCTGCATTGCCCGCTGTCAGGGTAGCAATGGAAGGGGTGTGTCTGGGACCCCAGGTGGGACTCATCGTCCCTTTCCTGTCAGGCTCTGGACTCCCCTCTCCTCCTAGGTGGCCTCTGGACTTCTTTGAGTGGGTTTATTGCTGCAGAGACCAGGGTCCAGAGAGGTGATGCACCTGGCCTCAGGACACACTGTCCAGGACAGAAAGGGAGAGAAAGCCTCCTGGCCACTTACCTGAAGAGCAGACAAAATGTCTATAGCCTTGTGCTGCCCTCTGTGGAGACAAGAGGAGGGGTCAGGCTTCCTCTCTGTCCCTACCTAGGCTCGTCCCTCTCACTGGGACTCACTTTCCTCCTCTTGGTGTCTGAACTACCCTCCCTTGGGCCTGTCTTCCCAAGGAGACTGGCTGGGGCAAGGGAGAAGGTGTCTTGAGGTATTCTCGTGGGCTGGCACCCCATTGCCAGAGGGAACCCTGATATGTGCACCCTACACTAAAATTATTTTCTTTTTAGAAAGATTGTGTTTTTTTATTTAAGATTTATTTTATTTATTTATGTGTGTGTGCATGTGTTACCTGCAGGGGGCAGAAGAGAGCACCAGATGACCCGAAGCTGGAGTTACAGGTGAGCCAACAACTCAGATGCTGAGAGTGAGACCCAAGTGTTCCTAACTGCTTAGCTAACTCTCCCGCCCAATAGTTATTCATTTCTGTTTATGTGCACGTGAGTGTAGTTGTTCTTGGAGACCAGAGAGGGTATCAAGTCCTCTGGATTTGTGAGCCGCCGTGTGGATACTGGGAACTGAGGTTCTCTGCAAGAGCAACCAATGCTCTTAATTGCTGAGCCATCAGAATTCCAGCCCTTAAGATTATTATCATTATTAATTATTATTATTTTGTTATTATTATTATTAGAGACGGGGTCTTTTATGCAGCCTAAGATGCTACTCACTTTTCACCCTTTTGCCTCAATTCCCTGGGTGCTAAAATCTTGGGTGCACGTCTGCACACCGGGCTCTAGAACTGTCAGGTAGGAGGAAGTGCCCTTTCTGCCAGGATACCACCATGCCCTGTACCGTCTTGCAGAGGTGTCCAATGCCTCGGATCTTGAAGGAGCCCGAGGGCTGGGAACTGTCCATCTTTAGGTACACACTGGTGCCAGCCACTTTGGACAGGGCCATGCTGTCACGCAGCGGGGTCTTCACATGGAGGGGCTCCTGGACTGCCATGGCTGGGAGGCAGGAAGGAGATACAAAAGATCAAGACAGCTGCTCTCCTGAGCTCTCCGATCCCTCCTTCACACCCACAATGAGAAGGGAAGGGCACAGAATAAAATCTCAGCTGGGCCCCCTCTCCGCCCAGAGTTGGAAGGTCATGGGTTCAGAAACTTCCTTAGACTGTAAGAGAAGGGTCTTGCACAAACATCCTTAGGCTGTAGTCATGGGCAAGTTTAGGGGAAAGATCTTGCACAAGGTGGTTCAGAATGAGTCACAAGATGGGGGTGTGGATGCAGCAAGTCTGTTTCTGCAAAGTCACCAGGAACCAGCCTCAGTCCATTTGTTTCCATGAGCTCAGAGCATGTCAACAAACATGAAAGAAATGGGCCAAGTGGGATCCCTGTGGAGAGTGGCCCTCAGGTCCACAGCACCCGTCCATGCTCAGCATTTTTTTTTTTTTTTGGTTTTTTTCGAGACAGGGTTTCTCTGTGGTTTTGGAGTCTGTCCTGGAACTAGCTCTTGTAGACCAGGCTGGTCTCGAACTCACAGAGATCCGCCTGCCTCTGCCTCCCAAGTGCTGGGATTAAAGGTGTGTGCCACCACCGCCCGGCTTATGCTCAGCATTTTTGCCCTATTGTATATTACTTGTTTAAACACACTGTGTGTGTGTGTGAGTGAGTGTGTGTGTACTTGCATGCATACACATATGTGTGCAGAGGGCAATATCAGTTGCCCTCCAGCATATTTTTTGAGGCAGGGTCTCTCACTGAGCCTGGAGCTCACTGATTCAGTTAGACTGGCTGGCCAGTAAGCCCCAGAGATCCTTCTGTCTCTTGTTCTCTAGTGCTGGGATTGTAGGTATTTTTTTGCTGCGCTTGGCATTTTTGATGTGAGTTCTGGGGATATGGACACAAGACCTAATAGGAAGGGCTTTCCTAGGAAACCCTTTTATGGACTGAGCCACCTCCCAGTTCCACATATGCTAAAAATAAACAAACAAACAGTATGTTCTTATTAGGCTAGCTTTGAACTTTTGACTCTCATCCTAGGCAGATGGTAACTCTTGGGAGCATCTACGTATATAAGTGCTCAGTCTCCCTTTGCTGGGATCACAGGTGTACCCCGCCATGCCTGGTGTTGGACACACATTTGTTTTTTCAAATGAGCCTTTGATCTGGTGCAGGTCTGTGTCCTGGCACTTGGGAGGTGGAGGCAAGAACATCAGTCATTCAAGGTCATCCTTGGCTACTAGACCCTATCTCAAAACAAAAACAAAGACTTGAGACTCCAGCAGCAAGCTGTGAAAGGTTCTCAATGCTTCTCATATTTTTCCTTCCTTCCCTCCTTCCTTCTTCCTTTCTCCCCTCTCCCTCCCTACCTTTCTCTCTCTTTCTTTCTTTTTTGAGATAGGGTTTCTTTCTGTGTAGCCCTGACCATCCTGGAACTTGCTCTGTAGACCAGGCTGCCCTTGAACTCAGATATTCACCTGTCTCTACCTCCTGAGTACTGGGATTAAAGGTGTAAACCACCACCACCTGGTAGCTCTTAGTTTTTTATAAACAGATTTTTTTTTTTTCCTGGCGTGGGGACCAGAGAGACAACACAGACCCCTGGTTCACCTTCATCACACAGTTCCCACACAGAGAGGAATCCTCTCAAGGCTACATGACAAGTTCAGGTTTGGCTAATGGCACCACAAGGTCCCTTTGGTAGTCACGACAGTGAGGAAGCATTTGGGTTAACACTGGCTCAGCCACTGTCACCTTGCAACCCTATGAGAGGCCCTAAGAGAGATCCAGAGACAAGTAGGATCAAGCCTAGGCAGATGGTGACTCTTGGGAGCACCTACATATATAAGCACTCACGTGTGCATGCGTGTGTACATTTGTGTATGTGTGTGTGCTCCTGTGTGGGTATGAGACTCAAACTTATTGTGATCCTCTTGCCTCAGTCTCAAGAGAGATAGACTCAAAGTCATTGTGAGTCTCCTGCTGCCAAGTGCTCAGATTACAGACAAGCCCACTAGGCGCCTCTTTCTGGTAGACTTACTGAATGATAGGGAAGAAGGGCATGCCAAACAAGGATACCTCCAAATTTCTTTGCTTTATCCTTCTTCAGCTCCTAGCTAGGTCCCATCCTAATACACCAGGTCTCCTCTGGACCTAAAAGGCTCACCTGATGCAGTCTCTGGTTAGTGGGTGGGTCCCACCATGCAGACCCCTTCCAGGTGGCTTTGGGGTGTGCCACCTGGTCCCTGCCCCAGGCTGCAACATTGGGGACCTTTGGAGAAATGGACAGGGTACGCCGTCTCCGTACTGATTCCCACCCAGAGGCCAGTCCCACCCGGCTCCATAGATGGTAAGAGTCAGGAGAGGAAAAGGTGTAAGGTAGATGGGGGGGGGGTAGGGTCTTGGCAAATGGTGTGGAGCCCGAGCTCCAGGGCAGAAGTCCCTCCCTTGTCATTTAGCTCATGCGAGCACTCAGTAAACACAGCCTGTCACATCTCACCCTTCTGACATCCTGAGCTGGAGGGTCCTACCATCGTCCCATTTTACGGATCAGAACACGGAGAACTGAACTGAATGTGCCCCAGCCCCTCACCCCTTCCCTGGGTACCTCTCTCTGGCTGTCCCTGGCTGTCCCTAGCTGTCAGTCCTGGGGTACGGCTGAGGGGCCACGTACCTGGCACAGAAGGAGCTGGACAGAGCAGCGAGAGATGTAGATTGTGTCTGTGTCCTGGGAGAGTAGAAGGTTGGCAGGACTCTGAGCTCCAGGCTTTTATTCTCCGGAGGAACCTCGGGGCAGCCAATAAGGGCCCCCGCAGGCCACGCCCCAAAGCCACGCCCCTTGGTCCAGGACTGGGCGGTGGCAGGGGAGGGCACTCAGGCCTGGTCTCCATCCTGCCCTCCAACTCTGTCCACCTCCCCTTTCCTCCTGGTTTCTTCACTTTCAAGTGAAGACACTGATCTCCCAAGAACCTGTAGGACCTGGGGTTGGGGGTGGGGGTAGCACTAAAGAGCCATTGCCAGAGACCCTGAGGTCCATCTCACAGCAACAGAAAAGTTGGGCAGTTGCTGGACACTTAGTATGTGGCCGTGAAACAACCACAGCCCAGCCCATGGTGCCTCACACCCACGATCCCAGAAGTTGCAGAGGCAGAGGCAGGAGAACTACACGTTTGAGGTCAGCCTGGATTAAAGAGTGAGATCTTGTCTCAAAATAGAAAGAAGGGGCAGAGGGGAGAATGGGACTCAGCCACTGAACCCCAAATTAGTGTCAAACCATAAAAGACGTTAGTTTAGAGTGGAAATGAGGCTCAGGTCCCAGAGATAGTGAGAGGCGGGACTTCTAAGCCTGTGATTGACAGAGCTACTTACCTCCATCCTCTAGGGACATAATAAAAGGGCAGATGGGTAAGACCCAGGGGATTGGGGGTTCAAGCCCTGGCTCTGCTGTTACTAGATATGCAGCTCTGGGCAAGATGGCCTCCCACAGCCTTTGATTGTTCATTTGTAAATGGGAATAGACGCCAGCAACTGTGCGCCAGGCTCTGGAGATGTGTGTGTTAGGTCTCTCACCTTAAAACTGAACAGGCAGCCAGTGTGTATTAGTAGCCTTCATCATCACCATCACCACGATTACTATGGACACCATCATCTTCATCATCGCTATCTTTACTACAGTCAACCCCATCCCCATTACTACCACGACCTAGAACTGGGAGGTCTTACACCTAAAATCTCTTTCAGCTCTACTCCAAGCCTCTGGCCTGTTTCTGGCTGTGTGCAGAGAGAGGCCTGTGTATCCACAAGGGCGCACACACACTCACACGCATGCACACTGACAGGCAGATGGTCCAACTGCTTCTTTCTCTGGCCTCCCCAAGAATGCGCTCTTGTCCTGATGGCTGTGCCAAGGACACCGATGGACACTGCGTGGCGATAGCGCAGTCGGCCTGCCCTGGCACCCCCCTCCCAGGCGGAACAAGCTGCACATTGTCATTGCTCCCTCTGATCACCCACAACAGGGATGGCCACAGGGTGTGGGTCAAAGGCACGAGATAGGCAAGCTGGGGTAACATGGTTATCACAAAGCTCTTGTGTAAGAAACATAATGAAGGCAATATACAGCAAGCCATCAGTCAACATCAAACTAAATGGGGAGAAACTCAAAGCGATTCCTCTGAAATCAGGAACAAGACAAGGCTGTCGACTCTCCATATCTATTTAACAGAGCAGTACTTGAAGTTCTAGCTAGAGCAATAAGACAGCAAAAGGAGATCAAGGGAACACAAAGCCATTGTGTGGATACAATCATCTCTGGTTTCTCTGTACCAACACCCTAATGCCAGAGTAATGGAGTCCTGGTCCCATGCTATGGATCTCCTGTATGTATCTGACTTCCTTTGACCCATGTTGTAGGTAAGGACAGGCCTGGGGGACGGCGTTTACTGAGAGTCATTGGGGCAAGGGTAACTTGGGGACTCTTAGTTTTTAGGGAACACAGAGCTGATAGAGAGGGTTGGACCAGAAACAGGTGGACCGAGCAGTTCGGATACACCTGGAGGGTCTAGATATCATTATTTTAGATTAAATTTGAGTCAGGGTCTCACGTAGCCCAGGCTGGCCTTCAACTCATTCAGTTGCTGAAGATATCTTTCAACTCCTGATTCTCCTGCCCTCACCTTCAGAATGCGGAGATCATAGGTGAGTGCCAACTGTGCCTACTTCACCTGGTACTGAGGATCAAATGTACATGCTGGAAAAGCACTCTGCCAACTCAGCCATGTTCCTAGCCTCACCCCTTTCCAGCCCTTTCACACAGGCCTCCTTCCCACCTCAGTCCAGTCCAGCATCTCAAGGTGGTATGATTTTTGCATCTGTGGGGACAGTCCCTGGAGATACGTTAGATGTATCAGAGTGGAGAATGTTAGGCTTAGTTACATGCAATGCCCGGCGCAGCTCCAGATACCAACAGCCGCGTCTAAGGAACCACTCCAGGGTAACATGAATGACACCCAACCCTCCTTGTTCTGCCATCTCTGTTCCTGGCACTGCGGCCATGACTTAACCTCATGTACAAAACATGTTCTATTACAACTGCTGCTGAAACAGAGCCCCGAGAGGCGTCACATGGGCATGGTGGCTCATACCTGTCACCCTAGCACATGGGAGGCCGAGGTGGGAGAATTGCTACAGGTTTGAGGCCAGACTGGGGTACAGAAAGAGACTGTGTCTCTAAAGAAAAGGAAAAAGTGGCCAGGTGTGGTAAATCTGTAAACCTGGCACTTGGGGGGCAGAAACGGGAGGATCAGGAGTTTGACGTCATCTGGTGGATTCAAAGCTAGCCTGGGATACATGAGAACCTGTCTCGAAAAAAATAAAACGTGGCACACAGACACACACACACACACAGCTGGAAAGACGGCTCAATGGGTAAAGACATTTGCTGCCAAGCCTGATGACTCCCACAGATTGTCATATGACCCCCACATGTATGCCATGGCACATGCACAAAACCCCAAATAAATAAATAAATCTAAAAAAAACCATTTTTTTTAAATGTTAAAAAAAAAGAAAAGAGTTTGTCTGAACAGGGAGTCTCCCTTGCTTTGGACTCTGTGACCAACCTCTGTGGTCCCTGCTGGGGGACTTGGCAGCCACTGGGCTCTTTTCACCGTGGTCACCTGCTGCAACCCTCGCTGGATGGATGGGGCCTCTGAGAACCCTCTAGGGTTTCCCGGTGGCACCGTCCCTTGCTGACTCCCCCTGTGCGTCATTCCTAGTGACAAACAGTCTTTGCTTATCCCTGATGTGTAAAATCAGCCACCAAGCCAAGGTCAGGACCTGGCAATAGCTGGAGCCTCTCCACAAGGTTATCATTGCCCATGGTGACCCATGGTGACCCGTGCTGGACGTGGGGAGCTGGGCCAGATCCCATGCCCTTAGAGACCCCGAGAGAGACAAAGCAGCAGCTCCTTGACAAGTGAGGAGC
Source organism: Microtus oregoni (assembly GCF_018167655.1). NCBI lineage: Eukaryota > Metazoa > Chordata > Mammalia > Rodentia > Cricetidae > Microtus > Microtus oregoni. Next base: position 29,804,994 of record NW_024543062.1, on the reverse strand, counting down.
GAAAGAGCCTCACACCGCAGGGGCACGTACACTGCTTAGTTTGAGACAACAGGGCTGGGTTTTTTGTTTTTTGGTTTTTTTCCCCTTCTCCTAGGGGTTGCAGCAAATACTACTACTTGAATAATAGTAATGTGAGAACCTTCTGGGGCTCCAGCCCATAGCACCCCTTTAGGGGCGGTGGTCCCCACACCAATGTTTTCATCTGTCACAAACTCTTTCCATTTCTCTGAAGTCCAAGGGGTTTTGTTCTATGAGCCAGGGTCTCACTATGTAGCCCAGGCTGGCCTTGAACCCTTCATTCTCCTGCTTCAGCCTCCGAGTGCTGGGACGAGAGGTGCACACCACTATACCCAGATTAGCTATGGGTTTGTTCGTTGTAAGGTGGGTTCTCCCATAGCCCAGGCTGGCCTTGAATTTCCTTTATAGCCAAAAATGGCCTTCCTCTTCTGATTATCCAGTCTCCACCTGCCAAATGTTGAGATTTCAGGCATTCATCACCACACCTGGTTTAGGTATGCATTTTTAAGTCTCTAGGGAGGCGCGCCCCGGTTGACTGTCCCTCAAAGACCCAATTAGTCACTTTTTTTTTTTTAAACTAACTCCTTCCCTTGCTCTGGGCAAATGAGTTGTGGTGGTGGAGAGTGTCTCTGCCAGGGTTTCAAACTCAAATACATCTGAGGTTCAGTCACAAGCTGTTGGGTGCGGGCTGGGGGGATAGGGTGACCACAGGACTGTGACTTTCCAGAGAGGATGGTATAGCTTAGCTCGGCTGATGGAAATAATGCCCTAAGGTTGGATTCTCAGGCCTGCAATGATCAAACTTCTTGGTCCGGGGTGGGGAGTCTTTGAACTTGGCTGAGGATTCACGCTGTGTTGTGTGTGGGAAGACCCAGATTTCCTTGCTCTCAGTCGCTGCTCACTGGCTTCACCTGCCAGGTCCCTGCTCCTACCTAGTGACTGAGAAGCCGTGCAAAGAGGAGTATGAGGTGAGACTTGTGATGGAGGGGGCCGGGCAAGTGCCCGAGGCAGAAAGGTCTCTTTGTCCTGGGAACAGGGTGCACAGCTGGGGCTGAGGTGGTGAAATGAGGATTAATAAGCAACCCAGAGGACTGGCATGGTGGCTGTGTGGTGGCCTGAGGTGTCCCGGACAGGAGCTGGCTGACAAACATAGCCTCTCCCCCCTCCATTAGCCTTCCCAGCCCACCCTCCCCCTCATCCAGCCAGCCAGCCAGCGGCTGTGGAGCCCAGCCCCTCTGCAGCTCAGCCTCTGGCTCTGCCCCTGCTATGTGACCTTGGGCAAATGACTTGGGTTCTCCGAACCTGTCTCCTCAGTACGGGGTTGATTTTAATGGTTTCTTTTTGTACAGGTAATTGTACATTCTGTGATGAAATGACTCCATAGACTTCTTAGGAAACCTCTTTTACAGCCATAGGAATGATAACAGAGTGCCAGCTGTCGGCCCCAGTGTCTGCTCTACCAGGACACGAGGCCCATATCCCCCCCCCACACACACACACACGCAGAGCTCAGACAAGGCACAGAGAGGTTGAATGATCTGCCTGGGGTTCCCCAGCCAGGAAGTGGTGTTGCTATTATGTGCATCAGAGCCCGTTCCAAGATCTGTGTTCTAGATGCCGAACACCCTGCCTCCCCATGGGAGCACTGTGCCATTCTGTTTTCTTTCATTTCTTGGTTTTCATTTAAAAAAAATTTAAAATTACATTTGGTGTGTGTGCGTGCACGTGTGTGTGCATGCGTGTGTGCGCGCGTGTTTGCACGCACATGTGTGTGAGAGCGTGTGTGAGCATGTGTGCGTGCATGTGTGTGTGCGTGTGTGTGCGCCCGTGTGTGTGTGTGTGAGCGTGTGTGTGCGCCCGTGTGTGTGTGAGCGTGTGTGCACGCACATGTGTGTGAGAGCGTGTGTGAGCATGTGTGCGTGCATGTGTGTGTGTGTGCGCCCGTGTGTGTGTGTGTGTGTGAGCGTGTGTGTGTATGCGCACGTGTGTGTTGGTGCACTTGTGTGCCACAGCATGTATGTGGAGGTCAGAGGTCCATTTTTTGGCATCGGTCCTCTCCTTCCACCATGTTGGTCCTGGGAACCGAACCCAGGACATCAGTTTGGTGACAAGTGTTCTCACCTGGCAGACCATCTCAACAGTCCTGTTTGTCTGATTTGTTTTGAGACAGTCTTGCTGTTGAATTTACAGCAATCCTCCTGCCTCAGCCTCTAGAGTGGTGAGATCACAGGTGTACTAGCACTTGGCTTGTCTTATTACTTATGATTTTTCTTTTAAAAATGATTTAGTTCAGCACTGTGGTGTACACCTTTAATCCTGGCACACAAGAGGCAGAGGCAGGAGGATCTCTGTGAGTCTGAGGCCAGCCTGGTCTATAGAGTGAGTTCCAGGGCAGCCAGGGCTACATGAAGAAACCCTGTTTCAAAAATACAAAATAATAATAATACTTTTTTTTTTTGCTTCTTTGTTTTGTTTTGTTGAGACAGGGTCTCACCATGTAGCCCTGGCTGTCCTTGAACTCGCTCTGTAGACCAGGCTGGCCTTGAACTCACAGAGATCTGCCTGCCTCTACCTCCCGAGTGCTGGGGTTAAAGGCCTGCGCCACCACCGCCCTGCTTATTATTTTCATTGTGTGTATGGTGTGTGAGGTTATGTGCATGTGACCGAGTGCGGCTCCCGTAGAGGTGTCAGACCCGCTGGGACTGGGGTTACAGGCCATTGTGAGCCGCCTGATGTAGGTGCTGGGAACTGAACTTGAGTCTTCTTCAGGGCAGCACATGCTCTTAACCACTTAGCTAGTGACCCCCTCTGTGTGTGTGTTCACGGGTGCATGAGTGCGTGTATGTTGTGTGTGCGCACCCCTGCCTGGGCGTGCAGCTGTAATCCTAGCATTTGGATGGTGGAGTCGAGAAGATAAGATGTCCAGTGTTGTCTTCATTGACGCAGCAAGTTTAGGGCTAGCCTAAACTATACAAGATCCCACTGCAAGAAAAACTAAGGAGACTTCATTCCCAGGGGCTTGTGGTAGAAAGCTTAACAGACGTGTGCAAAGTTCTGGGTTCCTAGTCTTAGTGCTGGCGATGGGAGGCCTGAGAATGCGCTGTTGGTATACCATAAGCGTGTAATAAATGCAGACCCTTGTTTAAATATGCTATTGGTATACCATAGGCATGTAATAAATGCAGATCCTTGTCAACAGCTGGAGTGTTCCTCTACCAGGAAGCCTTTCTCCAGATTCCATCCTCCAGCCACTGCGGAGACCTTCTGCTCTCTGTTCTTTTGTGTGAGACCAGGCACCTGACAACGATGAGAGAGGGTTCGTGTGAGGGCAGAGGTAGGTTGGGCAGGGCCCCAGTCGTGGATTCTGGCTAAGCAGCTCCACAGGTAGGCAGGGGTTAATCATCAATCACAGGAGGGGAGCGGTCACACTGCCCTAAGGGACACCTATGTTGCCTGGCCCTTCTGAATCTTGCCTCTCATTTTGTATTTAGGGAAACTGAGGCTCAGGATGGAGGAAGCCCAGGGTCTCAGCATTGTTTAGTGAGATGGGGACAGAGGGGGCACAAGAATCTGACCCTTCTTCCTGGGAGCTAGAGAGCTATATCCTCAGAACTTCTAAGTACTTCTGTGACCCTGCCCTGTCCCCACTCCACACCTGTGGGCTCCCAACATCCTACCTGCTCCCACCTCCCACAGCACGGGCATCCTGAGTGCTGGGAGAAAGTGGGGACACGCTGTCTTGTTTGAGGTTAAAGGTCTCAGGTCTTGGCAGTGGTAGGTGTCTGGTAAATATTTATTTATTGGATGCATGAAGGAATGAGCAGCCTTTGCTATGAGCAGTAAATACCAGCAAGGCTTCTTCTGCTGGCTATGAAACAGCAGAGAGGGGAATGGGACCTGAGAGTCACCCTTCCTGTTCAGACAGGATGACAGCTCCTCCTTGTCTTCTATCTTCCTTTTATTTTATTTTATTTTATTTTATTTTTATAACAGATTCTCTCGATGTAGCCCCAAGTGTCCTGGAACTTGCTATATAGACCAGGCTGACCTTGAACTTATGGAGATCCTTCTGCCTCTGCCTCTGCCTCCTGAGTAGTGGCATTGAAGGCGTGTGCCACCATGCCTGTACTGCATTTTTGTTTTCTTGTCTCAAACTTAAGATGGCCCCAGTGTGGTCTGGGGAAAGTGGCCTGACCTAAGAACAGCTCTGGATATGTTGGATCTAGGGTGGCTGTGTTAGGAAGGTCATCCAAGGTGAGAGGTTCCTTAGGCCTCTTGCTGGCCAGCCCCTATGGATGGATGTTGTCTTTTCTGAGCCTCCATTGCCCCATCTGCCAGAAGAACCCACCAGGTCATTAACAAGCCATGAGCTGCATGAGGAAGGAGGGGAGGGTTGGATATCCCCCTGAGTTCATCTTGGCTGATTTGGTTGTGAGTCTTCACAGGACTCCAGAATCAGGAACTGTCCCTTTAACAGGGAGGAGGGGCCAGGCCCTGGTGGCCGGAAGCTCATCTAGTGGCCTGAGTCCAGGTTAGTCCTGGCTGAGCTGTAGGCTGTGCTGGTCTGGGGACTGTCCTTCCGGAAGGTAAGCGTTGTGGGAGTGGCCAGGAGCTGTGTGGTGGTTGCAGGGTGCAGCAAGTGGGTGTGAGGGTGGCTACTACCCCAGGAGCAGCTGCCCTGTCTCTCACCCCACTGGAGGTGGGCTCTGGGGACCCTGAGGGTGGATACCGGGTTGTGCAGTGGGAGGGGCATTCAGCCTGACTTTCTAGACTTTCTCCTGGTTCAACTGCTGTATGGTACCCAGTGGTCCCTGGGAAAAGCACTTGGAATTGTCGGGGTTGGAAGGAGGGTGGGTGAGAGTGAGTCCCAGGACGGAGTCACAGCTGTCTCTCCACTGCCTTACCCAGCACAGGGAGGTCCAGCCTCCTGCTCAGGCCCGGGAGCTGTCATAGTGGGGAGCTGAACCAATGGGGTCGCTAGGTTTGCTCAGATGGTCTCCACCCTGATGACGGTAAGGTTGCTGTCACCAAGAGGGGTCTGGGGACAGAGTTTCAGTTCTGTTTGTTCTTACTTTTGTTCTTTCAAGACAGGGTCCCCCCCCCCCCTTCTGTGTGTGTGTGTCTGTAATGCTGGCTGTCCTGGAACTCACTCTGTAGACCAGGCTGGCCTGGAACTCACAGTGATCCACCTGCCTCTGTCTCCGGAGTGCTGGGATTAAAGGCGTGCACCACTGTTTCCTGGCGAGTTTCAGTTCTTGAGGATAATGGTCAGCGAAGTGCCAAACAGCTTCATTTTCAATAAATGATGATGAGGAGGAGCAGGAGGAGGACACTGGCAGCCCAGGAGCTAAGATGGGAAAGCACACACTCGGGTTTGAACTCTGAGCCATGTTTCCTGTGTACCAACCCCTCTGGGTCACTAACTGTAAGATAGAGTTAAATACAGGACTCCGTCAGGGGTTCACAGTGCGTTCGGAGATAACTAGGAAGGTGCTGGGCACGTTGCCTGGCTCCCAGCAAGCCCCACACAACAGTTGGCTCTTATCAAGCCACACCGGGTACAATGGGCTCCTTCACTCTGTGGTTGAATTTAACCCTCATGAGGACTGTGAGCCATGTAGCACCACATCCAGTGTGTGGCATGGTTTGTGTTAGCTCATTAGTATCTTCCTGGTCCAAGAGTTCTTTCCTGGCTCCATGCCCAAAGGAGACACTTTTGTTCATCTTTAATATCCATGGTTTCCTGTTATTTTGTTGGTTTATAGTAGATCTCATCAAACTACAAGCTCGGCTCTGAGGTCGAAGTCTGTCTTCCTCACTGTGCCATCCCTGGGTCCCAAGCCCTAGCCGGGACCATGACATGCAGCATTGGCAGAAGGCCCCAGTCCTCACGGGTCCCCTCAGCCTGTCTAGAAGATTCAGCCTGGAGCGTGGCAGTGCGTGCGAGCAGTTCCTCTGCACCATAGCCCCCCAGTTGGGGTGTATATGTATTTGTTTCCATTTTACAGATGTGGAAGTAGGCACAGGGTGGTTGAGACACTTCCATGGGTCACACAGCTGGGGTTTGGCTCTGGTCTCTGGTTAGCCCCCAAACCTATGATCTGGGCTTGCAAGACAGAGGTGTGGGCTAAGCCAGGCTATGAGGGGTGTCTTAGTTAGGGTTACTATTGCTGTGATAAACACCATGGCCAAGAGCAACTTGGAGAAGAAAGGGTTTATTTGGCTTACACTTCCATATCGTTATTTGTCACCGAAGGAAGTCAGGACAGGAACTCAAAAGGACAGGAACCTGGAGGCAGGAGCTGATGCAGAGGCCATGGAGGGTGCTGCTTACTGATTTATTTCCCATGGCTTGCTCAGCCTGCTTTCTTATAGAACCCAGGACCAGCAGCCCAGGGCACCACCCACCACGGGCTGGGCTCTCCCACATCAATCATCAATTAAGAAAATACACAACAAAGCCAGTCTGCTAGGGTTGTTTTCTCAGCTGAGGTTCCCTCTTCCTAAACGACTCCAGCTTTGATCGAGTTGACATAAAAACTAGCCAGTGCTGGGAGTTTGGGGACCAGGTACAGACCATAGGCCCTCTTTCCCTGTGAGAGGTCTGCTTTGTCTTTGCCTTGTCTGGGGAGTTCCAGGGCCATCCTGACAAAGGGTCAGATTCACGGACCAGTTCCCTATTTGAGCCCCTTGAGTAAGAGTGGGGTTCAGGCTCCAGGTCCAGAGGGATAGCGTGCAACCTGCCCCCTGGTGGTCAGCCTTGAAACTGCAAAGGACCGCACCAATTTTATTTGTTTATTTTGTCCCTTCGGTGATTTGAAATAAGGCCTTCACACTTCAAGGCTATCCTTAAACTCACTCTGTAGCTCAGGCTTGTCTTGAACTCTCAATCCTCTTGCCTCAGTTTCCTAAGTTTGAATGCAGGGATTACAGGTGTGAGCAACAACCCAGTTTCTTCCTTTTCCCAACATCCTTATTTGTTTTTTGTTTGTTTACTTATAGACAAGGTCTCTCTGTGTAGCCCTGGTAGGCCTATAACTCTCTTTGTAGACCAGGTAGACTTGGAATTCATAGATCTTTATGTCTCTGCCTCCTGCATGATGGGATCAAAGGCTACGCACTACCACGTCCATATCTACCTCCCTCTCTGAAAATTGTATTTATTATTAGTGCATGTGGGGGGAGAGAGAGGAGAAAGAAGAGAGAGAGAGGATAGGGAGAGAGGAGAGAGAGAAGAGAAAGAGGAGAGAGAGGAGAGGAGAGAGAGGGAGAGAGAGGGAGAGAGAGAGGAGAGAGAGAAGAGAAAGAGGAGAGAGAAAGAGGGAGAGAGAGAGGAGAGGGAGGGAGAGAAAGGAGAGAGAGAGGAGAGAGAGAGGGAGAAAGAACCTCTGTGAACTATGTTCTTTCCTTCCACTTTTAAGTGGTTCCTGGGGTTCAAAGCCAGGTCATCCGTCTTACGTGACAAGCAGCATTTGCTGAGCCATTTCGCCAGACTCTTTTGCAATTTTTTTTTTTTTTTTTTGATTTTCGAGACAGGGTTTCTCCGTAGTTTTTTGGTTCCTGTCCTGGAACTAGCTCTTATAGACCAGGCTGGCCTCGAACTCCCAGAGATCCGCCTGCCTCTGCCTCCCGAGTGCTGGGATTAAAGGCGTGCGCCACCACCACCCAGCTTCTTTTGCAATCTTGTAAAATTTATTTTTATGTGTGTGTTTGCCTGCATAGATGCTTGTACACCGTATGCAAGCTGTGCCCAAGCTGGCCAAAAGAGGGCATCAGACCCCCCTAGAATGGGAATTATAGCTGTTTGTGAGGGTACTGGGATCTGAACCTGAGTCCTTTGCAAGGGCATTGAGTGCTCTTAACTGCTGAGCCAGCGTCTCAGCTCCTCTCCCCCTTTATGCTTTGAGACAGATCTTGTACAGCGCTGGCTGGTTTCAGACTTGCTGTGTAGCTGGTGTAAAATCAGCACCTCACTGAGTCTGGACAAATGTAGACCTTTGTAAAGCTGCGTATGCATGTACATTAGAAACAAAACAAGAGCTTACTGGCCAGTGTGACATCATAGCGTTATAATCCCAATACTAAGGAGGATGGTGGGTTCCAGGCCAAACTGGGCTACACAGGGAGACCCTGTCTGTCAATGGTAACTACAACAAACGCGTCTTTGCTTTCAGAGATACAGGCTGTGGTTGTATAATTGGGAACCGATAACCAGAAAGAGGGCCCAGGACGGCCAAGGGCAAAGGTAAGGGAATAGGGAAGGGCCCTGCCTCCCTGACACCTGCTTCACTATTTTTTATGGAAAAAAATTATGAATGAATGAATTTTTATTACTCTTTGGTCACACTCTGTGTCCCCAGTGCTATGGACAGCCACAGACACCGAGTGAAAGGTACCCAGTACGATCTGCCTTGTTCAGATGGGGAAACTAAGGTCCAGAGATGGGCAGACACGTGCATGGGCCTTGAAGCTTGGAAGCTGGGTTGGATATGGGGTGGCCAGGACCAGTGGCCTTGACCTTCCCTTCCCATGTTATAGTTAAGGAATCTGATCTGAGCATGCCCCCTTGCAGGTCGTCTGTGTGCCACAGGAATGGAGGGAGCCTTGGTGGATCATGGCAAGGCTGAGCCTTTCCATAGGGTCACGCCTCTGCTGGAGAGCTGGGCACTGTCTCAGGTGGCAGGCATGCCCGTCTTCCTCAAATATGAGAATGTGCAGCCAGCTGGCTCCTTTAAGATCCGAGGCATCGGACATTTCTGTCAGCAGGTGAAGGAGGGTGGGGAGGGGAGGAGGTCACGCGGGGCTGTGGAGGAAGTGTGGGAAGGAGAGAGGGAGAGGAGTGTTGGGTGTGGATGGAGCATCCAGCCACATTCCACAAAGGCCTCCATGACTGGAGTGACCCCCAACTCCATCCTTTCTCTCTCCAGATGGCCATGAAGGGATGCAAACATCTGGTGTGCTCCTCAGGTGACCCCACCCCTCTCTGTTTTACTAGGAGTCCTTAGGACTGGGGTGGGGGCAGGGGAGCCAGCTAGCACATTGGTCAATGTCCAGAGTTTGCTTACTTGCTTGTTTCCTTCCTTCTTTCGTTCCTTCCCTCCCCCCCCCCTTCTTCTTCTTTTTCTTTGTAAAGGCTATGTTAGGGACTCCTGATTCTCCTGTCTCCCCCTCCTGAGCACTGGGATTGCAGGTCTGCACCATCAGGACCAGTTTAGTTCCATTTTAAGGATTAGCCTCATTCGGGCCGCATCTCAGACAGCCACACCCTATCTGTTTTCAGTCCCTTTCCTATAATCTGAGATTTGTGGTGGTCGCAAGTGACAGAGATCCATCTCACGGAGGTTTAAGCTGCAGGCTCCAAGTTCTGAACTTCCTCAGGATAAGCGACTTTTAGAAATGGCTGAATCCAGCCGGTCTCTTCTCTTGCTCTCTGTCTTCTGCTTTTTCTTCTCCTCTTTTTCCTCTTTGTCCAGGCCATACAGAAGCCTGGGCAACATACTCACCCCTGAAGCAGTAACGGGTGAGGAGGTTGCATTTTCTGATTGGGTTGATGTAGATCAGGTGTCTCCCTCTGCCAGCAGTGGGGCAGATACACAGGTGATTTGCCGGGAGGTGGGGGCGGGGAGGCATGTGAAGTCTGAGGAACTCCTCCCTCCACTGCTCCCAGGAGGCAATGCAGGAATTGCAGCCGCTTACTCGGCTCGGAAGCTGGGCATCCCTGTCACCATTGTGCTCCCAGAGAACACTTCCACGCAGGTGGTGAGGCGGCTGGAGGGGGAGGGGGCCGAGGTCCAGCTGGCTGGGAAGGTAAGGAGAAAGTGGAAAGCAAGGGCGGAGTGGTGGGGGACGGGTGCTGTGTCCTCCCCCACGGCACCCCAGGGCACCGCCTCCACTTATTTTGGACAAACATTGGCCAGAACTAGTGTTTTGGTCTTTGGTCTTCTCTCAGGAGGGTGGAGAGAAGAGAGGATGGGTCGGGCAAGGGTACTTTGAGGGCTGGGACCTCTGGATGTCTTGTCCCATCCCGAGAAGACCCCTGTCAGAGGGCTGGAGAATAGTGTCCCCCATCCTCACTGACACTTGGTACTGGGACCTGAAAGGCTGGCAGTCTGATCAGACGAAAAGTCTTCAGTGATGTATGTGTCATGGATGTATCATTTCTTACTCTGAGACCGCAATAAGAAAGTAATGGGAGCATCAGCAGACCCCACACTGAAGCTGTATCCTCCCAAACCATGGTGCCCAAAGCTGTATCCTCTAAAGACAGGATTTCTCTGTGTAGCCCTGGCTGTCCTGGAGCTCACTATGTATGTAGACCAGGCTGGCCTTGAACTCACAGAGATCCACCTGCTTCTGCCTCCCAAGTGCTGGGCTGAAAGGCGTGCGCCACCCCCTCCCCCACTGATTTCTGCTTCTCTGCTACCTTCCACTCACCCATCCACCCATCCCGGAAGAAGGCAGGGCGGAGAGGGAAGCCCACTCTGCAGGACAGGGCATGTCTGTGCCGTCTGGGGTGTCCCAGAGTTCAGGAGGGTTGTGCCCTCTGAGTGGGCCACAGCAGCTCTCAATCCTTATTGGTGGAGCCTGTCCCAAGCAGCCCACTTTGTCCACTCCTCAGCCAGGCACTATGATTAGGGGACACCCAGAAGGTGAGCTCTGGGTGACCTATGGTGGACACGAGTGTCAGGGGCCATCTCTGCCCACATCTATGCTTCAGCTCACCGTGGGCCACCGTTGGGTGACATGGACTCTCATGGATAGACTGCAGGGATCCGGCTGGAATGTGGGGTTGGTGTGAGGGATTTGTCCCCTCCTGTGGCCCCAAAGCGGGCTCCATGTCACCAGCCCTGGAGTCCTTTGGCTCTGCACACACTGGGTTGTTCTGGTCCTGCTGTATAGGGACTCGGATCCCTTTGAGTTTGAGGGACACATGTGGTGTCCTTTGGCCCACACAGAGGCTGCAGGCCTCATCCTGGGAGGTGTGGTCTCATTCAGGGGAGATCTCCTCTAGCTCTGTAGGCGACCACAGTCCCTGTGGAGTCTGCACCCCAACTTTTTCCAGGCCTGCTACTTCCTTTAGGTCTGGGATGAAGCCAACATAAAGGCGCAAGAATTGGCCACAAGGGATGGCTGGGTGAATGTCTCCCCGTTTGACCATCCCCTGATATGGTGAGGCTTGTGGCTTTGTTTCCAGGGTGCCAGAGCAGGAGGGGGGAGGGAGGGACCCTGAGGAAACTAAGACCCAGAAAGGAGAAGAGCCTTCAAAGCCAGGCAGACGTGTGTTCAGACTTTGCTTCTTGGGAGTTGTTTTGTGGAAAGCACATAACTGTCCGTGCCTCAGTTTCTCCTTTGATAGAATGGAAAATAGAGTATAAAATAGTCCTTACCAAACACGTGCCTTGGGGCCTCATCTGAGAAGATGAGGTAGCAACCAGGAAGCCCACTACTTGCCCAAGGTCAGCTGGTCAGGGGCAGAGACAGGGTTCTTTGCTTCAGAACCCCAGCTGGTCCTAAGTCACAGGCTGGTTCCTCTTAACCCTCTCTGATAGGGGCGTTTCTTCCCAGAGTGGAGAGGGTCGAGTGAGCAAGGATGAGGCAGAGTGGTCTCCTTTCCTGGGAGCCCTATCATTCTCTCCACCCCCACCCCACAGGGAAGGCCATGCCAGTCTAGTACGGGAGCTGAAGGAGTCGCTGGGGAGCCCGCCGGGTGCCGTGGTACTGGCCGTAGGGGGTGGAGGACTCCTTGCAGGTGTGACAGCTGGCCTGTTGGAGGTAGGCTGGCAACATGTGCCCATTGTTGCGATGGAGACCCGAGGGGCACACAGCTTCAACGCTGCCTTGCAGGCAGGCAGGCTGGTCACGCTGCCAGACATCACCAGGTGGGTTTGGATGGAGCATCCGAGGGGGTAGAGGGTGGGGTGTTTCTGTTCTATGGTCTCTTTGTCCAAGGTAGTGGGAGTGGGGGCACCCCAAAAGTCTGCTTGTCCTGAAATTCTTATTTTATTTTACTTGATTTTCCAAGATAAGGTTTCTCTGTAGCTTTGGAGCTGTGTAGACCAGGCTGGCCTCAAACTCATGGAGATTCACTTGTCTCTGCCTCCCAAGTGCTGGCATTAAAAGTGTGCGCCACCACCACCTGGCTTGTCCTGAAATTCTAACCACTGTCGCAAAGATCCAAGTTAGAGGGTGTGGAAAAAAAAAAACAACCCGAGTTTATGGGTATACCCCTGTCATCCCAACACGTATAAGGCAGGAGGCTTGAGAGTGGAGTCCAGCCTGAACTTGCATAGACAGACCCTGTCTCAGAATAAGGGTGTGGGTGGTGCTGGAGAGGTTCAGTGGGTGTATGCCTGCCTCAGAAGCGTGAAGATTTGATCTCAGATTCTTAGCATCAACATAAAATCTGGGTACAGTGGCAGCACCTGTGACCCCAGAACTGGGAGAGAGGAGAGTGGCATTTCAGAGAGGCTTGCTGGCAACTCAGCCTAACAGAAGAAGTGAACCCCAGATGCAGTGGGCGACCCTGCCTCAAAAACATGCAAATGCAAGCTGGCCAGCTTCCCAGGGCTGCTGGAAGAGATGCCCACACACTGGGCCCAGGAGGTAGTAGACCTGAAAGATCAGTAAAGTTCCTGCGTTGCCAGCATGAGGACCAGTGTTCAGTACCCGGGACCTGTGTAAGACAGCGGAGCATGGTGGTGTGTGCTTGTAGTCTAGTCCAGGGCAGGCAGAGGCAGGTGGAGCCAGGCAAACGAGACCCTGTATATAAGAGAGAGAAAAAGAAAGAAAAGGAAAAAAGGGGAGCTTACTCCAGAGTGGCAGCCCAGCTGTTTAGGTCCCAAGCTAGGTACATGCCCCCCAGCCAGGCACAACAGAAAGCACCACGTAATATCCACAGGTGAGGCGCATGGGGGTGACCTAGGTTCCCCCCTTGGTTTTGGGGGTCACATCTGTCCTCAGTTCCCTTCTTGACCTCGTACTCACATCTACTATGTCTTAGCCATGTTTCTATAGCTGTGAAGAGACATTGTGACCACGGCTACCCTTAGAAAGAACGTTTAAGTGAGGTGGCAGCTCATAGTTTCAGAGGTTCAGTCCCTTATCCTCATGGTGGGGAGCGTGGTGGCACGCAGGCAGACGTGGTGCTGGAGCAGGAGCTGAGAGTACATCTTCTTGCAGGCCGCAGGAAGTAGACTGTGACACTGGGTAGTTTTGTGAGCAACGAAAACCTCAAATCCCGCCCCCACAGTGACACACTTCCTCCAGCAAGGCCAAACCTACTCCAGCAATAGTGCCACACCCTATGAGACTATGGGGGCAAATTACATTCAAACCACCACAGTCATTGATCCTTGGTGTGGGGCAACAGCCTCCCCTGTCCACTGGACCAGCCTTGTGGCCATTTGTGTGTGTGTGTGTGTGTGGGAGGCATGTGGTACAAAACCACGTTCTTCACTTATTCAAACTGTAGTCAGTGTTTTTTTTTTTTTTTTTTTTGATCCCAGCGGTGGTGGTACACGCCTTTAATCCCAGCACTCGGGAGGCAGAGGCAAGCGGATCTCTGTGAGTTAGAGGCCAGTCTGGTCTACAAGAGCTAGTTCCACGACAGGCACCAAAAGCTACAGAGAAACCGTTTCAAAAAATCCAAAAACAAAAAAAAAAAAGTTTTTGAGATGTAGCTCAGGATAGCCTTGAACTCCCTATGTAGTTGAGGATGACCTTGAACTGATCCTCTTTCCATGTGCTAGGATTCTAGGTGCACCCCACCACATCCAGTTATGGGGTGCTGGGGATGGAACCCAGGGCCTCATGCTTGCTGGGTGAGCACTCGTCCCACTTTGTTCGGTGCTGGGAGCAGAGCCCGGGGGTTTCTTCTAGTACCTTATTGAGAGAGTTCAAGGCCAGCCTGGACTCTGGTGTACTGCCACTTAGCTCCACTTCCTTTGTAGCCCAGGCTGGCCTGAACTTTTTCTGTAGCTCACTAAGCTACAGCCCTCTACAAGACTTATTAGCCTTGACTTGTGCCCATCCTCACCCCTCTCCCAAGCCTGCAGCCAAACTCCAGCCTCTCTCCCTCCCTCTGTCGAGGCCTCTCTTTCTATCCTTGTGATGGCTGAAGGCCCTGACCCCTTGCACATGTCAATTCTATGTCTGGAACACTTCTCATCTGTTTTACTTGTCTCCCCTTGGGTGTCAGCACAGAGAAACCCCACTGCTGTCTCCTGGGGTGCCGGGTTCTGATGCTTCCCACAATGTATCATGTGGGTGCTTATTCATTTGCACCCCCTGCCCTGGATACAGGACCAGGGCCTCAGACATGGTTCCGACTCTGAGCTCTGACAGGGTCCCACTAAGTTGTCCAGGCTAGCCCTAAACTCTTTCTGTAGCCCAGACTGGTCCTGAACTCTCTCTCTGTGTAGCCCAGCATGTCTGGGCTTCCTGACATCCTGTCCATCACAGGATGTGGGTGACCTGGGGCTCTGCAGGGTAGGGCTCTGGTGTGTCTGCTCTTCCATCTCCCCCCTGCCCACCTCCCTACAGTGTAGCCAGGAGCCTGGGAGCCAAGAGGGTGGCTGCGCGGACCTTGGAGTGTGCGAAGGAGTGTGAGATCCTCTCTGAGGTGGTGGAAGACCGGGAGGCTGTGAAGGCAGTGCAGAGGTTCCTGGGTGAGTGCAACCCAGGCCATCTGTCCACAACAACCGTGTCCCCAGCATCTGAGGCAGGACTGGCTGGGCAGTGATGATGTCACGGGTGTGTCCAGTAGTGGACGGGAGGAGGGAAAGTCTTAGGCAGCTTCAGGATGTTGGCACATGCTCCTCCTACCTTCTTGCCTCTGGATGTCCATCCTGGCCCCATCGCCTAATGCTTGTCCACGGTGATGGCTAGTGATCCAGTATATCCTCCTCCAAGAAGCCACCCTGATCACCCCACACCCCCTCACTAGCTAGAGACTTCCAATACACTCACCCCTCTGCCCACAGCTGCCTGGTTTTTATCTACTGTTTGGGTGTAACTGGATGGGGGTAGGGCTTTGTGTCTTAGCCACCGTTATGTCCCTAGGGTCTTCCAAACACAGAGGCAGGCAGAGAGTGAGGTATTTGTTGAATGAATGGGTGAATGTACGAGTGAGTGGGGAAGATGAATAATGGATGGATGGGCAGTAGAGGGAGAGAAGGATGAATGGATGTGTGGGGGTAGGTGGGTAGAGAAGGATAGGTGGGTGGATGGGTGGGTGGATGGGTGGATGGGTGGATGGGTGGATGGATGGATGGATGGGTGGATAGATGGATGGGTGGGTGGGTGGATGATGAATTGGTGAGTGAGTAGATGGTGAGTGGTGGATGGGTGTGGATGGATGGATATGTGGATGGGTGGGTAGATAGTAGGTAGATAGTGGGTAAATGGACACGTTGAGCAGGTTGATGAATGAAATCACATGATGGGTAGGAGATGGCTGGCTGGATGGCTGCTGGCTAGCTTTACAGATGAAGGCTACACTGATGGATGGACAGAGAGGCAGCCAAGTGGTGGAGTAAGGAGTAGGTCTGTAGAGAGTCAGACCTGTGATGGCAGAGGGGTGAATGATGGATGGATGGGTGGGTGGATGGATGCATGGGTGGGTGGATGTATGCATGGGTGGGTGAATGTTTGCATGGGTGGATGTATGGGTGGGTGGATGGATGCATGGGTGGGTGGATGGGTGATGTACAGATGGAGAGATGGATAGAGAGGTAAATGAAGAGATGTATGTATGTGTGTATGTATGTATGGATGGATGAGTGGGTGGATGGATGGATGGATCTGTGGTTGGGTGGGTGGAGCCCTCCTGCTGAGCACTGGCTGACAGTCCTCCTGCTTCTTCCCCACAGATGATGAGCGCATCCTGGTGGAGCCTGCCTGTGGGGCCGCCCTGGCAGCTATATACTCAGGAATCCTGGGGAGGCTCCAGGCTGAGGGCCGCCTAGGCCCGGCCCTGGCTTCCATTGTGGTCATCGTGTGTGGTGGCAACAACATCAGTAGCGAACAGCTCCAGGATCTGAAAACCCAACTGGGCTGTAGCTGAGGGCTCCCAGGGACCCCAGAGAGGCTCTTGGACACCTTCATGGCCGCCCAAGGGAGTGTCCTACCCTCCTCCTACCTTCCTCCTTCAGGTAGCCCTCTTGGATTGCTCCCAGGGGCTCCCTGCAGTCCACTGAATAAAGCCGCCTGATTTGAGTGTGTGGTTTCCACAGTTTCTGTGTTTTTACCCCTCGAGCTACACAATACTGAAGCAGGTTATGAGACAGTGACTCCTCATCATCTCATGGGTGGCTGCACCGAGCCTTAAAACGCGTCCCTCCCTGGAGGAGACGATGTCACCTGCTTAACTGCCGCTAACTTTCCCAAGAGCTCGTGAGTCCTCTGCATGACCGTCACAGAGGCCCTGCCAGCGAGTCCCTGTCACAGTGTGTGTGTGACTCCCCTCCTTCCTCCACGTCTCCACTCTCTGATCGTCTGCCTGCACTGTGTTCCTCCCAGAACTGCAGATTTGGCCCTCACTGGCCCCTTGGAGTCACAATCTGTGAGTGTGTGTGTGTGAGTGTGTGTGTGTGTGTGTGTGTGTGTGTGAGTGTGTGTGTGTAAAGTGTCCTAATGCCTCAAGGTCACGAAGCTGGCATTTGACCCAGCCAGGTGCAGACTGTACTTCTCAGTGTTACTAGGATACCTCAGCCTGAGTACTAAGGGTAGCAGGGCTAGGGGAGAGAGGTAGGAGTCGTGTTGTGTGTCCCCCCACACCTTCCCAGTGGGTCAAGGTCTTCAGCCCTAGACAATTTCCTAGGAAACAAGATGACGTCAACTCTGTTGAAGCCACAAGGGGGCAGCAGAGTGTCTCCTATGGGGAAGGAGGCTCAGGGTATCTTGCGTTCCTGCAACCCTGGGATTCCCCTGGGCTCTCTCCCAACGTGGGGGTTCTGAGACCCCAGAGCGGTCTGGGACACACCTGTCTTTGTATGGGGTCTTCTGATTCCCCTCACAGTCTGCCAGGTGACAAAGCTTATCGGGGGGGGGGGGGGGGAGGGGGAGGAGCGGGTCACAGCGCAGGGTAAAACTCATTTCCCAGTGGTGTGTGGGCTGTGTGACATCAGGCAAGTGTCCTTCCTTCTCCGGCCTGCAGCCCACAGACTGTGACTCACCTGCTTCCTCAAAGGCAGGATTCAGGCAGCAGTGTCCTCCACTCTCAGATCTTCTGCCTGCCCTGTGTGTTCCCTCCAGAACCACAGACCTGGCCCTCATGTGCCAAGAATCAATTCCCCACCAGGCACCTGGGAACCAGTTCCTGGTTCCTTGGAGCCACAATCTGTGAATCTGCCAGGAAAGAGACTTTGGCGCTGTGAGTCCTGGAGCCAGATGCATCCAGACCTGAGTCTGTCTTTGTTCTTGTTATTATTCAAGGCGTCCTGAGCAGACATTCCAGGCCACTCTCACCACTCTAGTTCTTGCTGTCTGTCAGTGCTCTGGGCTGTGACGTGGGCTGATGGAGGAGGGCAACTATGGACCTGTCATGTGTCTCAGGGCTTTGGACCATTTTGTCCCATAATGACCAATGCCATCCAGATAATTGCTATCTGCAGGCAGGTGAGGAAACTGAGTCAGGACAGTTGAACCGCTTGGCCTGGACACACAGCTTCTGTCTAGAAGCTCCCCTTCCTCAGCCTGTGCTTCTTGCCTGCCTTGCTTTCCATGCTTCTGACTCACATACATCCTTCAAGCCTGGCATGAAGTCTGCCTCCTCCTGGAAGCCTCCCAGGACTGTCCAGGCTGGCAATGTTCTTCCCTTCTCCTGTTCCTATGCCCGAGTGGCAGAGACAGTCTTCGGTTCAGGTGCTGGGGATCCCAGGCAGCCCTGGCTTGGCCTCAGCCCCGTGACTGCCCCTCCTGGGAGACCTGTCAGCTGCTGTTTGCTCCTTGCCTGGTCTCTGGAGCCGCAGATAATAGCCCCAGAGGACTGTTGACCCACCTGGATAATGTGTGTTTCTGAGCTCGATTCAGACCCTCTGGTTGACGCCCAAGGCATCTGAAAGCTGGGAGGGAGGGTGGAGAGAGTCAGGGACAAAGGAAACGGGGACATGGCAGACTTGTGGCAGGGCCAGGTTCTGTGGGTGGACACTGATTCTGTAGCCTCTGGGGTCTCTGTTATGAGAGCAGAGCCTGGGAGGGGGCTGGAGTCAGAGGGCATTCGTCTGGGGCTGCACAGGGTCACTGCAAGCTGTATCTGTGCGTGTTTGTTCCTGCTCACATGCACCCCCTCCCCAGCCTTGCTGTGACTCCCACTGCCCCTTCTTTTCAGCTACTGGGTTTTGCCCAGACCCTGTATCTCATTCCTCAAGCTTTGGCTGGCAAAGGGGCTATTGTCACTTGGAGTGGGTACGGGGAGGGAGGAAGAAGGCCGAGTCAGGTGGCAGCTGCTTGGTCCTTTCAGCTGGGGTGGCATCGTGGAGAAATGGCACCTGTTGTTAACCTCTGGCTTCCACATGCACACGTACACACACGTGTCCTCACACACACGTGCACACACATACAATGTGTAACTGATGGGGGTTCTAAAGAGAGGTGATTAAGACAGAAAAGATTATGTTGAAGAAACCACAGAGGTCGTTCGTTTTATAAGGATGGGCTATTTAAAGGAGTCCTGACTTTCAGATAGGGTAGCTCATCAGCACATCAGTGAGTCTTTACCAGATAATAGGGGAAGCTATTATGATTTCCTTTGACAGCACTAGGGACCAAAGTCAAGCCTTACACATTCTAGGCAAATGCCATACCACTGAGCCACACCCACAGCTTAGAAAAGCGCTGAGGCCCAAAAGCAACAAAGGGGAGGGAGGGGAAGAGCCCCAGCAGATGTATATGCAAAGGTCCTGAGACAGGATTGCAGCCCCTGGCCTGCCTCCCTCAGTCCCATGCCCAATTTACGGCTCCCTCTCCATCCTGAGCTAACTTGACCATTGAGTGAACAAAATGGTAGAACCCCCTCCTTAGGTTTAGAACCCCTGATGGGAGGGTAAAGTGGACCCTTGGCTGCTAGAGTGGTTGGCGGCACACAGTGTGGAGTTGCCCCCTGCCCACGGGAGCCCTTGCGTCTAGGGATACATGGGCCCACAGCAGACGCTTGACCTGCTCACAGAAGGATCTGAAATGGCAAGCAGCGGCTGGGTCCCTAGTCAGGCCAACTCAACTCAATGAGGACCCAGACCCACGAGCAGACTCCTAGCTAGGTTTTCTTGCCCGTATCTTCCTCGGCCCTCCGGCTATAAATCACAGCCGGGACTCACCTCCTCTGTCCCTGTGATCTAAATGGACTGCCCCCCGCCCCCATCTTACCTGCCTCTCCCTTCTCTAGTGTTTGTGCTGTTTAAATTCCACCAAAAATGTCATGGGCGGGCTGCGCGCCCCGCTTCCAAATTCCCTGATAAATCCAGCGGTTGGCAACCCCGGGAGAGGCTTTGTGCAGCAGGGAACCCCATAAATCACCCACTGCCACTCCAGCGTGGGCAATATCTTATGTAAAAAGGTGTTTCCTGGGAGCGCCATGGGCAGGAGAATCCTATTACAGGCCGCCCCATTAATTATAAAGAGTCAAGCAGCCCCTTTCCTGCGATTTTTTATCTTAAGTCCGAAAACTGATTGCCGTCCCCAACCCTTCCCCGCCAAAAAGATCTAAAGAATAAAATCAGTATTTGAAGAACAAATGGCCAAGCGGCTCCTTTTACAAACAGAGTGGGGTCTCTCTTGTTCCTCGGAGGGTAACAGGGATGGGGACCTTGCTGGGCCTGGTACAGTCTCCAGTCCCTGGAGGTGAGCTTGATACTTAGCCTCATGTTACACAGGAGGGAAACTGAGGCTGTGCTGGAGTCGCATAGTTTGGGAGATTCTTCCAAGATGGGGAGTAAGGTAGAAGACACGCCATGTTGAGTGATGAAAGACCTGGGTTCAAATCCTACCTCTACTTCTTTATGATTTCACCCCAGCTAGTGACTGGATGAACCCCTCAGAGTCTCAGTTTCTTTTTCTGAAAAATGGGAGATAAGATCTTGACAGCTGCCAGGTGGCGGTGGCGCACACCTTTAATCCCAGCACTCAGGAGGCATAGGCAGGCTGATCTCTGAGTTCGAGGCCAGCCTGGTCTACAGAAGGAGTTCCCGGATAGCCAGGACTATACAGAGAAACCCTATCTGGAAAAGAAAGAAAACAACAAGCAAGCAAACAAACAAATCAAAACAGAATAAAAATGTAAAAGAATGCAAAAATGAATCTAAAAATATAACATTGTAACTGGGGCCTGGCCTAATGACCCTGCTCCCCTTACCCTGATTCAGGCCATGCAGATTCTCCCCTGTGGAAAATGTTGCTGGCTTGTTCACTTTCGTTTCAAAAATTTATTTTAAAGTTATTTGATCTTGTTTGTTGAGTTTTTGTGGTACCCAAAGCGAGCATCCCTGGGGCAGGACAGAGAGCACCCTCCAACATGTAACATCTCCTCTGCCTTCCCTTCTCCTTTTAGGTGGGGTCTCTCCATGTAATGAAGCCTCGAATTCACCGTTCCCACATCAGCCTTTCAAACCCTGAGATCGCAGTGGTTACAGGGTCTCTCTGAACCATGCAGAACGACCTAGCTGTCCAGACTGCATCCCCCTCCAGGGGACTGCGCTGTGCACAGACCCGGGTAAGAACGAGTGAATGAAGAGAAGGCTAGAGGGGCTGGTGGAGGACTCCAGGATTCCCAGCTGTAAACAGAGAGGGTGAGTGACCCAGATATATACAACACAGTACAACTGTGCCAAAGTCAGTCCCAAATTGAAATGTCACAGACCAGATATGTCTTCAGTTCTGTGCAGTGTGCCACCTAAGAGACAGCCCTCTAGGTAGATGTATTCCTGCAATGTCTCCTCCAGCCTACATTGTCTCCCAAGGGCTTGTCCATCATTCAACATCTAAAGATTCTTTTAAAAGGCTGTGGGTTTGAGTGTTTGCCTGCCTATGTGTCTGTGTATGATGTACATGCAGCATCTGCGGAGTCCAGAAGAGGGCGTTGGATCCTGGGAATTGGAGTTACAGGCAGTTGTGAGCTGCCACGTGGGTGCTGGTCCTCTGCAAGAGCAGCCAGTGCTCTCAATCACTGAGTTGTGTTTTAGTCTCCTACAAAGCGTCTTTGACTGTCTCATCCATAGATCAAATCTCCACAGGCTTCAGAAAGAAAGCATCATTTGCCAGAAATAGGCAACCATGTGAATTTGATACAGGGAGTATGGGAAAGGTTACTTTGTAGCTTCTAGCCAGTTCCCAAACTGAGCCCTCCGGGTGTTCCATAAGCAGGCCTTCGGGACAGTTGCAACACCAGGTGTTCCATAAGCAGACTTTCGGGACAGTTTCAACACCAGGGCTTTGCTCCAAACAGCCAGAGGCTCAGAAAATTGAGCAGTGAGACATCCCGGAGGAGTCTTGTCTCATCTGTGGAAACACAGTTGCCCTAAGACCAGCCTAGAGGCTTCACAGGATGATACAGATCTTTAATATAAAGGATCAGAAACATCTTGTAAAGCAGATACCATCCTCAGTGAGATCTGGAACTAGGAGCAGAAACTGGCAGTGGCCCCAGCATCAGCCATGGCTCTCAATACAGGGCGTCTCTCTGTCTTTTTTTTTTTTTCTTTCAAGACAGGGTTTCTCTGTAGCTTTGGTGCTTGTCCTGGAACCAGCTCTTCAGCTCTTGTAGACCAGGCTGGCCTCGAACTCCCAGAGATCCGCCTGCCTCTGCGAGTGCTGGGATTAAAGGCGTGCGCCACCATTACCCGGCTGTTGTCTGTCTTTTTAAAGGAAACCCAGGCACTTGTTTATCACACAAATAAATAAAGTCACAAAATGACATATATAGGCAAATAGTAAAAGGATAAGTGTACCAGGCTTCTTTCTCTTGGGCCACCAACCAGCTCCCAAATCATGACATAGAGACTTACTATTAGTTATGAACGCTCAACCTAGCTTAGCCTCATTTCTAGCTCTTTTAACTTAAATCAACCTGTTTCTCTTCGTCTACCTTTTGCCTTGGTGCTTTTTACTTTTCTTTCCTTTTGCATGTCTTACTTTCCTGCTTCCTCCAGTGTCTGGCTGCCTGGTGGCTGCCTGGTGGCTGCCTGGTTTCTTGCCCTCTTCTTCTTCCGCTTTCTCTTTTTCTTCTCCTGTTCTTTTCTCCCCAGCCTAGATTTCTCCTCCTACTTATTCTCTCTGCCTGACAATCCCATCTATTCCTCCCCTACTTAGCTATTGGCCATTCAGCTTTTTATTAGACCAATCAGGTGCCTTAGTCAGGCAAGGTGAAACAAATGTAACACATCTTTATACAATTAAACACACATCTTAAACAAAGGCAGCACAAACAAATGTAACACACTGTTGCACAGCTAAAGCAATGTTCTGCAGAGAAACAAATGTAACAGGTCTTTGCCTACTTAAAATAATCGTCCACAACAAGTAAGTGTATGGGATAGGCCATGTCCACTCCATAATACCCCCATGGAGGAGCGGAGGAGGAAGGAGATAGTTCTTGAAAGCTCCTGATTGCTAGGGCCCCATTAGCTGGATTTGGGTAAACTTAAGGTCTCTGAAGCTACCAAATTGACACTTACATATTTATTGATTGTTGCCAACCTAAGATCAGACCCAGAGCCTCGAGGATGCTAGGAACTCTACCACTGAGCCATATCCCCTGTCCTCCATCAGCCTCGGAAGTGCTGGAATGATAGGTGTGTGCTGCCCCACCTGGCTAGTCCTTGATTGAAAATAGTCAAAGCATTTTCTCAAAATGAGGATGTTGAACAGATGGCAGTAATCACATGATGCTGCTGGTGGAGGTCATTATTGCGTCCAGGTCGTGGGTCCCTTAGTGTGATTAGACTGTGATACACATGGCCTTGTTTAACCCTGACAATGACATATATCTGTCTGTATACCTATTTATGTACCTAATCTGTTTATCTATCATCTATCTATCTGAGACATCTATCTATCTATCTATCTATCTATCTATCTATCTATCTATCTATCTATCATCTATCTATCTGAGACATCTATCTATCTATCTATCTATCTATCGATTTGTCTATCATCTATTATCTATCTATCTATCTATCTATCCATCCACTCACCCATCTGGCCAGCTATTTATCATCTATCTATCTATCTATCTATCTATCATCTATTATCTATCTATCTATCTATCTATCTATCTATCTGTCTGTCTGTCATCTATTTATCATCTATCCATCTGTCTGTCTGTCTATCTATCTATCTATCTATCTATCTATCTATCTGAGACAGGGTCTCTCTACATAGCCCCGGATGTCCTGGACCTCACTCTGTAGACCAGGCAGAGTAGATCTGCCTGCCTCTGCCTCCCCAGTGCTGGGATTAAGGGTGTGCACCACCACCACCCGGCTCCCTTTCTTGAGACAGGCTAGCCTCAATCTTGCAGCGTAGCTGAGAATGACCCTGAACTCCTGATCCTCCTGTTTCTGCTCAGTGTTGGGATGACAGGGTGTCGCACCAAGCCTGGTTATACAATGCTGGGAATGGAAGCCAGAGCTCTGTGAGCTCTCTACCAGCTGAGCTTGATTCCCGCCTGAACTCCCAGCTGTTTCTGAACCAGGAAAATTCACCTCAGAAAAATTTTACTCCAATGGAAGAGACATGGTTTGGGTTTGGATTTGGTATTTGGGTGTGCACATGTCGTTCAATGGGCGTGCCTATGGTGGCTCTGGAGCCCAGAGTCTGCAGTGCCCCCAAACTCCTGAAGCCATTGCTTTGGATCCTCCCTGGGCCACACTTTGAACAGCAAGTAACTGGATGATCTGGCTTCTGATCCAAAACCATTGCAAAGTCTTCATGAGAATTTAGGCCACTCTCTTGTCTTTCCTTGGCCTCGATTTCATCCCTAGTCACTGGGGGCTATCAAATATTCCCCTACTGGAAGATTCTCTAAAACATTAAGGAATTGGAGTGTGTGTGAGATGGCTCAGGGGGTAAAGGCGTTTTCTGGGGGCTGGAGAGATGGCTCAGAGGTTAAGAGCACTGGCTGTTCTTCCAGAGGTCCTGAGTTCAATTCCCAGCAACCACATAGTGGCTCACAACCATCTATAATAAGATCTAGTGCCCTCTTCTGGCCTGCAGGCATACATAGAGGCAGAATATTGTATACATAATAAATAAATAAATAAATAAATAAATAAATCTCAAGGCATTTTCTGTATTTGACCCTCACATGTGGAAGGAGAGGGTTATCAGTCTTACTATCATATACATGCTATAGCTCTTGAACACATATGTGCTATAGCTCTTGAACAGATGTGTGCTATAGCTCTTGAACACATGTGTGCTATAGCTCTTGAACACCCTTCACACTCTCTTTCTTAAAAATAATAGCATAACCCTTAAATAATAGAAAGATTGAGAGGTATTTAAGAGAAGAGATGAGAGCACTTTCTATGTCATCAGGAAATCATGGGCGTGTAATGGGACAAGGGGTGCCCCTTCAAAGTCCGCAGGATCCCATTGCCCAGGGCTGGGGTGTGGGCAGATGGAGACAGACCAGGCTCCCAGATTGAGATTAAGCAGGAAGAACTGTCAGGAACACGGCTGGAGCCAGGCTGGATGTAGGGTTGGAGACGTTTCTGTTCATCACAGTAACGGCCCATTTGCAGTGATCGGCTGCCCAGGTGTTAATAACGCTAATGGCATAGGAAGGGGAACCTGGCCACTCGGCTGAGCAGGAGAATTATGCAGAGGAGCACCCGGGTTCACATAAATCAGCTGTGCGAGAAACACTGACTGAGGTGGGACTTAAAATTCCAGTCAGGAGCCCAGCACTCTCATCATCAGAGCTGGAGAGGGAATTTATTCTGTTTATATGTTTTTACTGCATGACAAGGCTGAAGAGCAGAGCCCTCCACAGCCATTCTGCGTTTTAAATATTAGTCCTGAGGATGGGGCGGGGTCAGCACTAATGCTCCCTGTGGCAGAATGGGGGACAGAGGCGGCAGAACTGCATGCATGCTGGAGTTGGAGCTCACATTGCCTAACAGTGTCCAGCTTTGGTCAGAGTTTATCTCTCCAGGGTCCACATGTTTCTAAGGACACTGGGGGACAAGTGATGTCTTCTTTTTCCAAAGCTGGGGACATAGCCAGAGCTTAGTCCACCTCCTTACCTATAGGTATTTTTAAAATTCTTTGTGGTGGTTGGTTTTTTGTTTGTTTTGTCTGTCTCTTTGTTTGTTTTGAAACAGAGTTTCCCTGTGTAGCCCTGGCTGTCCTGGAACTCACTCTGTAGACCAGATTGGCCTCAAACTTACAAAGATTTGCCTGCTTCTGCCTACTGAGTGCTGGGATTAAATTCTTACACCACTTTTGAAATTCTTATTAAAGATTCATTTCTGTTTTTATTTTTCTCTGCCCACCCACTCTCTCTCTGTGTGTGTGTGTGTGTGCCCTGTGAGCACAGTTGCCAACAGAGGTCAGAAGAGGGCATCAGATCCCCTGCTGCCGGAGTTACTGATGGTTGTGAAACTCCATGTGGGTCCTGGGAACCGAACCCAGGTCCTCTGGAAGAGCAGCCAGTACTCTTAACCTGAGCCATCTCTCCAGCCCCTTTAACTTGAATTTTGAATTCAGGTGCTGAAGAGGCAGCGGAATGTTGACAGACCTCAATGGGATGAAAAGGGCAAAGGGTAAGTGGTAAGAGGGAGAAATGAACGGGGTGGGTTGAGAAGGGATTGTCCTTGTGTCCCTTGGCCTTGGTGATTCCCCACGCTCTTTGTCCCTTTGGTTACCTGTGCTGAACCACGGAGGAGGCTGACTTTAAACAAACTCCAGTCGCCTTTCTACTGGCAAAGGCTCTTTCGAGAATCTACCCCACCCCACCCACCCTCTGGGCCTGGAACCCAGAGCCCTGTGTGGGCTAAGCAAGTGCTCTGTACTGAGCTACTTGCCAGGAGTGTTGTTTGTTTGTTTTAGTGTTTGAAACAGAATCTTGAACAGGCTGGCCTTGACCTGCAATCTTCCAGTCTCGGCTTCCCAATTAGCCACAACTGCATGCAAGTAGCTGGGATTATTTGTTTGTGCCACCGTGCCCAGCTGAGAGACCCTTTTATTGCTGCTGAATTTTGTCTGTCCATCTATTTATCAGCATCCATCAATCATTCATTCATCCATTCATCTCTCCTTCCACTGTTCACTCATCCATAGACCATCCATCCGTCTGTCCTTCCGTCTACATTTTTTCACCCATCCACTCATCCCTCTGCCCATCTGTCTTCATCCATCTATTCATCCATCCATCCATCCATCCATCCATCCATCTGTCAATCCCACCGTCCATCTGTCTGTCCATGCATCTATCCATCCACCCACCCATCAATCTATCCATCCATCCATCCATCCATCCATCCATCCATCCTCCATCTATACACCCTGCAATGTTGTCTTTCAGTAGCTTGTTCTGGGCCCAATTCTGGGCTCAGGGACAACACAGACTCTCAAGGCTCAAGCCCTCGACTGAGCTGACTCTGGTCTCTCTCAGTTGTGTGGCTTCAGGGTCTTCATGCACCTGCTGGATCTGGGCCTCTTCCTGCAGAATGGGAGTGGTGACGCCCATCTGGAAGGAGACTAGTATCTGGGGATGACACGCGCTGTGGGGCTAGTTGGAACAATATTACACTGTAGTCCAGTAAGTCTGGGGATTCCTAGGGACCTGGAGGGAGCTTGATGAATGTGAGGCCTTTGGCTATGGGTGCTGGGGACCAAGACACGTACGTTTTTAGCAGGTGTCTTCTGGTTCTACTTCAAGAAATCAGTCGTGGGTTCTAGGAGACAAATGGCCTTCCCCAACACCCCCCTCAACCCAGCCATTTACAGACTTTGCTCCACCAGGTGTCCCTGGATCTCCACCAGCACCTACAGGACATTATTTTGGGGCAGATGAGGGTGGAGTTTCTCCTTCCTGTGGTCCTGGACCCTGAAGGCATCTGGGAAGCTAAAATGAACTCATAAGAGTGGAAGTGGTTTGGGCCAAATAAGCCTTTTCCGAGAACCTTTCTTTTTAAGTTGTTCATGTTGTTGTTGTTGGTGGTGGTGTGTGTGTGTGTACTTGTGTATGTGTATGTGTATGTGGGCACACGTGTGGGTGGGTGTATTTGTTGTGTGAGTGTTGGGAATGGGGTAAAAACACAAGAACTAATCCCCTGGATCTGTCTCTTCAATCTCCATCACACTTCTTGGATGAAATCACCCTGAGTCCATTTCACAGTAGAGCAAACAGAGGCACAGTGACTGGCCTCTGGTTCCCCAAGCAGAAACTTCGGGGATCCAGAGCCCCCTCATTGAGCAGGCTTCTGAAGCCCCTTTGAGATTTTGATGGGTCACTGCATTATTCAGCTGTCCCCTGAGGAAGGGCTGTCCCCTCCCCTTGGGTCTGTGCACTCATGTACAAGGACGAAGTGTGTGTGTCCACATGGATTAGACACTTCATGTATGTGTGTGAATGGCCACATGCCATGGGTGTGTATATGCATGCACGTGTCTCCATGTCCTACCACACACATGTCTCCAGGAGCGTGTGTCTCCATGTCCTACCACACACATGTCTTCAGGAGCGTGTGTCTGCATGTCCCACCACACACGTGTCTTCAGGAGCGTGTGTCTCCATGTCCCACCACACACGTGTCTTCAGGAGCGTGTGTCTGCATGTCCTACCACACACATGTCTTCAGGAGCGTGTGTCTCCATGTCCCACCACACACGTGTCTTCAGGAGCGTGTGTCTCCATGTCCCACCACACATGTGTCTCCAGGAGCGTGTGTCTCCATGTCCCACCACACATGTGTCTCCAGGAGCATGTATCTTCTGAAGGGGCTGGCATGAGTTCTCTTGAACACTTGTCTGCATGAAGCTTCTGTTGGTGTCCTTGTGTTTGCAAGGGAAAGTGTGACTCTGTGTGGCCCATACATGTCTGTACTATTTGCACATGTGTGTATCTATCATAGGAGGGTGGTCCCAATGTGAGCTCTGCTGTTCCCACAGACGGAACTCCGTGCTTCCCATATGGACTGGTGACTGGGGTACCTGAGCAACAGGAGCCCCACTCTCTCCCCTCGAGTCCCCTCCTCTTTCCTCTCCTGTCCCTCTTCTTCTCACTTCCCTACCTCCTACATTCTTCTTTTTTTTCTCCCTTTCCCTATCCCCAACTGCAGTCGCAGCCTGTCTTCAGAGAAGCAAGGAGTGAGCCCACCCCACCCCAGCTTCCGAACCATTCTAAACAGGCCTCTTTACAAAACCCAGAGATGGGGCCACTATTTTAATGCCACCCCAGCATAGTGCTCTAGATTTTACCACAGCCAGGACACCCTGGAGGAACAGAAAGAGAACCTGACACCTGTGTGGACTGAGGTCGTGTCCACCCCCTCCCTGGCCACCCCCCAGCTGTGTGACCTTGGGCAAGTCCCTCTACCTTTGTCAGCATCCTGATGGGACAAACAACACCTTCTAGGACCCTTGCAGAGAAGCTGCTGTGAGGATGTTTATCCTGTGTATTCCAGTGCTGGCGAACCAGCAGGAACTAGGCAAGCGCTGATAGGTTTGTTTAAAATCCAAACAACAAAAACCCACACAAAACTATGATGTTTATCTGGCCAAGGAACTAGAGACTAAATGTGGCTCTGTCTAGAGCAGTGGTTCTCAAACTTCCCACGCTGCGACCCTTTAACACAGTTCCTCATGCGGTGCTGACCCCCAGCCATGATATTATTTTCATTGCTACTTCATAACTGTAATTTTTTTTTTTTTGGTTTTTCGAGACAGGGTTTCTCTGTGGTTTTGGACCCTGTCCTGGAACTAGCTCTTATAGACCAGGCTGGTCTCGAACTCACAGAGATCCGTCTGCCTCTGCCTCCCGAGTGCTGGGATTAAAGGCGTGCGCCACCACCGTAATTTTGCTACTGTTATGAACGTGATATAGATATTTGATATGGGACCTCCAAGGGGTCATGGCCCACAGGTTGAGAACCATTGGTCTAGCATGTATTCATGAACCTGGAGGATGTTCTGAGCCAGCCCGTGACTCCATGGCTATTTGCCGGACACAGCCCTGGGTTTCAAAAGCAAAAGGAAAAAGGCTGAGAGAACACGCAGGCCCAGCTCACCACAGTGCCTGACATTCTGGGTAATGGGGTTTTTCTGCCTTTTGTTGATCTGAGCTCTCTAAATTCTCCACAGTGAGCAGCTAGCTCTAATGAAGACCTGAGTGCTGTAGGGCAAAGGGAGGAGAAAGCTGGCCGTCTGCGGGAAACTTCCGATGACCACAAGGACAACCGAACAGGTTCCTGTCATTGTGCCCATTTCAAGTAGCTCATCCTGCCCATTGCCTATCCACCCCCACCCCCACCTCACCAGCGTTAAAATGGGACAACCCCGTCATCTGAGCTTGAAGGACAAGGGACCCAAAGGCAGGGCATGGCCATTCATTTTCATACCGTTTCTGTCTTTCTGGTCTTTCTGTCAGACCCAAGTTGGAAGGGACCGAAAGAAGCAGTCTCTCTGACACCAACTTTTTCAAGTTGGGAAACAGAGGTAGAAAGGAGTGAGGTGCTTGTTTTGAGGTGTGGCCTCAGGCCTCCTAAGTCATATTCAGGGGCTTCATATGCAGTCAGTGGGCAGATGCATGAAGTCATGGGTTCGATCCCCAGCACCACACACATCAACTGGAGCGGGGCACGCCTGTAATCTCTGTGCTAGGGAGGTCTTGCCACATGTTCGAGGCTAGCCTGGGTTATATAGCAAGACTCTGTACCCCCAAACAAAATAACAACAAAAGTCCTAGCCGGCTCTTTCTAGCTAGTCTTTTTTTTTTTTTTTCTGAAGACAGGAGGTGCTTCGGGAGACTTGGAGAATCACAGACCACTTCCCACGGTCCTTCATAATAGCTTTACAGACAACTGTGTCTGTTGCTGTCTGCCATACAACTGTACCCTTTTCTGCTGTTGTTGACAGCCGCCTGGGATTATATTCAATATAAATGGGGGTGAAACTAGAACCCCACCCTATCCCCTCCCTCTCTAAGGTCTCACTATGCAGCGCAGGCTGGCCTAGAACCTACACCTCCTGCTTCAGCTTTGCGAACATTGGGACTAGAGGTGTACACCAGCGTGTTCATTCCACAGTCATCCCAAAGGCCTACTACGTGCTAGACTGGCTTGTGACTACATCAAAGCAGGAGAGAACATCCTCCACCATAGAAAGGCACAAAGTGGGGCCAGCGGGAAGGCTCGGCTGGTAGAGCCGCTTGCTGCCAGAGTTCTAGCGTAGGGACCCACATGATGGGAGGAGACGGCTGACTCCCAGCATGTTGTCCTCTGACCTCTGCACACACACAGAACAAAATTAAAAAAGAAACCACCAGGGGCTCAGCAATTAGGAGCACTGACTCCTTTTCCAGGGGACCCAGGTTCAGTTCCCAGCACCCACATGGCGGCTCACAACCGTCTGTAACTTGGGTCGCAGGGGATCCGACACCCTCACACAGACGACATACGTGCAGACGAAACATCAATTCACATAAAATAAAAATAAACAAATCATTAAAAGAAAAGATACCAAAACCCAAACTAATGCCCCTACAGCCGTGGTTCTCAACCGTCCTAAAGTTGCGATCTTCCTCATGTTGCGGGGACTCCAATCACAACATTGTTTTCGTTGCTACTTCCTAACTGTAATTTTGGTATGGTTATGGATCCTAAAGTAAATATCTGTGTTTTCTGATGGTCTTAGGTGACCTCTATGAAAGGGTTCTCACTGCCCTGGTGCATGGGGACCGGGACCTTATACCTGTCAAGATGTAATGTTGGGACACCTACCCTGACTCTCAAGATAGTAGATAAAAAAAAAAAAAAGACCACACAGAGCTGAGGGAGAAAAGATTTTTTTATTAATCTTTCTTTTTTAAAAAAAAGTTGACTTTTTGTTATTTTTTTTTGTGGGTTTTTTTTTGTGTGCTTTTTTGGTAAACCTCTTTCTGACTCCCCTTCCCCACTCTGCCCCACCCTCCTCTTAAAAATATAAAAATGTCCAGACCCAGATAACTAGAGTACAATAAATAAACAGTAAACACAAAAACATACTTTATTTGTTTCTTCTTTATACAAAATAAGGAAACTAGGAGCGTCCGACTTCCAAAAAAGTATAGTTTGTCCTGATGGCCCAGCCTCCAGGCCCCGGGCAGGGAGAGTGATCCCTGGGCAAACGCCCAGCGACTTGGCGCCCGGCTCAGGGACAGAGCAGGGGTCGTCGGAGGGTTCGAATCCTGCCCAGCCCTCAGGCTCAAAGTATGGAGGAGCGGGGGGGAGTTGGGCCCAGGCTGGCCCAGTCCTGACCGCGCAGTTTCCTGGACTAACTGACCTTGAGCCTCAAGATTCGCCACCAGGGGGCGCCAACTCGCAGGTGGATTTGTCTTTCCGCAAAGCCACCATTCACCAGCGGTCGTCTAATTTTCTTCTCCGGCTGAGGCTTTCCTCTTCTTTCTCTCCCCTCTCCCTTTCAACCTCTCTCTTTATTACCTTTTTTTTTTAAAGAGAAAGAGTGAGAAATAAGATTTCACAATGGCCTCGGCTTGCAGGGAGGGGCCGCGCCAAGGTCTCCTCTCCTTGGTCCCAATCCCCTCTTAGTTCAAAGAGGTGATGTGGGCGGGGGGTCCCGCGGGCGTCTAAGGTGTGCTTGGAATCTCGACCCTCCAGAATATTGACTTTGGTCCCAAGAAATTGCGCAGTCGCGCGCCGAAGCTCTGAAGGGTGGAGATGCGAGTTGCCGGGTGGGTGCGAATCCAAAAGAGGACTCTTGAGAGTGACCCAGGAAGCGTTCAGGGCTCGATGACAGGGGGCGGCCCGGCCCCTTGGCCTTACCAGACGGCCGCCTCGTTGAGCTCGGGGTTGGGGTGTGACAGGGGTCCGCTGTAGCCGCTGGTGCCCGTCATGGGGAAGGGCGGGCTGGGCCCGCCGCTGAACACCTCTCCTGGCATCGGGTGCAGCGCTCCGGGCAGACCAGGCTCCGGGCTAGGCGTGTCCGGGTGCGAGATCATGTCGGTGAACCTGGGGTTGTCCGCACCGTGCGGCCCGGCCAGTGGCGGTTCCAGCGCGCCCAGCGGCGTCGAGCCGGGTCCCGACGCTGCCAGGAAGCTTGAGTCGGCCGGGGACTGAGCCTGCGATGGCGGGCCGTGAGCGAAGAAGTCGTAATTGCCTCCTGGGGTGTAGTAGTCGCTTTGGTAGTCTGAGGGAGGGACAAGGGATAAGACGTGGCGTGAGGACAAACTGCTAAAACCGACAGGGATTCAGGGACCTGGGAGAGGTGACCCGAGGGAGCGAAGGCCATGGCACATGGATAGGCCTGTGGATACAAATATGCGGAAGGCGCAGGAAAGCATGCCACTGGCCCTAGGTTAGACCTAAGAAGGCCCTCAGAGGCCCAGGGAGGAAGCCCGAGACCCTGGGGACGGAAGGCCGAGGAGGGCCAGGAGTAAGGCTGGAGAAGAGGCAGAGAGAAATACGCAACGGCTGAGGGACTAGAACTTACAAGAACGGGGAGCAATGAGGGACATAGGCAGCGAGGGAGGGAATAGCAGAGATGGGGAGAGAGCCTGCAGGGGTCAGAGGTGCGGAGCCAAGGGAAGACTTAGTGAGAGATAAGAGGGATGAACATGGAGACAACGATCGGCAGCCCCAGACGTGCCACCGCACCCCGAACAGCCAATTTTACTGAGGTGAGAGAGCGCAAGGACAGGAAGAGAGAGACAGAAAAACAAACAAACAAACAAATAATAAGCAAGCCGTGGTGAGGGTACGGATGAGCCCAAGAAAATGAGAAGACCAGGAATCGCCTTAGACTAGGTGACTGCAAGACTTGGAGAGGAACGCGGGAACAAAGTGGCTGCCGCAGCTCTAAACACCAAAGGGGTTCCGACCCAGAACGTGGCCCCAGAGGGAGAAGCGGGACCAGGTCAGCTGCCAAAGCTCAAAAAGGCGGCGGACAGGGGGCCTTGACCCGGGGTGAGCAGGGCGCAGAGCCAGGGGCAGCCTCGGCGTCTTCTGCTCTCCTCCCAGTGGAGACCGTCAAGCTCAGCGACTCCGGAGAGGGGACCCCAGTTCAGGACCACTTGCGGGTTCCTGGGAGGCGGGGGTGCCTCGGGTCTCCACTCTGTAACCAGAGGAGCTTTCTAGACGCCCAGGTTATATTGTAGTATTTGTGTCAACTCTTCCAAAGGTCTTTGTCCCCAAATAAACGAACATTTTCCCCACAAATTCATGGATTCAGGACTCAAGGGTCAGGAGCTCAAACCGCAGCAAGAAATTGCTTCTGCTAATACTATTTGCCCCCACTCCAGATCGCCCCCTCCTGGATTGGGGTGCAGGACCCCGACAAAAGGAGTGCCTTAAGCCTATTGGGGGGAGGCAGTACCCGCTTTGAACAGCAACAGCGGGAAAACCGGCCTCTCCGAGGCCAGGATTTCTTCTGGAACTCCACTCCCCTTGTTCAGTCCCGCGGTCCGATTGTACAGTCGAGTTCTGGATGTCCAGGTCACCCACATTTTTTTTTCCTTTACCGAAATCTGAAATCTATCCAAATCGGGGATGGGAGTGGGGTTGCCTGGAGACCTGCTTGGAGTGGAGGCAGTTTAGGTAACAGCTAAAACGGCCGCCAATTACTTTTTGAAAAATCTCAATTCCATTCTGCTCGAAAGTTTGGGAGGTTGAGAGATACGAATTTGGGGCCACTCAAAGGAACGGAAAGGGATCGCGCTAAGCAGGGAAGGCCGCGGCCCTGGAGCCGTGCGCGCCGCCTCCGCCCATATGGCGGCCGGGCCGGAGGTAATTGGAACAAACGCTGTCTGAAAAGGGCACAAAAGCCGCAGCTGGGGCTTTGTCCGAGCTCCCACGGGGAGCCGCGGGCCCCGTCACCCGGCCCCTTTCTCGCCCGCTACCGGCCGCCGCCACCGGCATCTCCCAGTGCGGATTAGGCGGGGCTGCTGGGCTGGGGGCTGAGGAGTCCTGAGCCCCCCGTCCCGTTTTCGGAGAAAAAAGGGGTTCTGGTGTTCTGTCCCCCACCCTGTCCCGCAGGCTTTCAGAGAGAGGGGTTGGCAGGATGAGTTAGGGGTGGGCTGGTCCCCCTGAAAATCTTGATTAATTACTCAGGTTGCGGCAGAGGCTTCCAGGCGGGTACCGCCCCCACTATCTCCGGGCTTCGGGTTGAGATTTTTTTGTGCCAAGGACAAGCTAGGCGGAAAGATTAGACGTCCTAGGACACGCCCATCACCGTACAGTTTCGGCTCCCCCAACCTGGACCCCCGCTACCATGTTAAAATCACCGGTTCACTCCCACCCCCCCCCCAGCAATTTCCAGGAACCTCGGCCTAGTCTGCAGATAAACTTCCCAGGCTTCCGCACGTGGAAGTCCGGCCAGGGGTCCTCTTTCTACGGGGTTGCCGGGCTTCCATCGCCTTTCCACCCTGGGCATTGTCCCCGAATCCACTGCTAGCCTCACCAGCTGGGTTTGGAGACCCTAGCAGACCAGTAATAACACAGTGCTATTAGTGAGACTCTCGGTGGCTCCATAGATCGGAAAGGCTCAGGAATTCAGACCAGTGAATTCTCCGCACGGAGGAGAGCAAACGGAGCAGGCTTGCAGCCCCTCACCCCCCCCCCCCCCCAGGGAGCAGGCCAGGCTGGAGGAGCTGGGAGGAAGATGGGGTGCTGGGATAGGACACTAGTCCTAGGGAGCAAGAGAAGAAAGGATCTGAGCAAGCAGGCTTGAGTTTATTAACGACGTCAGGAACGTCGTTTGTGCAAACCAACGGGTCGTTCTCCCTAGACCCAAAGATGGGTCCGGAGATGATCGGAGCATCACCTCCCCCTGCCCCATTCTAGACCAACCCTTTTACTTGAACCCGAGTGGACCTTAGATCCATACAGGCGTTTGAGTCTTCCGCACGCGGAATCTAGGGTGTCTCTAACAGAGCAGAATTGCTTGCTACCTTTGAAGTCAGTTTCGAGAAGGCAGAACCCTTCTCCCCTGCCTCAAGCTGGTAAGGAGTTCCAGCCTTCCCTAAGCTCACCAGGCTACCGGCAGTGGATAATGGAAGTAAGGCCAAGTGGGCGGCGAAAGGTACTTGGCGTTTTTTGGGCGCTGCCCCAGTATGACCGAGGAAGTGTGTATAAGTGTGTTTGTAGGACTCTCCTGAGCGTAGTGGACCACACCTGTGTGGACCTTACGTCTGGTTGTTTCACTGAGGTCTCATTGCGAGCGGGCGTGTATGTGAGTTCAAGTGTCCTGTGTGGGTGTTCCTGTTCAGGAGATACCTGTGGGTGAGTAGGCTATGCTAATGAGTCTGTCTAGGAAAGGCTTTGTGTATATCCGGCGTGGGTGGGGAAAAATAAAGACTGCCCTACTGTGGCCCCAAACGCTAGGAGGCCCAGAATAGCTGTGAGCCCGGGCCGAGTTGCAGAGCGCCCCTTACCTCCGTAGTAAGTGTACGGGGTGGACCCCAACATCTCAGACTCGTCCAAGCGGCCGCCCAGGGGACGCATGCGCCGCGGACTCCTGAAGAAGGCGTGTCTCCGTGCGCCCAGAGCGCTCAGCTGTTTCATGCGGCGTTCTTTGGACCTTCGGTTCTGAAACCAGACCTGAGGCGAAAGAAAGGGCAGTGAGCTTGGGGTCAGGAGTGACCCCCCCCCCCAACACACTCCTGCTGAGGTTGGCCCTGCTGGGTCCTAGCGCCTTGGGCATACCACGACTCCCCCGAGGCGAGGGCTGGGACGGATTAGTCCTGGAGGGGCGGAGAGGGGCTTCGGCAAACCAGCCAAGGGTGAAGGATTTCGCGGACCCGTGGGGTGACTCATAAAGGCTCCAGCTTCCTGGCCCTCGGCTTGCCCGCGGCCTGACGGCTTTATAAAAGCCTCCTACCCCTTCAGGCCCTCGCCCGCGGCTGCGGAACCAGGCCCCCCGATTGACGCTTTGCCAACGCTAGAGCGCGAGGACATCGCCCCTCTCTATGTTGGAGAGGAAGGGGTCCTGGAGGCCGGAGAGGCTTAAGTCATTAGCTGGTCAGGGTGGGGTGACGGGGTGGATGAAATTCAGAGAGGTCTGGAGACCTCGTCCAAAAAAAAAAAATCACATTGCCAGGACAGTGGGACAGTATCAATCTTTTAGCTCAAAAGTCCCCTCTTCTAAAGGGCGCAGTAATGGACTTCCCCCTACGCCAGGCCCTGAGGATTCAAAGGCTAGGCTGCCCAACCCGAGCACGCCTGCTGGTTGGGAGGGTTGGCCCGCCGGCCGTACCTGAATGACCCTCATATTGAGGCCGGTTTCCTGTGCCAGCTGTTCGCGGATGTGGCGCGTGGGCTTGGGCGTGGCCGCGAAGGCCGCCTTGAGCGTCTCCAGCTGCTTGGCTTTGATGGTGGTGCGCGGGCCGCGCCGCTTTGTGCCGGAGTTCTGTTCCTCGTTCTCGTTGTTAGCAGTCTCCTTGTCCGATGAGGTCGAATTGTCGGTCTCTTTGGGGTCGTCCTGTAACGGGTCCTGGAGGTCCGGGGACAAACTGCGGTCCGTACAGGATGACACTGCGGAGCGGACGGATTGGGGACAGTGGCATCAGCGCGATCTGTCTCCAATTCAGAAACCCGTTTCTGAAGACCTCTCTGCCCCAAGCAGTCACACCCCTCCCCCGGAATCGGCGTCCACCCACTCCCCCCAGACTAGGTTTGGTTTGAAAGAGTCTTCTCAGAGCCCCCCAAATTTGGAAGCTCCCGGGGAAGCGGGGCACACCCTCTGGAGAATCTTTTTTTCCCCGGGAGTGGGAACACATTGTAGCGTCTCACCTCCTCCCGCCCAGTCTCGCCTTCTTCCAAATAGCGGTAAACCTGCTGGTCCTTCTAAAATTTACCAGGACCTCAAAAGACACCGAATGGTTTTTTTTTTTTTCAGTTCTAAATTGGGGGAAGGCGGGAGAAGAGCCTGCTTTAGGGTTCTCCTGTAGAATCGGCTCTGTCTCTCCAGCCCTGAAGCAGCCCCCAAAAGATGAATCTTGGGCTGAATTCAGCATAGCCCAGAGCAAGCGCGGGGTGACGGTTGAGAGTGCCGGGCTGGTTGCTGGAGCCCGTTTGCGTCAGGAGGAACGCTGAGAAAGGAAAGAGGCCTTCATACCTGAGTTGAGACTTCCTTCCTTGAGGCTGGAGGAGCTCAAGTAGTCGTCCTTGCACACAAACTTGTTTTCGTCGATCACATAGAGTTCCTCTCCGGTGGACAGCTGCTTGTTACACACCATGCAGGTGAAACAGTTGAGGTGGAAGACTTTGCTCCGGGCCTTGCGCACCAGGTCACTGGGAGAGATGCCTTGCGCACAGCCTGCACACTTCGTGCCAAAGCGCCTGTGGATACAAGGCGCCTGTCACTGTGAGGTGGGGAGGTGGGCCTGGTGTCCAAATCCTCTTCAGTGCTAACCTCTTCCCTCCCGCCCTCTGTGGTTTCCCAGCTACCTTCATGCCCATATCTGTCAGATGGAAACCTAATTCTGCTCTCCCTAATCAGAGCTGGTTTAGGGCCAGGTCGTCCTGCTTTTAGTGTGTTGATTCAAGGTCCATGGTGCTGTGACCAGAAGAGGTGGGAGAGTAGCCTTGAGACAGGGTGTCCCAAGATACATCCCCTGCCTTCAGGTCCCCACCAAATACATCTTGGCTGTTTTAGGAGCCCATAAAGCATTTAAAACCTGTAGGCCAGGTTTCCATCATTCTTAGCTTTGCCCTCTGGATTGGGAAGCGGATGTCCCAGATAGGACCACTACTGTCTGTCTCTAGCAGCAGGGTGGAGGATCCAAGCAGAAATGAATGCCATAACCTTCCTCTGGCTTCTGGTGCTACCTGTGAGACCTGCTGGACACCCCCCACCCCCACCCCCGCGCAGGAGCTGGGGATAAGAGGCTCTCAGAGGAGTAAGTTCTGGAAACAGGAAGTCAGTTTCTGTACACACAACCTCCTCCCCCATCTCTGGCCCTGGCAGGCGGCGGAGGGCAGAAGAATAGGGACAGAAGCTTCACTTAAGTCCTCAGCTGGGACCTAGGATCACTCCAAAGCCCCCTTTCCCTTGCCTCTGAACCAATCTCTTTTCTTTCTTCCTTGGACTGTGGAAGAAAGTACGCCCCCCCCCACACACACAATAAGTACAAGAAGGGGTAGAGGTTGTGTGGGGAGTAAGAAGAGGGCTCAGTACCTTGGGGGGACCCCCCCATCCTCTCACACCCATGTCTCTAAACAGAGTGAATTTGGGTGACATTGATGTAGTGGGGGCATTAGAGACCATAAGTCACTTTTGGCCTTATCCGGCAGCATAATTGGCTATATACACCTTATCAAAAATCATTAGGTGCTTCGCAAGCATGCCACATTAGGGGCGCCAGGGCCTCCGGGGCCGGGGAGTTTACACGTGTAAAGGCGCGGCTGACATTTTCTCCTATTCAAATTCCCAAGTGCCCAGCCACTGGGGCAGGCGGCTGCCTTTCTCCTCTGGTGAGCTAATCACGCCCCCTCAGTGCCTAGAATTCAGACTTACAAAGCCTGTCAGGGTGCAGAAAGAGCAACCATCGAAAACACTACAGGTTTCAAGGCTGCTCCTTAGCATTTCCCATCTGGGGAAACTGAGGCTCACAGAGGCACTGGGTCCTGGTCTGTGTGTGCTATGGATTTGGGAAGGGAGGCTGACACATCGCAGAACAGACCTGCTGATTCTCAGCCTCCATTTCTTCAGTACCTTTCCAACTAGGGAGAAAATGGATCGAGGTGGGGGTGGGGGGCAAGGGAAGGTCCTCGGTCCCTCATCTCTAGAAGAGCCCTTCCTGCCTGGGCCCTTTGGAACTGGGAAGTTTCTGTTCCTTGTCAGATTACCCTCTGGGCTCAGGGTTAGTATTGGGACCAAAAGCCCCCACTGCTCAGAACTCTTGGAGCACCTTTGGGACCTGGGAATGTGCGTCCTGAAGCTTCTGTCCCGGGGACTCGGGTGTGGGGAAAGGGCCGAGAGCAAGTTGCCTCTGCCATCTGGCCGCTCTCTGCTGTCTGGTAGACCCAAGGTGAGGCAGCTAAGCAGCGTCCTCTTTCCTCGCCTTAGCTTCTCACGAGGAGCCCACGACAGTGCGTGAAGAGGGCAGAGGCCTATCAGCCTCCCCTCTAAGCTGGGGTGGGTCTCCTGGTCTCCTAATTCCCGAGGTGCCCCGGTGGAGCTCCGGCCAGCCAGTGGCAGGCAGCAGGGCGCGGCGGGGCCTCTTACCTGAAGAAGTCGTTTTTACAGTACAGCTTGCCCTCTCGGGAGAAGCACTTCTCCGAGAGGTTGGTTTTGCACTCGCAGCATTGAACACATTTAATATGCCACGCGCGGTCCAGCACGTTCAGCAGAAAGCGGTCGAGGATCGGCCGCTCACAGCCGGCACAGTGCACCATCATAGCCGCGCTCCCCGGGCGGCTCAGGCCGCCTCGTCTCCTTGGGACCCCTGGGCCCTTAGGGCCTCCCGGTCCCGGCTGCGGTGGCTTTCAGTCTCCCTGGTCTTGAGGCCTCGGCAGGGGCGAGTCCGGTACGGATCAACTAAGACTTCGCGGGTTCAAGTCCTCCGACGCTCTCCGGCCTGGAGCTGCACTGCCCAGAGTGGCGTGGAGGGCGGCGGCGGTCACAGTTTCATGTCACAGGTCGCGCCCGGGCGCTCGCTTCAGCCTAGAGCTGGTGTCCTAGGCGGCTACTGGCTTCGGCGCTGGCGAGCGGCTTTCCCGGTTGGCAGAGGCGCCGGCACTTTCCCCCACTTTCAAGCGGTCCGGATCCTCATCTTTGTCTGGCCGCCGCCTAATTCGCGCATCCTTATTCAGATTTGGTGACGTGGTGCGGCACGTAGGGTGCCGGGCGGCCAATGGGCGCGCTGTGGCCATAGCAACCTCTTAAATTTATAGCATATCTAAATTGGCTACAGCGTTGCGGTCAGGACAGAGCAAAAAAAACAAGACATCAGTATTGCCGAGTATTTGCTAGTACCTGGTTCCGAGGCTAAGTAAGTATTTGCCTTCTAGTTTGGGCCTGGAGGAGTGGGGGCGCGGTCGGAAAACCGGGGTGCCTTTCCTCTCTCTTCGCAAATATTTTTTTGGGTGCAGGATTTCAAGGCCTAGTCAGGGAGGGACCTCCCACCCAGATTGCCAACCTCGCAACCTGTAGAAGTTGCCCAGGCCGGGAAGGCGCTGTAGTTTCCCCGCTTCCGAACGCGCCCAGCTTCCTCTGGCTTAGGACTGCGGCTTGCTCGGGCTCTGAGCGCAGGAACTGAGACTCGGGCTGTCTCCTGGGCTGTGGCTTCTTTTGTCACTCGGGGCTGGGGCCCAGCCGGGCTTTTCTTACCAAGAGAGAAAGTGAAGGCCAGAAGCGTGGGTAGTTATGTGCCGCATCCTACCAGGCAGGTTGGTGTAGGGATATTTATTAACTGGTCCGGAATCCCGAAAGTCAGGTCACCCGCTCTGGGGGAGGTGTGGAGAAGAGAAGGTCTACCTCGGGTGGGTGTTTGGGCAGGTAGATAGGAGGGGCCACTCACTACGTCTTTCTATGCCACACTGTTTATATTCCAGGATAGCCTGGTGGGAACCGTGGTGAGTTGGTCACTCAGCAGAGCGAGGAAGGCTGGCTAGTGCCAGGCGCCAGCAACACTCCCGAGTCCGAGGGCTCTAAGGTCCAGGCCGCTCCTAGGGCCAAAGGCAGCTTCGTAGGTGTGGGAGTATGGGTAGGTGGACACCGAGGGATGCGTGGGCCTGGAGAGGAGTAAAGGAACCTGGGACGGCGGGAAGGGGGAGAAAAGGCACGAGGCCTTGTTTCTGCTTGGCCAGCCAGGCCACCGCTTGTTTCCGGCGAGGTAGGATGGGAACATGCTTCCGAATGTCTGCTTGCTCCTGGTCTGAGCGCTGATGGTGCGGAGCTGGGGCCCAAGGTTTGGAGCTGGAGAGGATATGTGCCAAGACTTGTCTGTGAATGTTTGGGTGCATTTACTGAGTTTCGTTACTTATATATGCGCTGCTTGAAAACTATCGTTTTATTCAATTTATAGTGTGTTCGTGATCAAACCCTGTGACCTGGAGGGATTTTGATTATGTGTGATTTTTTTTTGCTTGCAAATTTTCATGTTTATATTTTTTGTGGTCCTGCTTGCGTGTGTGTTAATTAATGTATGCATTAAAATTGTTCGTCAGTCTGTGTCTATCTGTGTCTGCTTGTGTGAGCCCGCTGGATGTCAGAGGACGTACTTGCCTGTGACAGGGTGACTACATAAGGTCATTCCTATGCATGTGCTAACCCTGGTGTGAAGGGTGTGTCTGTGTAAATGTGTGTGCTGCTGCTAGAGACCCTGTGTGTGACTGAGCTGGGCTGTGTGATCTTGGGCACAGGATTTTGTAGACCTGTGTGTGTGTGTGTGTGTATTTACAGGATTGGAGGGAATGTGTTTGTGTGCATACCACTAGCAGTGATTATCTTCATGAATTGGGGGAAAAGATTTGGAGAGGCCCATCAGCTGGGCCTTTGGAAAAGGGTACCCCCAACTCAGGTAGCTTCTTATGTGGGTGTCACCTGATCACTAGTTTGTCAGGGGCACCGGCTGTGTAGTGACCAGGACCAAGCAGGCTGGATCAAACTTGGGCCTCCTAAGCCTATGGAGAGAGGTTCCAGAAGCCTCCAGAGGAAGCTGTGTGCCAGCACCCAGCTTTCCTGGACTATGAATGGGCCTTGAGCTCAAACAAGACA
Source organism: Microtus oregoni (assembly GCF_018167655.1). NCBI lineage: Eukaryota > Metazoa > Chordata > Mammalia > Rodentia > Cricetidae > Microtus > Microtus oregoni. Next base: position 29,763,108 of record NW_024543062.1, on the reverse strand, counting down.
CAGAGGAAATAGAGAAGAACTCAGAGAAGAGGGGAGCCACGCGGGGCAGAGGCAAGCCCACAGCCCTCTGCCTTTGTCTCTCCGAGGTCCCCCCCCCCCCCCCGTGTCCCCAAGTTCTCCTGGAGTGCTCCTCTCTTTAGCTCAGTGACTCCTCGACTCCTGTCTTCCTTGTTCCACTCCTTCCCCTCTTTCTTTCTCCATTTTCCTTCCTCTCATCTTCCCTTTTTCCCTCTGCCTTTTTTTTTTTTTGCCCGATTTGGATTCTAGCTTCCATCAAAACCACTTCAAAAACCGCTTCCCATTATGCGTGGCTGCTGAGAGTGTGGGGGAAAACTGCACACCCCAACACAACACTCTCTCAAGCCTCCTTCTCAGCACCCCTGCCCCCATTATGGCCACCCACACCTTCAAGTCACAGTGAGGAATCTAGTTGTCAGACCCCTCTCAAGTCAGGGTTCTGTCCAACCAGCCCTGTCTGATTCTCCACTCTTGGACGAACCCATCAGTTCACTTCTCCCGGAATGTTCCTGAATGTCAGTGTATAGCCACACTCCAGGAACTGAATGCCAGACCAGGGAGGGAAGGGAGGGAGGGAGGGGGAGAGAGAGAGATAGAGAGAGAGAGAGAGAGAGAGAGAGAGAGAGAGAGAGAGAGAACCTCATTGAGTCCTCAGGCCTGTCTGTGGGTGGGCCACCTAGGACTGAGCCATTGGTTGTAGCCAGTGAGGGTTGGTTGGGCTCAAAGGCTAGTAATCGCCCTTCAGAGTCACCTGGGTACCTCACTGGACTATACAGCTCAGCCCCACTTAAGGAAACCCACCCCCATGCCAACCTGGCAGCTATGACAGCACCCAGAAAAATAGCGGACCAGCTATTTTATATGTTATCCCGCCCTAACAGCACTGACAGATGGCCAGCCGGCAGTGAAATTCTCTCCTCTATGTAACTAATAAACGCTTGCGTCTTAACAGGGTGATGCGCCGAGACTCAATGTCACTTATACAAGATGTTGATGGAATTTACTATATAAAAATCTCCCTTCTAGAGTAAAGAGTATCAACATTACAGCTCGACAGACGGTGCGGGGATAAATGAAACAGACAAAAGACAAACAAGATAATAATCTGTTTCCAATCACTTAAGCCCTGTAGAGTTAGTAAAATGTTCCTTGCATATTCCCCCTTGAGTTCGGTAATTAATTACTGGCGAAGAAACGCACACCTCCCGGCTGGAGTGGGAGTTTCAAGGCCCGGAGAGCTTGGGCGTTGGGGCTGTCTTTCTCCCGTCTCCAGCTCCCCAGGTGGACAGCGGTGGAGGAAGGAGGTGCCTCTTTGCGTCGACTGAGAGGCACCTCTGCTCCTCTCCCCGTGCTTCGGAGATTCTTCAGCAGTCAAGAGAGAAAGAGTCCGGCCACTCAGAGGGACGGAGTCTTTCTAAGTCTTCCTAAGCCCCCAACACCCAAGGCATGATTAGCTAGTTTTTTAATTTTTTATTTTTCATTTTGTTTTTCTGTTTTTTGACAAGGAGCAGGCTGGAGGCCCGGCGCTGGCCGGGGGGGGGGGGGGGGGGGGGGGGGGGAGGGCGGAATCTAGGTTTGCCCCTTGCCCTCTTCTTCCGGAAGCATCTCAGGTGTAGCAGCATCCAGTTCTCTCCCGACCTCGATCATTACCTCCCCATCACGCATCCTTATCTCACCCCCCCCCCCCCCCCCCCCCCGCACCACCACCAAGAGCCAGCGAAGCTTTAACATTAAACAAACGCAGCGAGCGCCTGGGAGCTGCGCTCTCGGCCGGGTCTGCGCGGCGGCAGCGGCGGCGTTACAAATTGTAAATTTAAATTGCTCTCCGGATTCATTACTTCCCCTCTTTGATTTCAGCCAGCCGTGAAAAATTATACTGGTGTACCACTGAGAAACTGTTTTGCCGCAAAGAGCCTGCGCCTAATCACTGGCTTTCTCCCTCCGACAAGAGTGTAATTATTTTGTTTTGGGTGTAAATATAGGCGGCCCCGCGCACAGACACTCAGCATCCCGCCGGGCACGGCCCGCCGCCCAGAGGCATCCGCTCGGGGTAGGAGCGGGCGTGGAGGCCAGGCCAGGGCGAAGCGCCCGCCGTGTACTCCCGGCAGACCAGGTCTCCAGTCTCTGCCCTAGGACTCATGAACCTCGGGCACCCAAACCTAGCTGAGTGGACTCCAGCGGTGTGAGTCAGAGCTCAGGGTTAGATCTAGAAGAATACAGTGGGATGGGAGGGGATGAGGATTCCTGGGCCACTTCAGGACCCACACACCTAAATGGAGTCCCAAGTCCAGGTCAATGTTGGGACAGTGTCCTGGTCTAAGAGGAACAAGGGAGACAGCATGGGTAGGCGGGTGAGTCCTCTTCGCGCAATCCTGTGGCCTACTTGGTTTCCAGTGCATCCTTGCAGAGCTCCGGGATCTCTTTTAATTCCGAACACTCGGGAATTAACCGGCTTTTAACCGGTGCTGGCCGGACCTGGGATGTTTACAAACCGCCTGGGGTTTAATTCATCCCCACTCCCTTTTCCATTCTTCCCGCTCTTCCTTTTGGGGTGTGGGGGAGAGCTCTCCGAGTATTGGGAGATTAGCTATATTGGGAGACATGCCAGTAAGACCATTTCCCAAGACGTAGTGGAGTGCTTGATCTGAAAGACAGCGGGTCCAATATCTGAGCCCGACAGAGCTTTAACGGCTGCGACGCAGGAGGGAGCTGCAGGGTGTCAGCTGGAGTGTCGGGTTCTACTTTGATAATGCCTCGCCCTACCGCCCAGAGACCCCAAGCACGCAGGGCAGAGAGTGAGCCCCACTCCTTACTCCTGAAGCCCCACCTTTAGGTTGTTGGGACCCCCACCAGCAGGCAGCAGCTCACCCTTGGGTTATAAGACAATTTCCTAGGGCAGAATTCAGGTTCCAGTTGTCCCGGAGCCCGAGTTGGCTCTTTTCAGCAAGAAGAGGGCTTGGAAGAGATCAGATGAAGCACCCACAACTTGTAAGCAAAACGGACATTTCTGCTTAGAGGGAGAAAATCCCACACTTAGCATCGTGGTTGGATTCCAGGTTGCGGGTTTCCCTGTACTGCCGGGGTTGAGAGCTGAGCTTCAATGGGAATCCTTGTACTGGGGAACTGGGCTAAATGTTGCTCTGTGGGGCCCAACCCCAAGGAGTTTGGGACTCCTCTGGCCCGGCAGCCAGCAGAATTCATTGAGAGGACAGTTTGCCTTGGATACCCCTTCAAATGAAGAGTCCCAGCCCACCTATGACTTTGAGTTTTGTCTTCGACCTAGCTTAGTCTTTCTGTTTGTTTTGTTCTCTCTCTCTCTCTCTCTCTCTCTCTCTCTCCCTCCCTTCCTTCCTCCCTCCTCCCCCTCCCGTTTTCTCCCACTCCCTCTTCCCACCCCTCCACTCCCTCCACTCCCCACTTTCTTTTTGTTAGCCTAATTTGGGTTGCTTTAGAATTGGCCCGACTTTGGCAGCTCGTGGTGCTGTGTGTGTGTGTGTGTGTGTGTGTGTGTGTGCTTGCGCGCGCACGCGTGTGTGTATTTCTCAGTTGCTAATGATTGTGTGTTGATAGAGTAATGCAGTGGCCTCATTAGCCCTTGTTTAGAAGGTGTTAAAAGGGAGATCCGCCTCGGAAAGCCGCGGTTTACACAGCGGCGCGGCTGAACCCCAAGCCGCAAGGCGAGATGGGGGAGGCAGACCCGCTTCCACCCTCAAGAGAGGGGAGAGGGGGCGGGGAGGCGACCCCAACTCCGGCCTCCCAAGGCGGTACGTTTACCCTGCTGAGCGCCCTGGGCTCGATGGGGACCCCAGCGGGGGACAGCTCTGGTTCCAAATCTCAGGGGAGCTGCTCAGCGGGGCTCTGCGGCCTTTCCCTGGGTAGGATGGGCAGGGAGGAGGGCAGAGAAAAAAATGCAAAAATTTTTTTTGAGGGTCGGGAGTGAGGTGTTTTATTTTAGAGGCGATTACAGAACAGTAGGTAGCGACTCGGGGTCTCTCGGCTGGGGCAATCTCCATGCCCCCCCCCCCCCCCCAATAGCTCAAGTTATAGGGGGTTGGCAGAGAATCTCCTCCCCCAACTTGTTCTCAGATGGCCTTTTGGGACCTTCGTTTTTGCAAGTCTCTTTCCCAATCTCTCTCTGCCCTAAGGCTTCCACCTGGGAAGGAATTTGGGAGATTAAAATTGTAGCTGGCTGTCCTACTTCTGCAAAACCTGGCAGGTGCAAGGAACTCTGTTGACCTGGGGCTAAAGGGTGCTTGTGCTCGGCTGTGCTGATGCCCAAGAGTGGAGGACTATAGACCAGGCTCCACACTGTTGGCATTCCCCATCCCTTCCTCAGCCCCCAACATCTAGGTTTGTGGCTGAGCTGACTTGATGAGAAATCCCATTTTTTATCCTGGGTCATGCGAAAAGACCTGAGGAAAAATATTTTGAGCAGGCTCAGTGGGTGCCCTTGTTGAACTGGGAACTAGACCCTTTTCCTGATGAAAGGGAGAAAGAACGGGTTGGTATTCATCGTGAGACTCTTGGATCGAGTTTTTCTTTTTTCATGGAGGTGTGTGGCATGCGTGTGTGGGAGCCTTTCTCGTCTTACTGGTTTCCTTGCATTTGGTTTTCCCGTCCCTGGATTTGACATTGCAACTAGTCTGGGCTTCCTAGTCTGGTAAACACCCACCTACCAAATGTCGGAAATCATCCTGCCCCCTTTCCTGTATGTGTGTGTCTCGTGCTTATTTTTTATTTTGTTATTTTGTTTTTTGTATTTTTTTTTCTTTTAAAAGTCTAGGCATTGTCTAGACTCAGGTCGAGGAAAGCTGGGGCTCTCAGACAAGGGCTCTCGTGAAATCCGACAGTACAACGGATTTCAAACCCAAGCTGAACCGTCTACTGCCCTCCCGGAATCGTCTTGTAGTTAGAAACGAGATTGTAGATTGCGCGGGAAACCAAGTTAAAACCCAGTTCCCCAGATGCTGTGGGATGGGATCAAATACGGAGGACGCGGGAAGACTGGAATGCCCTTTGCTCGCTAACCCCCCTCCTCCCCTTCCCTTTCTCCCTCTCTTTCTCTCTTTGTCTCCCTGGCAGGTCTGTTGGCTAGGCAGGGGTGTGCCAGCGGTGGCAGCCAGGCTCTGTATGGGCCTGGGAGTTGGGAAGTAGACAAAGACAGGAGCTGTCCGCGGTCCTGAAGCTGCGCGTAGAAGTTCTTCTATAAGGCCCCGACTGCTCAGAGCCTTCTGTCTTCTAATCTGGCTAATTCTTCTAATTCTTTGCTCTGGCTCTTGCTAGCCCCGCTCCGTGTTCATTTCAATATTTGTATTTATCTATCTACCTACACATCTACCTACATATCTATCTATCTATCTATCTATCTATCTATCTATCTATCTATCATCTATCTATCTATCTATCTATCATCTCTCTCTCTCTCTTCATTCATCTTGAAAGAAAAACGGCTGATTAAAAGCAATTTCTTCTTCTCACCTCAAATGCAGGACATAATTACACCCACAATAGTTCCAAGTAGCTGTTTCCACCCTCCCAAAGAAGCGGAGGTATATATTTAAAACAATAAAACACAAACAGAACAAATACTGGGAATCTGCCATCAAGTTTATTCTGAGGGAGAAGCACAGGGTTTACTTTCAAAAATGTTAATTTTGGAAACACTTTATCTTTTTTTAAATTTTTATTTTATTCTTATTTTATGTCCATTGCTGTTTTGCTGCATTTGTGGCTTGTGAGGTGCCGGATCCCCTGGAACTGGAGTTGTGAGCTGCCTTGGGGATGCTGGGAACTGAACCCAGGTCCTTTAGAAGAGCAGCCAGTGCTCTTAACCTCTGAGCCATCTCTCAAGTTCTGGGAACACTTAACCATTGCAGGCATGAGGAGGTCTACTATGGAAACCCTCTTCAGTCTCTCTCTCTCTCTCTCTCTCTCTCTCTCTCTCTCTCTCTCCCTCTGTATGTATCTATCTTATCTATCTATCTATCTATCTATCTATCTATCTATCTATCTATCTATGTTTACATCCATCGTTGTTTTGCCTGTACGAATGTCTGTGTGAGGGTGTCAGAAGCCCTGGAACTGGACTTACTGTGTGCTCCCCCCCCCAGCTTCTGCCCTCACAAACCCTACCCCTTCACAGGGCAGGTGCCTTGGTCTGTCTGTACAACTTCACACATCTCTGTAGCCACAAATATAAAGTGTTCCCAGAACTTGAGAGATGGCTCAGAGGTTAAGAGCACTGGCTGCTCTTCTAAATCTGATAGGTGTGAGCTGTCATGTGGGTGCTGGGAATCGAACCTGGGTCCTCTGAAAAAGCAGCCAATGCTCTTAGCCACTGAACCATCTCTCCTCTATCCAGGTCCCCTCTTCAGAGTTATTAAGGAGACCAGTCTTATGGAAAATTTGGGCACAAAAGGGTTAACCAGTGCTTCCTTTTCTAAATGCTCCAGGTGTCACTTAGGTGTCTGGCATGGCATATGACTAGGCAGCTAGTTCTCTATGTGTGGCATATGCCCCACCCACCCCAACATATTCTTGTCCTTGGGATTGAGCACCTCTGTTAGTGCATAGGATCTGAATACTTGCCTTCTGTTGTCTCAGGGAGACACCACCCCCTTGGGAGCCCTGGTGCTACCTCTTCATCTGGTCTCCTCAGTACCTCCAAAGCCTCCCTATTGCAGGATGTCAGTCAAGTTTATGGGTTCACCTCACAGCAAGTGGGAGTTCAGAAGAACCAGAGCTCTCAAAGTAGAGCAGTTTGCGATAAAAACTGCATTGGGACTTGGGACAAAGGGCACTTAAAATATTCTAGACCCTCTAGACCTTGGTTGTTATCTTCTTCCTCCTACCTTTGTAGGTTTTTCATTAAGACCAATGTGGACATGCTTTTAGACTATATACCTTCAACCTCACAGAACACACAACCTTGTGTCAGGACGGGTGCCCTGACCTTAAGAGTCCGTGTGTGTGTGTGTGTGTGTGTGTGTGTGTGTGTGTGTGTGAGTTCCCGGTCTTTGCTGTAGTTGAAGAGCTGTGGATGTTGATCGTGTCCCTATGTAACACACAGAAAAATCGAGTCTCGGAGATGCTGACGGATGCTGCTGTTACACAACCAAGGTCTGTAATTGTAACCTTGCTCCTGAACCTGCTCTGAGGAGCTGTGTTTTCCTGGGGACCTCACCTAGTGGTTATGATACTATTTCTTCACTAGCAGGGACCTTTTGGCTTCTTGGACCACCGTGGCCTGTGGTGTGAACTTCTGAAGTGGGTGTAACTAAATACTAATTTTGAAACAAGAAGCATGCCACATCCCTCTGCCAGGGTTGGGAGAGAGTTTCACAGGTTGGGAACCAAGTTCGTAGGAATTGTCTCTCAGATCTCCAGCTTGGAATCGTCTTTAATCTGTCTCTCTATCCTGCATTGACTCCAGTGTATCAGCAAGTTGGGCTCACTGTGCCCCCAAACCATTTCCCAATCATTTCCCTCCCCGTGGTTGTCAGACTGGTTTCAGCCACCACCACCTAACCTGTTTTATGGTAGTAGCCTTCTAACCAGACTCCAGGTTCTCCTAGCTCCCCTCCCCTCTCATCTATCCTCTATCCGATGACTGAGGTTATATTTTAGAACCATACATTAAGGCTTGTCATTCCGCCTCTGACCCTCCAACAAGGCCTCAGTGCGTGTAGAATAAAATCCACACTTCTCGCCCTGCTGTGCACGGTCTTTTGTGAGGGCGCCTAGCTCTCACTCCTAACATGCCCGCCCCTTCCTGCGTCTGCGCCATCCACATCGGCTCCCCTGCTGTGTCTCACACAGCCTAGTTTTCTCACCTCAGGACCTTCGCACGGGGCTGGCCTTTCTGCCTTCAAATCCTTGCAGGGTTGGCCCTGCCTTTGTCATTCAGCTCAACTGTCAATTCTTCCAGCCTGTCTTCCCTGATCAGTTTATTAGAACGGATCCAGCCCTGCCTCTGTTTTTACTCTGCCTCTATTCTCTTTGTTGCCTTTATCAATATATGTAATTATCCCCTGCTATAGTTAGCTGCATAATGTCTGTCTTCCTTATATCAGTTCCACGAGGCTGGGGAGATGCTGTTTGTCTTGTTCACGGTTGAATTTCCTATGCTTGACTCAGTACCTGGAACACAGCTGTTCAATACATATTTGTTGACTGGATGTATAATGAACAAATGCACAGATATATGGGGCGAGATCTTCAGAAAACGGGTGGACATGGATGGGCAGATCTGAGAAGGGACTGACAGATATGTTGTCCATTTTCTTGTGCCTGTGGTGAAGCAGCTGGCTGGCTGGGATCCCAGTTTGGGCAAAGGATGACAGAATAGATTCTTTGAGACCCCAAGAGCATGCTTACCAGATAGGGAATCAAACCCCGAGGAGATTCATGCATCCATGGCTTACAGGTTATTTTATTATTATTTAGTTTGTCATTGTTGGGTCTCAAACCTTCCCCTGCTTATTTAAGTAAAGGGTGATAATTAAAACAGTGACGTCAGATGCTTTAGGGGAATGCTCTCTAATTCAGGACATGGAATACATACTGTGTTGAGACAGGAGCATCACTTAACTTTTTTGTACCTTGGGTTCTGCATCTGTGGGATGGAGACAGGAGCAATCTACCTTGCAGAGGGGACACCACGCACTATGGTACACTTCAATAGTGCTACAGCCTCGGGTAGGAGTGGAGAAGGGAGGCAGAGGACCAGGGGAGGGAGGTTAAACGGATGCCCAGGTTTAATGGTCTCCTTTGCTCCTCCGTGTCTTTTATTTGTTGGAGATAAGGTGCAGGCTCAGTGGTGGCTATGGGAATGAATCTGTCCCCTCCTCTATCCAACGGGACAGAAATTGTGGCTGCCTCACTGGGTTGTGGGAGCCCCGGGGAGAGGTTGTGGGGACACTGGAAGGTACAACACGTGCCAGATGGATTTGTGTGTTCTGTGTCGGGGGGTGTGTGTACACATGTGTGGGTCTATGTGCATATGTGTGAGGCCAAGGATCGCTGTTGGGTGTCTTTCTCAGTCACATTCTACTTATCTCTTGAGACAGGATCTCTCATTGAAGCTGGAGCTCACTGATTCTACTAGACCGTCTGGCCAGAAATCATGAGGAACCCGCCCAAATCCGTATCTGCTGGGATGCAAACTGCTGCCTTGAATGATTTATTTACTTGTTTGTTTGTTTGTTTGTTTGTTTTACTTGCATGAGTGTTGGGAATACAACTCAGGTCCTCAGGCTTGCACATCAAACACATTTCTATTGGAGTAACCTCCTCACTCAGTTCTTGCGGTTTCTGGGGCTGCCTGCTCAGGAGCTGCCTTCCTTTTCACAGAGAAGTGGGACAGGCAAACATGAGTTCACTCTGTCGGGCCTGGAAGAGAGGGAAGGGAAGAAAGGCTGTTTGGTTTCTAGAACATTCCTTATGAGCTATGTGCATGACATCATTAAGGCTTGCTTGAACCCAGAGCTTTGCAATGAGCTCTACCCAGGGGTTTCCTCTGGCTCAAGGTGGCCACTGTCACTCTGCAGGGGACCTTCTTAAAATATAATAAAAATGCTTTACAAGGATGTGTCTCCATTTCTTGTCTCTTGTTTCTTGGTCTAAAACAAACCATGGTGATGGTCTAGAACAAACCAGGTCTAGAACAAACATGGTCTAGAACAGGTCTAAAACATGGTTTAGAACAAACCAGGGCTCCAACCATGAGGTGGGCTGGGCTGGGTCTGAGAGCGTGGTTTATGGAGGCCAATGAGAAGTGTGCAAATCATAAGCACCTACTTGTGCAAGGGATTGTTCTAGAGGCTGCTGATATTGCAAGCACCTACCGTGTGCAACGGACTGTTCTAGAGGCTGCGGATGTTGCTATGAATGACCACAGTTTCCTTACCTCAACTGCTGAGAGCCTCCCAGGGAACCCACAGACCAACATGAATTTTCACTCATTTTCCATTTTGTTGTTGTTTGTTTCATTGAGATGCAGTCCCACTGTGTAACCCAGGCTGGCTTCAAAGTTGTGATTCTCCTGCCTTGGCGTCCCCAGTTGTAGGCTGCATGAGCCCCCGTACCCAGCAAGGGTTTTATTTTATTTTATATTTATTTTTGAGGTAGAGCCTCATATAGTCCAGGCTCTCTTCAAACTTTCTATGTAGTAGAGAGTTACCTTACACTTCTGATCTTCTTTCTCCAGACTCCCTAGTGCTGGATTGCGGCCATATACTACCATGCCTTGTTTATGAGGTTCTGGACATCAGACTCAAGTCTTTGTGGATGCCAGGCAGGCTCTCCATCAACAGAACCACATCCTCAGGCCTTATTATTTTCTGATTTTATTATTTTGTTTTTCTGGCAGTGCTGGAATCAGGAATCAGTTCCACATTTTTGCACACGGTGGTCAAATGTTCTGCCACTGAGCCATAACCCAGTTCGTTCTTCCTTCTTTCTTTCTTTTTTTTGTGACAAGATTTCTCTGTGTAGCCCTATCTGTCCTGGAATTGCTCTGTAGACCATGCTGGCCTCTAACTCACAGAGATCCACCTACCTCTGCTGGGATTAAAGGCGTGCACCACCACCTCCTGGCTTCAACCCCAGTTTTCTATGTCACTGTGGGTATCAGAAGAGGAAGAGGTCTGGACTCCTCATTCTGGCTCTTCTCCCTCCACCAGCTCCAACCTTCCCTGTTCCTTATTCCTCCCCTCTGCTCCTTCCTTTATTAGAAACAGGAAAGCCTAGTGGGATCAGTGACTTTGGCTTAGGTGCTGAATCTGCCTAAGGCTTACATTGTTTGTAAACCAAGAAAAAAAAAACAGTAATAGTCAAAGAAACTCCTAACTCATAATGACAGTGAAGAGAAGCGAGGATGCTCTCCTCAGTGCCTGGCACCAGGTGAGATGACAAGAGGGAAGTTTGGATAAATGATAAGAGGCATCTGAAATCAGTGTCTTGTCTGTAAGGAGAAGACACACTAAAGATTTCTGCATTGGGATCAAACCCTGAGGAATAAAATCCAAGGAGGATGGTCCTTTGGTGTGAGGAGCGATGGCCCCTAGACCCCTGGGCCGCTGTGCCGAGTCCCTGTGTCCATCACCCACGACATGGCACTGAAGGCCTAGCGACTGAGGTCAGGGTTGCTGTCCTGCTTCTCTGCTCTCCTGGGAGCCAAGGGAGAGCCCCTTCTGGGGGAGAGAGGAGACCTCTAGGAGTAGGGCCCAGGAGATTTTCTAGGGGAAGTCCCTGTGGGCAAAGGCTTGTGAGACACTTCTTCTTCAAAACAGTCTCCATATGCCACTCTGTTTTTGTTTTGTTATTTAAAAAAAAAAAACATTCTTTATTTTGAGACAGGGTCTCATGTGTATGCCCAGGCTGGCCTTGAACTCACAGAGATCCTCCTGTTTCTGCCCCATGAGTGCTGGGATTAAAGACATACATCACCAAAACTGACTTTTTAAAAAATATATTTTTATATTTATTTATTTTTATTTTATTTTGTGTGCATGAGCCTTCTGTATGGGTGTGTACCATGTGTGTGCCTAGTGGCCAAGGAGACCAGAAGAGGGCGCTGGATCCCCTGAAACTGGAGAAACAGATGATTGTGAACCACCATGTGGGTGCTGGGAACTGAACCCGGGTCCTCTGCAAGAGAAACGAATTCTGTTAACTACTGAGCCATTTCTCAGGCCTCCATGCCCAGCATAGAGAGGGGGATGGTTGGAGAGATGGCCCAGCGACTAAGAGCGCTTACTCTTACAGACCCAGGTTCAGTTCCCAGCACACACGTGGTGGCTCGTAACTGCAAAAACTCACTCACATTAAAAATATAATGAATAAATCTTAAAAGGAGAGAGAGAGAGAGAGAGAGAGAGAGAGAGAGAGAGAGAGAAGCACCTACCATGGTTGCCATGGTTTATGTTTGGAGGTCAGAGGATGTCTTGAGGGGACGTACAGCATAGAGGGTGGAGCCTCCTTTAAGGATGGAAGCGCCTTCTTTGACCCCTAATGGAACAAGCCGAGTCACTAGGAAACACCAGGATCCCTTAAGATCTCACAGGGGTCCCATGCACTCTAGTCCTTATTTTGAGGGGGCCTCTTTCCTACAACCTCCAGAATAGTTCATCTGCTGTGTACTCTTCTAAAGTCCCCAAGGACTGGACTGGAAGACCTTCCATCTCTGGCCAGCCCTGAGCCTCCTCAGCTGGTAGGTTCTCCAGGCTCCTGGTCAGGCTGAGGACTGCATGCTAATCATCAATTTGTTCAGGAAGAGACCCAAGACGTTGTCTAAAGACAGCCTCACCAGGGCTAGGCTCCTAATCTCCAAAGTTGCTGGGTTAAAAAGAAAAGAAATGGGGGTTTGGAGAGATGGCTCAGTGGCTAAGAGCACTGGCTGCTCTTCCAAAGGGTCAGGGTCCAATTCCCAGCACCTACATAGTAGCTCACAACTGTCTGTAACTCCAGTTCCAGGGCAGCTGAGACTCTCATACAGAGATACAGGCAGGCAAAACCCCAATGTACAAAATAAATAAATAAACAAACAAACAGACAGACAGACAGACAGATAGATAGATAGATAGATAAAACTTTTTTTAAAAAAAGGGCCTGGGAGATAGCTCAGCTTGTGAAGGTGCTTGCCACCAAAAGTGATAACCCAAGTTCAATCCCCACGACCCACAAAATGGAGGAGAAACCGGATCTCTGAGACTTGTCCTCTGACCTTTACAGGTGTGTGCGAATGCACAGGCGTGCACATGATGGAGGAAGGTCATTGGTTAATAAAGAAACTGCCTTGGCCCATTTGATAGGCTTGCCCTTGGGTGGGTGGAGTAAACAGAACAGAATGCTGGGAGGAAGAGGAAGTGAGAGGGATGCCATGCAGTTCCTCTTAGGGGCAGATGCGATGAAACTCCGACCCAGGATGGACGTAGGCTAGAATCTTTCCGGTAAGCGCACCTCGTGGTGCTACACAGATTATTAGAAATGGGTTAAGAGGCTGAAACTAATGGGCCAGGCAGTGTTTAAAAGAATACAATTTGTGTGTTGTTATTTCGGGGCATAAGCTAGCCAGGTGGCCGGGAGCCAGGTGGCAGGAAAGCAACCCTCAGCTCCTTCTACATGCACAGACCATTAATGGTAAAACTGAAGAAACTAAAGATACACAAATGTCATCTGCCCTGATTTTTCTCATTATATAGTGTCTAGAACTGATTTATCATGTTGACTTTCTTTTCTTTTTTTCTTCCTTTCTTTCTTTTGTCCTTCCTTCCTTTTGTTCTTTCTTTCTTTCTTTCTTTCTTTCTTTCTTTCTTTCTTTCTTTCTTTCTTCTGAGACAGACAGGGTTTCTCTGTGTAGATTTGGATCCTGTCCTAGAACTCACTCTGCAGACCAGGTTGGCCTTGAACTCACAGAGATCTGCCTGCCTTTGTCTCCTAAGTGCTAGGATTAAAGGTGTGCACCACCACCGCCCAGTTCACAGTAAATCTTATGAACCTGTACAATTTAAATAACAATTACTAAAAAAGATGGTGTCCTGCCCTTTCCCACAGTAACTTGCTGAAGTCTCTTGATGAAATGGTTCTGATGTTCTCAGGCTGCCTAACTCTGTTGGTCCCTTGCTGTGTGGGCTGAAGGAACTCACTTCGCCTGTCTGGGCTTGAGTCTGGACCGTGGAGACACTGAACCCTCAGCCTTAGACCCACGTGGCTGGTTTGAAATGCTCCTCTGCTCTGGAGGGCCTTGTCCTTTCTGGACTCTGGGAAGGTTGGATGTTCCTCTCCTGACAGGAGGACCAGTTTCTTGATGGGGGCTTTCCTGTGGGCCCTGGCGTTACTCGGCCATCCCCTCCATCTCCCCCACTTCGAAGCTTTCTTCCCAGCTTCGCCAAAAATTCAAACGGATCTGCAGATATTGAGTCCCAAAGCACTTGGGGATGCACAGGGGAAGGACAAATCAGACCCTATTCCTGCCCTGGGGGTTTGGTGGAGGGAGATTAAACAAGGAGCCAGGAAAAGAGGAGCTGCTTGCTGGAGAGAAGGGCGGGGGGTTGCCCTTGGAGGCTAGGGGCAGCTGCCGGTGGGGGAATGAAGAAAATTGTGCTTCAGTGAAAAGGCACAGGACCGCAACTTCCTCCCTCTGCGACTGTGGGTAAGTTCCTTCACCCTCCTCTGCATCGCCTGGCTTTTCTAATTAGAGACTATATTTGTCCTCAGAGGCAGGTGGAGAAGGCTGGAGAATATGGTAAAGGAAGATGCCCACATTAGAGACCTGATTTCTGCTTCTAGGTTTACTGTGTGGCTTTGGGAGAGTGGATGATGTTCTCTGTTCTCCTCCATCTGTGAGTTGGGAATTTTCTTCAGTGCGCTTACATTGACCAGATCTTCTTGGAGAATGCCTGAGAGATGCCTGCCCGAGGTACCGTCGAGACCTGAGCCAGGGGACACGTAGACGCTCTTTGGAACTGGGCAAACTCAGAGAAAGAACTCAGCAGTGGGTCAGTCAACAAACATCTGTTAGGAGAGAAAATAGGTCAGCCTTGATTGTAGATCGCTGTGTGCTTTGGTCTCACGGTCTCTCCTCAGGATTCCCTCCTCTCTCTTGCCCATGCGTGCTTGCGTGCGTGTGCCCTAGGGATGGCTGACACCAGCCGCTCCTGAAAAGGCTTCGGGCATTGGGCTCAGCAGCAGGAGAGAGAGGGAGAGATCCCAGGATGAACTTTCCAGCCTCTGAAAACTGACCCCAGTCCCACAGGACTTCCCCTATGCCTTTCCCTGCGAGACTCCCACCTGCCTTTCTAAGGCTCCACAGCAAGAATCCAGCTCTTCGGGGACAGAGCAGCTCCAAAGAGCCTTGTGGATGACCCTACGCTGTCCTCGTCTCAGGGGCCTCAACGTGGGGTGGGGGGCTGTGAGAACCGGAGGTCATTGTCAATCTGTCAATCATCTACCCAACTGCCCTTCAGCAGATTCCAGGGTCTCAAGCACACTAGCTGATCCTGATGGAGTCCTTCTTCCCATCCTTACACCTGCTTTCACAGACCTGGCCACGAACCAAATTCTGGCTGGCTGCTTCCAGCTCTCATCCTGCCCCTCAAACTCACACCCAATCTGTGGCTCTGCTTCCCCTCACTGTCTTTCCAAACTCTGGCCTTGCCCAGCTGGATCGCGTGGCTCAAGCCAAAGCCACCCCCTTGTCGGCTTCTGCTTCCATCCTTTCTTTCCTGTTTGTCCTTCATACCTAAGCCAGAGTCAACCTGGCGAACCTAGTCCTGTGCTTAGTGCCACCCAAACTTGTCCTCTCTGACCCCAGCTCCCGCCTCCCTCCTCCCCTCCCCCCAGGCAGATGTGTGCTGAGTGCAAGCTGTCTCTGCTGCAAGACTTTCCTGTTTCATTCACTCTTCCTCCCCACAGAGTCCCCTCCTCTGGCTCCTGACCTAGGACACCTCTGTGCATAGTCCGAACTCCTGTCCGCCCTATCTGGTTTGCAGGAGTTGTCCCCACCTCTCTTATCCCAGGAATGAATGTGAGCAGAGGCTGAATGGATGGACAGATATAACTAAGGGATGAATGAATGAATGACTGCAAACGAGGAATGAACGAAGGGAGGAATTAAGTGCAAGTGTAGAATGGATGGAGTTGGAATAAATGAAGTGAAGGAAGGTAAACAAGAATGAATGAATGCAATAGGCAAGAGATGGATGAGTGCATGGGTGAGTACCAGTGGGCAGCGAGAGGGGGAATGAATGAATGCATGCTGCTGATGGCCAGGGGTATGGGTGTTTCTAGGAGGCACTGGACGTGCTGGGGGAGCTGGAGTTTTGGCCTGGCTTTGTTGAGGCTCAGGGATGTGTAATACATTGTGTGTGTCTGAGGGTTATGACTCCATGAGGTTTTATTTTTTTAAACTTTATTTAACTTTATTCCATGCACATTGGTATAATGATGACAGATTCTCTGGAACTGGAGTTGCAGACAGCTGTGAGCCACCATGTGGGTGCTGGGAATTGAACCGGGCCCTCTGGAGGAGCAGTCAGTGCTCTTAACCACTGAGCCATCTCACCAACCCTGACTCCATGAGTTTTGACCCACAAGATCACCAATGCTTGCTTGGACAGCTGCACTCTCTCTCCTCCTCGGCACTCCAATCCTGGATCTACCTCTGTCTCTACAATGCCAGTGCTTGCATTTCCTGACTTTAGCACGAATGGAGGTATGTGGTACCCATTCTTTAGTGCCTAGGGTTAGTTTTGGGCTGTGTTGTTCTAGAAGATTTGGTGTTGACGTAGAAGGCAGAGACCACAGTGGACACTGTTCAAAGGCTCAGAAACACCAGGTCACAAGATGAAGCTGCCTGGAGTCCTCTACTCGACACGGATGCCTGGCTTTCCAGGTTCACACTGGTTATGGGTTAGCACTGCAGGACTGGGCTCTCTCTATGCCCTCCGGTGGGTGCGGCTGGTGGGGATCCCTGGAGAGAGGTGGAGGAAGTCGGCAGCTACCCTTCTGTCCTCCCCACCACACTCTTACTCAAGTTGTTTCTCTGGGCATTTTGGTGAAGTAGAGACTCATTTCATGAAGACTTGATGGAAAGCACTAGAAGCTGGACTGGGTGGTGGTGAGAAGACAGGGAGATCTCTGAGTCTCCTGTTGACACTCCAGGGTCTACCTGTGGGGGGGAGCCATGAGCATTCCTTGATGACAGAAAGGTGGTGGTGTGACCTTCAAAGCTGACCCATTCCAGAGGGCATAGGGAGAGCCATTTTGCAGTGTGGGATGTTGTGGACATCTGCCTGAACAGCTCCTATGTGGTCAGAGATGCAAAAACTCACCTAGCCTTGAGTGGGTCCCCATGTCTGCCAACAACATAGCTGGCTTCCGTGCTCATGATTCCTAGCCTGTCTGTTGAACAGCTGGGTGCATGTTCAATGGAGCTGGTCTAAGGTTCATGGTCAACATGGCCTCATCAGGTCAGGTGCCATCCAGACGGACCTAGAGGGAGGTGCATGCAGGTAGACTTTCCTTCCCAGGAGCCAGACCACCCTGGGGAGCAGCCCCTACATGCTGAACCAGTGTTGTCCCAGGAATGGAGGTGTTACTGCAGGCAGCTTTGCCTAGAGTTGCTTAAAGACTCTTCTGAAAGGAATTTCAAATCACTGCAAAATACTTTGGAGAGGGAACCAGAGCTGGTCAACACGGAATGAGACCTCATCTGTGAAAATCCTTTTAAAAGCCGTTATTTTTAATCGTGTGTATGTGCACCTGTGTGTGGGTATATGCACATGACTGCAGGTGCCCCTGGAGGCCAGAAGAGGGCATCAAATACCCTAGAGCTGAGTGACAGGCAGTTGTAAGCCAATCCAGAGCAGGATGGAGTGGCAGAAGAGTTGAAGGGTTTGACATCTTTGATTCAGGGATTAGGTCTGTTTGGAGGAGGCCTGAGGTTCCAAAGGGCATTTGGGTGGAAGGTATGGAGAGGCCTGCACAGTAGTGCCATGATGAATAGGGTTCTCTTGATAATGGGCATGAGCTTCCCCATCACTGTGGGTATGCAAGGCATGCCTAACTGTGCCTAAAGGGCATCCTAAAGGTGACCCAACCAAACTACTGGGATGGGTGACCCATTGGACATAATAGTAGACACTAGCTGAAAACCTACTATGTGCTGGGCTCTAGGCTCAGCAAGCAAGGCTTCCCCTGTGTCGTGTTCTTTTTCCAACACACCCTGCTGTATATGGAAGTGGGGAGGCTCACAAAACTCCCCCAAAGATACAAGATCCAGCCCTTCTTCGAGGTCCCATAAGCAGTGACAGCAGCCAGGGAGGGGAGACTCTTGAGTGCAGCTGCTTGCAGTTGGGGCTGGGAGCCCCAGAAATGCTGGGCTGGGCTTCTGGAAATGTGGCTGCCTTTGACTCCCCTATGCTCCTGTAAGGGACCGCAGTAGTGTCATTGGTTTACTGGCTTGGGTGGAGTCCATTCATCTAGACTGTTATTAGTACTCTGTTTAGGGTGAATAGACATTTGTTCTCATCTCCCCAGGAAGAGCCGGGCAACACATCCATGTACATATGCCAGGGGAAGGTTTACTTTGTAAATGAGGCACGGCAAGAACTTAGCAGCAATAACTAATGAACCAGAGCAATTAAAACAGTGGGTGATGAAGCTGTGGATACAGTCCCTTTTCTCCCCAAGCCTTGCTTTAAATGTCTGCCTTTTGCAAAACGTGGCGGGGGCCTGTCGTCGGGGTCTTCCTCCATCTTATTCTGCTTTATCTACAGAGTCAGGGTCTCTCCCCAAACCCAAAGCTTGCCAATTCAACTAGTCTAGCCATCCAGGTGCCCTGGGGATCCTCTGTCTCCATCTCTCAAGTGCTGGGGTTATAGGCACCTTTTATGTGGGTGCTTGAGATCTGGTCCTCAGACTCGTGTGACCACCCACTGAGCCACCTCCCAGCTGCAAGTGAATCTGTAACGAAGGGTTGATTCTGCCTGTCTTGTATGAAGTGGGTGCATCAATCCCTGGGGCCCCATGAACAGGACAGAGACAAGACTGGGGTTTGGGGACAGCTCCCACAGTGTGGACTTGCTGGATAGGTGTGGGGTAGCTGCTGAAGGCCCTGTGGCTGAAGATCTGGTGTTGTGAGCGGAGAATGGACAGGGTCTGGGGGTAGAGGGCAGGGCGCAGGATTCTTGAGAGCTGAGGACTGACTTGTGGAGACTGGCTGCGAGATCAGACAGCTCAGCGCTGTGTATGTGCGGCAGTGTTTGTACTTCTATAAGCACATGTCTGTAGTGTGCCCATGTGTGCACTCTTGTGGCCTTTGTGTGTCTTCATATGTGTGTGCTTGATGGCATCTGTCTTTGCGTGTGTCTGTCTGTGTTCATGCCCCTCTACGTGTCTGTTTTATTTTTTCAAGACAGAGTCTCTCTGTGTAGCCCAGGCTGGCCTCGAATTTGCCATCCTCCTGACTCAGCTCCCTCTGTGTCTGCCTATGTTGTGGTTGAGCTAAGAGCTCCTTGATCCATGACAGAGCAGCTTACGTAACACCAAAGCCAGGCACAGTGGGCGAGAGCTCTCTTCATGTATCCAGAGGAGCATGGAAGGGGTTCTGTCAGTCACAGTAATGATTGGCCACTAACTGGGACTCAGATGCACCCTGAAAGACGTCAATCTCATTTTGGGCATTTTGGGCATATAGGGAAGTTCAGAGAGGGCAAGTCTAGGATCACAAAGCAAGTGAACCCAAGAAGGAAATCTAGAATGCAAATGTGTTTTCATTCACACAAAAGATCTTTGTTAACGGACCAAAGAACAACCATTCAGTAATCTTTTTGAAACATCTTTCATTTTTGAAAGTTAAAAAACAAACAAACAAATACACACCCTCACCCAGTGGTGGTGGTACACACCTTTAATCCCAGCACTTTCGGGGCAGAGGCAAGAGGATCTCTGAGTTTGGGGCCAGCCTGGTCTACAAAGTAAGTTCCAGGACAGACAGCCAAGGTTACACAGAGAGATCTGTTCTGGTGGTAGCTCCAAGCCCCCTCCCCCATCTCTCTCCAAATCGTGTTGCATCTCACAAAGCCCTCCAAATGATGACCCCTCCCCGAGAGATGCTCAAGATCACTCCCACGGGGTTCTTAAGCTGCCCCCAGAAAACAAATGCATGGTTTCCCCATCTTCGTCCCATCTCCTCTCTGGGGGACTGAAAAATCATCTGGGAGCATTTTATCCATTAAGCCTGGGCTTCTAATTCGGTTAGATTTGGTCTGATTCGGATTGTTGCATTGGGTCAGTGGAGAGGCTTACTGAGGTGCAAAAGCTTTTTAAGATCCTGTCTTGAAAAATAAAACAAAAAACAAACAAACCAAACCAATCCCCCCACAAAGACCCCCCCAAACAAGTAAGCAAGCAAACAAACAAAACCCCAAATCAGCCCAGATGCTGGGTTAGGAAGCTAGCTCAGTGGTAGAGCATTTGCCTAGTATATCCTGGGTTCCACTCCCTGCTCTGAGGAAACAGAGAAGACAAAGTCACTGCTGGTGCCATCCATGGTCACTCAAGACTACATAAGGTCTGCCAATGTCCCCTGGAGGTCTGAGGGTCACAGGGCTAGGGAGCCCAAGGTGGGATGGCTCATCCCTGGTGAGCCCTGCAGAAGGAGTTCAGGGTGGGTTATATCAAGGCGCTCTTTCCAGCAGGAGGCCAGCATTGACCAAGCCTCCCTCAGGCCATCTGGTCAGAAACAAGTGAAGATGGAAGTACCAGAATGTGACCTGAGGAGGAAGTCACTCCAGTATCTCCTCCTGCCATAGAGGCAGAACATCTGGAGGTGCCTCGACACTCGCTTGTCTTTTAAAGTCACAGACCCCCATATATTGCTAAGGAGCATCTGAGGGAGGCTGGGTGTGCCATAGGGAGTTAGTTCTCCATGGTTCCCTCTGGTATTCCAGGGAAGGCTGGCAAGAAGGAAATAAGACAGTAGGCTCTCTCTCTCTCTCTCTCTCTCTCTCTCTCTCTCTCTCTCTCTGTGTGTGTGTGTGTGTGTGTGTGTGTGTGTGTGATAGGGTTGTAAAGCTGGGCACAGGGAAATTTGGGAGGGAAATAAAAAGCCACCCCTCCTGTCTGTGAGGCTGGAGAACAGAAGGGGTGGACTGTTTATTTCCTGAGGGGAGAATGGGGTAGATGTTCTAAAGAGGGAGTGTCTTTAAATTGATAACGTTGCCAACCTGAGAAGGCTTCCCGGAGGCGGTGACACGGCCCTCAGGGAGGGGCGAACCAGGAAGACGGAAACACAGATGAAGGCGAATCGGACCAATATTGAAAGCATTCTCCTCCAGAGGGGTCTCCTGCATCCCGAGCTGCGGCTTACTGGTTCCCCGGAGTCCCCAGGACCCCTCCTGGGTGTGTGTCTTCCATCAAGATGTGGACAAAGTTGATTAGCGTGGGCGGCAGCCAGGAGTGGCGTTTCTAATTAACACGCAGGCGGGGAGAACGCTCTCTCTTCTTCCCGACTCTGTATTCAGCTGATTGAATATCAGGGCCGCGGCTAAACTACGAGTCAAAAATGAAGCCTGTGCTTCCCTTACGTTAAAGAGACAGCGTCCCATTTCCAGGGCTGTGCTCCTCCGACAGCCCTGAAGCCAGGCTGGACGTGGTGACTTTGGGTTCCAGGCAGGGGTCAGAGAAGAGAGGCTGGGGGTGCAGGAAGACTAGGATGGAGGGAGATAGAGGGGGACCCCAGATGGGTTTGCGGGCATCCCAGAAGGGAAGGAAGATGGGTTGTGGAGAGAAAAAGGCGAGAGGCGGTTTGCTGTGGCAGCGGGGAGAAGGGTAGGCAAACACGGGTTCATTAATCTGTAGTTCGTCTGTCTTTCCTGTGAGGTGGACGGACTTGATGGATTAATTAAGTCGCAGTCTGTAAAAACCAGTTTATTTGCATAGCAAACTCCTGGGCCAGTGTGCGGTGAGGTGAGTGTGCGCAGCGCAGACAATTCGGGGGAAATTACAGCCTCATTAATATGCTAATCTGGTTGCAGGCCTGGAACGGAGTTTTGGGTTGGTGGTGCTCCGGGGTGGTGGGTGTTTGGTTGCCTAGCAACCCTTTTCTCCAGGTAACCCTTCTCTGGCTTGCCCTTGATATCCCCAAAGGAGCGCTGCTGTGGAAGAGGAGGTAGCTGGGAGCGCGCTGCTGTCACAGAACAGTGGGCAAAATAAAAGGCAGGCGAACACACATTCACACGCGAGGGCCCCATTGTGCGGGTGTCTTTGCAAACAGGCTGGGGGGGGGCAGGGGAGTCTGCCTGGGTGCAGGGGACAGACGCCAACAGGCAGAAGCAGTGCGGGGTGTCTGCGGAGACAGACGGGGTGGGAACACCCTCCATAAACACACGCATACGTGTGTGCACATATGTGCGTTTTGTTTAACAAACAAATCCACATAATGAGACATTCTGTGTAGGTAGCACCCCCCCACCCCCCACCAGTGTCATCATAGACACACAGGCACGGGATGGTGTGATGTTCAGATTCTATAAATGACAACAGCTCTGAGTGTGTGCAGGCGCTGCACACAGCTGTGCTGACAGTTCCCGGGGGATGGGTGTGGTAGCATGTGCATCAGTGGACACACAGGAACACACACATGTGATGTGCAACCTTGGGTGTGGTGTTCGAAAGCATGAACACAGCACTTCACACTAGCACCAACATCTCCAGGCTCATGAACAGTGTGTGTGGAGTATATGCGTTGAGTCCCAGGATGCATGCAGAAGGCAGAGGCAGGCAGATCTCTGAGTTTGAGGCTAGCCCAGGCTAACCAGGGCTACATAATGATACCCTGTCAGAAAAAAACAAAACAAAACAAAACCCAAAAACTCTCCAAGCAGGTGAGCACATAGGATATACGCTGCTGGAGCCCCTCACCCTCATTCTTTGCTACCTGAACTGAGCATGCTTGCGGTATTGGGAGCACACTCAATGGCCCTTTCGCATCGCAACACTCAGCGACTGCCCAATCTTGTTCTTGCTCCGCCAATCTCGCTGTGTCAGCTCTTTTAGGTTTTTTTTTTTTTTTTTTTTTTTTTTGGTAGGGAAGTTCAAAACTAGCTGAGCATTTTCAGAGAGCGCCTCAGGGCAATGATGCCTCACCCCACCACAGAAAGGCACCTGGCCCAGAGGAAATTACACCTGAATTCTGCAAAAGATGAGAGGCAAGGGATTATTGCGGTATACCAACTAGTCTGTAAGAGAAGAGAGAAGCTAGCTGGGCTAGCTAACTAGGTTGGTGCACACCTTGAATTCTAGCACTTGGGAGGGAGAGGAAGGTACATCTCTGTGTGTTCAAGGCCAGCCTGGTCTACAGAGTGAGTTCCAGGACAGCTAGGGCTACACAGTGAAACCATCTTGAAAACACCACTACCCTGCCCCCACACCCTCAAAAAAGAAAGGAAAGAAAAGAGAGAAGCTGCCCAAATCCCAACAGAAAGTCTAGAGAAGAGAACAGGAGAATAGACTCGTTAGCTGTCTGAGAAAAGCGTATGGATATGATAACAATATACTATGCTATGTCTAAAAAAACAGAGTCAGGGCCATGAAGGACCAGGGCAGGTGCATGCTGTGGGACAGCCAGTCTGAGGAGTTGGAAACTGGCACTTTGTAACCCTAAACACAGCTACGAAGTTCAGAATGTTCAGAGGGTCTCGCTTAGGTCTGGGGTTCCGGCTGAACTGTCAGAAGCATACACAGAACACATGGACTTGTTCTCAGTTGTAAGGTTTATTTTGGCAAACAGTCAATTGGCGGCTCATCATCAGGTGACCAGGAAGAGAAACCAAGGCATGTGACTGTGCACTCAATCTCGGTGCTGGAGAAACACCCCCATTACAGTTTCTCAGATGGCATAGACCACTAGGAAAACATCCTAGACGATGAAGAGACGGGGTAAGCAGAGTGAAATGATATCTTTTATCTACTTAAGAAGCAACACTGTTGGGCTGGGGAGATGCCTCAGTGGTTAAGAGCACAGGTTGTTCTTCCAGAGGACCCAGGTTCAATTCCCAGCACCCGCAAGGTGGCTCACAGCTGTCTATAACTCCTCTTCCAGGGAATCTGACTCCTGCATACATCAGACCTGCAGGGAAAACACCAATGTATATAAAAAAATAAATAAATTGTTTTTTTTTTTAAAAGAAACAACACTGTCACTTACTAGCTGCTCAGTGGTTGAAAGCACTCTCTGCCCACCGTGGAGCATTGCTAGGCCAGATACAAGAGAGCAACAGGTGTCACTCCATTTTATTGTGTTTTTTTTTTATTAAAAAAATTGTATGTGCATAGATGTTTTACTTGTATATATGTCTGTGCACCACATGTGTGCCTGGTGTACAGAGAGGCCAGAAGATGGAATTAGATCCCCTGGAACTGGAGTTACAGACAACTGTGAGCTGTCATGTGGGTGCTGGGAACTGAACCTGGGTCCTCTGGAAGAGCAGCAAGTGCTCTTAACCACTGAGACATCTCTCGAATCCTGAGGGCATTATTTTGTTGATGCCTGCAGTAAAGTTTATTTAAAACATCATTTAATTGTTAATAAATGAAATATTAAGATTTTAATATGTATGCATGTCTGTCATCTCTCTTCCTCAATCACCTAACAATCATTTATACATCTATCTTCTATCTACATAGCTATCTAATATCAGTCTCTATACTTTTTATCTGCATCTGGCGCCCAACATGGGGATAACTCAGGGTAAGGAGGAAAGCAGATGAGACCATGCCTGCTGCTCAGCACGCCTGCCTGAGCAAGCAGCTGGATCAGGTCTGCTAGGAGTGCACAGGCAGGAAAGGATGGCGGATTCCTGCTCCTATACACAGAGATATTTCCAGGCCATGCAGTGCATTGCGTGTCAGATTTAGCTTTTACTCAGATAAAAAGTATTTATTGCTGCAAGGTGCTTCCCAGAGTTGAGGTGGTGAGTGCAGTTCCCACCGGGTGGTCCCAGAGCTGGCTATCAAGGTACCTTGGCCACATTCAAAGACTTAGAGAGGCAGAGCCAGAATCCAGGGCTGCTGAAACCACACTGTTTACCATTTTAAAATGCTCCTTGTCAGAAAAGGATTACAGATATGCAATAAAGACAAATTCAGACAGAAATAAGCTCTAAACAGGTCATAGTGTGTTTTTAAAAATGTACATAGGCTTGAGAGAAAAAAGAGTATAAACAGATACAAAAAGTAGTTTTAAAAAATAAAACTAAGTCTTTAAAGAGACAGTAAAAATAATATAAAAGAGTACAGACAGTCATAGATCAAAGAAGTAAAGAAAAATTAGCCATGTAAAGATGGAATATACACAGAGAGTCTGGATCATACTTATAATTGCGTTTTCTTTGAATATTTTGACTACAGAGAGATATTTGATTCTGGGGGCTGCTAAGCTAAACCAGCATATATAGAGGTTTGATGGACCAAGACCTGTTAAAGTCATTCTCTATGCAAGTTGCTTTTATTGATTAGTAAAGAAGCTGCTTTTGGCCAATGACTTAACAGAATATAGCCAGGCTAGAAGAGATATATGTATAGAGATAGTAGGAGGAGTCAGGGAGAAGCTGTTTAGCCCCACCAGAAACAGATGCCAGACAGAACTTTACCCAGTAAGCCACAGCCACATGGTGATATACAGATTAAGAGAAATGGGTTAATTTAAGATGTAAGAGCTCGCTAGAAATAAGCTTAAGCTATTGGCCAAACTGCATCGCAAATAATATAGTTTCTGTGTGACTATTTTGAGTCAGGGCAGTCAGGAAATGAACTAGCAGTCCCACCAACAAAGATCCCCTGAAAGATCTCTATAAATCCCCCCAAATTAGTATGAGCATGCTCACACTAATAATAATAGTGATTAATAGAGTGATTACTTGTGAGCTATTATTTATAGACAATTTACATTGGTATAGATTCTTGTATATTGATATAAATTCAAATTATATTTGTTATATTGAATATTCATCTATTTCTGTTTACAATATTAATATATATATACATACACAAAGTTATTTTGTGATATTGTGTTCATGCATGTTTCTACTGCTGCTTAAGACATTTTGCATATGATTTTGATATAATTTTAGGATATATTTAACATATTGCATTATATATTTCTACCTCTGATCAAGATACTTATACATTGTTTACATTTTGAGGTCATTGTTCTCATTTGCTGCACAGTTGTTTAAAGATTGTTTTATATTCTAATATGAGGCCTTACTCTTTAAGGTATTAAGAATTATAGGTCAATAGTCATACATGTTTGCCATACTTACAGTTAGACTAATCAGGTTCTTTAGATACAAAGAGATTGTATTCCACATAGACAGGTAATCTTCAACCACTCCAAAGAGCTGTAGAATATGGTATTTAAATAACTTAGGGTTCTGTTGATGTGAGACATTATTGCTCCTGACAGCACCAATCTATTCCCCAGGGAATGTTGGGCACCCAAGACACTCCACTTGGAGCTTTTTTTCTTCTTGGCAAAGTTGGTCATTGGGCAAAGAACTGCCCATGCCTCGACCACTGACAAAATGCACAGTGTCCAGACAGGACAAGCAGGATACAAAAAAAAAAAAAAAAAAAAGACTGCCAAAACTTTCCAAGATAGGGTAAGACAGTTTTGAAAACTTTCTTGCCTCTGAAAATGGTCTGTCAGTTACTCTAGGCCTTAGCCAAAGTTGGTTGCTCCAACATCGCAAATGAGACTTTGGATGATTGCTTAGGTAGCCAGTTGTCTCTGTCATTTATTGTACATTTTGGAAGTTACTTGATTGTACTTCAAGTGATATTATTTCCCTTCCCAGGTCTTTGATGGGGTTGAAGATTAGAGAGTCAGTTACTTTCTTCTCATGGCTTAGCCAAGTCCTTTCTTTCTTTCTTCCTTCCTTCCTTCCTTCCTTCCTTCCTTCCTTCCTTCCTTTCTTTTTTGTTTTTTAAGACAGGGTTTTTCTGTAGCTTTGGAGCCTATCCTGGACCTAGCTCTTGTAGACCATGCCAGCCTCCAACTCACAGAGCTCCACCTGCCTCTGCCTGCCAAGTGCTGGGATTAAAGGCATGTGCCATCACTGCCTGGCTTAAGCTATCTCCAATACAAGACTTAGAGTCTTTGGGATAGGATAATTATCAAAACATTTAGCATATTTTTCTTGCTTGATATTGTTTATGCTGGTTGTAATTCTAATTTTTATACTTGATATTTGTTCTTATTGTCTATAGCATTGTATTGGATGTTGAACTCTCTTATTTAGACAGAAGGGGGAGGTGCTGTGGGGACTTCTTCAGCCAATAGCCTGAGAGATAACAGACCACTTGGGCGTGGTCTCTTGTACTATAAATGCAGACATAAAGCTTGTGCTCTGTCTCTCTTGGCTGTTAGATTTGGTTCCTGTTCCCCACTTGTGCAGAGGACTGTGATCTGTGAGTCTACCCCTAAATAAAGAACTCTTTATTATACTCAGTTCTGAGCAAGTGTGGAATTACTTTACAGCATCCATCTACATGTATCCATGTATTCATCTGTCCATAACCTATCCATCTCTCTATTTATCTATGTATCTGTATCTATCTCTCCATAAATCCACCTGCCCATCCACCCATCATTCACCCATTCATCCATCCACCCATTGGTTTATCCATCCATCCATCCATCCACCTACCCACCCATCCATCCATCACTCACCCATCTATCCATCCACCCAACAATCCATCATTCACCCATCCACCATCCATCCATCCATCCATCCACCCAACAATCCATCATTCATCCATCCATCCATCCATCCATCATTGTCCTGGATAACTTTCTGTTGTTGTGATAAACACCATGACCTAAAGAACGTGGGGAGGAAAGGGTTATTTCATCTTACAACTTTCAGGTCACACTCCATCACTGCAGGAAGTCAGGGCAGGGACTCAAGGCCAGAATCTGGA
Source organism: Microtus oregoni (assembly GCF_018167655.1). Taxonomy (NCBI): domain Eukaryota; kingdom Metazoa; phylum Chordata; class Mammalia; order Rodentia; family Cricetidae; genus Microtus; species Microtus oregoni. The sequence goes on along the minus strand of NW_024543062.1, from coordinate 29,735,604 downwards.
GGCAGGAACAGGAAGAAGTTGTTTACTGGCTCACTTCCAGGGTCACACTTGCCACCTTTCTTATGCAGCCCAGATTCACCTTGCCTGGGTGAGGCAGTCATACAGTGGACTGTGCCCTCCTACATATGTCATGAATCAAGAAAATGCCCACAAACTTACAGACCAATTTGGTAGAGGCAATTCTTCAATTGAAATTTCCTCTTCCCAGGTAACTCTAGTTTAGTTTGTGTCAAATTGACAAAGAATAACTAACGAGTCATCTATCTATCTATCTATCTATCTATCTATCTATCTATCTATCTATTATCTATCAATCTATCAGTCTATCTATCTATCTATCTATCTATCTATCTATCTATCATCTATCTATCAATTATTTATCTATCTACCTATCTACCTACTTACCTATTATCTATTTATCTACCTACCTATTATCTATCTATCTATCTATCTATCTATCTATCTATCTACCATCTATCCATCTGTCTGTCTGTTGATAGCCTATCATGTCTCTAGTATCCACCCATCTATTATGTGTTCAATTGCCTTCCATGTTTGTATGAAGTTTTAGGGACAATGTGGAAAGCAGCTCCGTCCCCCTCATTACAGAATTATGTTTCTTGTTTTGTTCCATGTGTCCTGCGTGGGTGGGCACTTTCCCGGCCACTGGTGGTAACCTTGACCCACTAAGTCCTTTTGGCCATTGGTGTGTTAAAGGCTATTCCACAGGCAGAGGCTTTAACATATGTGTGCATGGGTGGGTGGAGTGGGAAGGAGGTGTGGGCTTTTGCATGTTTATGATCTTTCATGACAATTCACATGGGGTGGTGGCTGTCCTTTTAGTCTGTTATCCACGCCCTTTCAGAAGTCTAGATCCAAGCGACACCTGGGCATCCTGGATGATCAAACCGCAGCGGAACTACTGCAAACTTGCAGAGTGCCAGGAGCCGGGAAGCATGGCGGGTCTCTAAACGCCAGGGCTGCATACCTATTTTAATTGTTTTTAAAAATATTTGTTTTTGTGTGCGTATGTGTGTATGTGTGTGTATGTATATGTGTGCATGTGTGTATATGTGTGTGCATGTGTATGTATGTGTATATGTGTGTATATGTGTATGTATGTGTGCGTGCATGTGTGTATATGTGTATGTGTGTATGCATGTATGTGCATTGTGTGTATGTGTGTGCATTGTGCATATGCATGCATGTGTGTATGTATGTATGTGTGTATGTGTGTGCATGTGTGCATGTATGTGTGTGCATGCGTGTATGTGTGTACATGTGTGTGTGCATGTATGTGTGTATATGTATGTATGTGTGTGCATGTGTGTATGTATGTGTGTGCATGTGTATGTGTGTATGCATGTGTGTATGTGTATATGCATGTATGTGTGTGTATGTGTGTATGTATGTGTGTGCATGTGTATGCGTGTATGCATGTGTGTATGTGTATATGCATGTGTGTGTATGTGTGTTTATGTATGTGTGTATGTGTGTGTGCATGTATGCGTGTATGCATGTGTGTATGTGTATATGTATGTATGTGTGTGTATGTATGTGTGTGCATGTGTGTGTGCACATGTGTGTGTGTGCATGTGTGTGTGTGTGTGTATAGGGCATGTGCTTGTCACGCGGGTGAGTGGAAGCAGAGAACATCTTACAGCAGTCGTCTGTCTCCTCCCACCGTGTGGGTTTTGGGTGTTGAACTCGGGTCATCAGGCTTGGTGGTAACACCTTTCATGGCTCAGCCACATTGCTGGACCCTATTTGTTACACACCACTATTACAGCAACAGCTGACTGGTACAGGAAGCAAAGCAGACGGTTAACGGTATAACATGGAGAAGCCGAGGCTTGCTTGGCTGTGGGACCCATTCCTTAGGACTGGGGATTGGGATCTCCCAGGATTCCCTCACTTCCTGGCAGCACCGCGAGGTCCAGCGGTGTCTTTTCTCACCCTAAGCCTTCCAGCCTCCTTCCTGAGGACCAGGTCCTGGTCTGCAGAGGCGAGGCAGGAGCATAGTCCACTGGCTCTGATGGCCATCTTCAGTCTCCTGTTTCTTTCTCCCTGGGGCCTTTGCCTGTGCTGGTCCCTTCCGCCTGGTATGCCCTCCCCATGGTCCTCCCTACTCACTTACTAAGATTAAAACTCAGTAGGCCAGCTTCCTACTCAGCCCACATCACGTGCACACCTTCCCACAGGTCACCTCACTTTATCTTCTCAAGAGCCTTCTAGGTAATCTTGCTGAGCCAAGGCTCAGAGATGGTAATTGACCTGCCCTGAGTCACACAGCAGGGAGTGATGGCAAAGCCTGGTTCAGGTCAGGGCCATTTCTCTGGGTCAAATGTCAGATCTGCCACTCGGGTGGGCCTCTGCCCCAAAAGATGTCACCTCGAGTCAGGGAGGCTGAGCTTTAACAGGAGCTGTAACGTGATTGGATCTGAAGCTCTCACCTTGAGGAAGGCCCTCGTCTTGTAAGAAGTTATAAATATCTCATTTTCCTCTTTTCTAAAATCCTGTCAGGCCTGAGATGAAGTTATTGATGGCAGTCAGCTGATGGACAGATTGACATGGCTCGGTATTGATGAGTTTAGAGATTGTTGGCTTTTTTTTTTCTTTTTATTCTCAAGAACAGAAGAAATCTTGACAGCGATTTCTCCCTGTGGCAGGGGGTGGGCAGGGGCAGCCACGCGGGGATAGAAAGCAAGACTGGGGTCAGGGTAGACCAGCAGACAATTCCATCAGCCAGACCTTGAACATTGACCCTGAATCCTAGCCCCTCCCACAGTCTCTTCTGCTCTCCTTAGCTGAAGCCCTGGATCTCTCCTGATGGGGGGGAGGCATCGGCCTTCCCGCCTCTGGGTTCAGTCATCGCTCTACATCGTTCTAGGCCAGAGAAGCCTCACAAAGTCAGTGGCTTTTGCCACCTCTCGGCTCCTGACATTCCCCCCCAGCCCCCATCAGCCAATGATGGCTGAAACCTAATTGATTCTTATCTTGTAACTTTGGGACTCTCTGTCTCCTCCTCTGTCTACATGGCCCATCTCGTTCTTTTTGCTGTTTCTCGTAGTCTGCAAATGTGGCCCTGCTTCTAGGAGTTTTGCACCTACTGTCCCCTGGGTTAACATGCCCTGTTAGGTGTCTCTCTCCATCTTTTCTCTGCTTCATTTTGTGGCACTGGGCTTTATACTTGCTGATTAAGCCAAAAGGACAGTTTCCAGTTTCCTGGAAGTGGGGCTTTGAGTGAGCCGGACATCAAATGGGAGGGTAGGAGAGGGAGAAATGAGTTCACGAACACAGGGGGAATAAAATTGTGGCAATCAGAACTGCCACGTGGTGCAAAAGACTTAGGTACCATGAAGCTTGAGATAGGACTTCCTTGGTTCCTCAGGTGGGCACAGGCATCCTGGGATCTTTGTAATGGCTTGGTAGGAATGTCAGCTTCAGAGGTCACGTGTGGAGGGAAGCAGAGGGATTGGGAGACGGATCTGATGACAGAGGAAGGGGCCACACCCCAACAGATGCGGGTAGCCTCAGGAAGCCAGGAAAGCAGGGGAGAAAGTCGTTATTGGAGCCCGTGGGAGAGACACCATCGTGCTGACACAGTGGCTGTGGGACCTCCACAACCGGAAGGTGACGCACGCATGTGACTTTAAGCCCTGGGCGACAGCAGCAGGAGTCTCACACTACAGAAGTGCTGGCTCTGGCTGGGTCTTACCACCCTCCCCACCTTTGTATTCTGATTCCCCCATTCAGCTGTCTCAAATGGAGCCCCTTCCTCAGCGTGCAAGTGTGCACGCACTTATATATGTGTGTTCTCAGTTCTCCAAATTGTACGCTATCCCCACAGTACCAGGATTAGGGTTCGCTCCCCAAGAGACCTATTTGGGATCCACAACTATCCCAGACCTGCTGGAGGTCTAAAAGCCGCCTGGATGCCCAGCCAGTGGGTTCCCATCCGCACCTCTATCCTCCCTTTAATCTCCTCCTGCTAAGCCATTTGGAACCACTCCCCTGCTCACTCCCCATTGATCCTCAACCTGTTTCTCCCCCAAAGCGCTTTGTGACAGGGGTTCAATAAATTCACCAGGTCTATTGTTACCATCTGTGTCTCGGTTCGTTGAGGCTGGCAGCAGGGTCCCAGGCATGTGAAGGCACAAGCCCCATCCCTTGTTTCTCCGGGGAAAGCCTTCAGAAACTCCCGTTCTCACTGTGGAATGTGTTTGAACTTCCATCGTGAGGCTGGGTCATCTTTGTATTTCTAGGGGGAGGACATTAGGCAGTGTTTCTCTGGGGACGCCCAGATAAACCCCAGTAGGGTAGGACACAGCCACAGCCAGTAGAACCACCTCAATGTTAGGCAGGCAAAAACACAGTTTATTTCATTGTTGCTTATTTGGTTAGCAACGTGTTTTAGGTGAGGTCTGAATGTAAGCATCTGTGTGTGTGTGTGTGTGTGTGTGTGTGTGTGTGTAGTGTGTGTTCACGTGTATGTGGGTGTATATATGTGCACATACAATGCAGAGATCAGAGGTCCATCTGTTTCCTGAGATACGGTTTCTCACCGGGATGTGGGGCTCACCAATGAGCTTAGGCTGGCAGGCCCGGGAGCCCCAGAGGTGGTCCTGCCTCTCTCCCCAGCGCTGGGTTACAGGCACATGCCAACTCGCCCAGTTCCCCCCTTCCTTTTGATGCGGGTGCTGGGGAATACAACTCAGATTACATTTGTGCGGCAAGCATGCTACTGTCTGAACCATCTCTCCCGTTCACATTTTTTTGTTTATTAAATTGAGGAGTAAAATTAGCTCCCGTGCGTTGTCATTTCAAGTATGTCTAGGTTATAGATGGCTCAAAAGAGCTAACTTGCAACTTGTTTGATCTCTAAGAGCAACCCCGTGATGTCTATGTGATTGTTCTCTCCATTTTAGATGGGGAAAGGGAGGCACAGAAAGGTTATGGAACTTGTCCAAGGTCACACAGCCATTCTAGGTGGGGCCAGGATTTGAGCCCCAGAAGCTGTGTGTAGCTCTACGCTGTGTACCTCTCTCTCAGTGGCTTTATATAAGAGTTGCCATTCAAGGGCCAACTTTCATATCCGTTTCCTTCCTCTGTCCGCCCTGCGGTGTCTGTCCCTCCTGGGTGGGACCAGCTGACAAGAACTCCCATGATCCCTTCCAAGCAGCCCTTTAAGACCCACGATGGCCTTCTGGCCTGCCACGGGTGGGCTGATCTTCAGAACGCCAGGAGGCAGGTGCATAAAGGGATCCTCTGAGTCTCGGAGAAGTGGGAGTAGACGGCTGGCTCTCTGTGCTGAGTTCGGGAGCTGCAAGTATGCCTTAGGTGTCTCAGGGCTACCTTCTGCAAACCATAGCAGCCAGCAGCTGAAGACAAGGAGCCTGCTCTCAGAGAGTCTTCCTGGCTTCCCCCAGCTGCCAGAGGTTTGCTGCAACCCATAAAGAGAGATCTTCAATCTCACATTGTGGCTCCAACCTCTGTGTTCATGTGACATTCTCTCCACACTCTCTTCCTTAGTCTTTGTGTCTGAGTGTTTATTACCTTTGAATTAATTAAAATTTTGTTAGTTAGTGTGTGTATGTGTGTGTGAAGGTGTGTGAGTGGAGGGCGGAGGATAATGACGTTGAATCGGTTCTCTCTTCCCACCTTTATGTCGGCTCCAGGGCTTGAACTCTGGTCTCCAAGCCTGCGCAGCAAGCACCTTTACCCATGGACCCAATTTGACTCCAATTTATTTTTGATATAGGGTTTTTCTATGTAGTACAGGCTGGCTTCGAACCCAGGATCTTCCTGCTTCAGTCTCTTGAACTCCAGGATGACAGTCCATGCAGTCATGCCCGGCCCCACTCAGACTCCTGACCCTCCCTGCGGCTTAGCCGGCTGCATTGCAGTACCCCACCCAGCTGCTGGCCCAGTGGTAAGAGTTATTAGGCCTCGTTATGAATTGGATTTTAATCTCTTATTAATAGTCCTGCCATTATGGTGTCATAGAAGCAATTAGGACCCCTCCCTTCCTTCTCCCAGCTTGAAACTCTCTGGTCTCCCCAGCTGACGTGCGGACCGCATGCAGGGATGGGCAGAGACGCTGCAGGGACTTACCAGTCCAGCACATCCTTCCCCACCCACCCATCTCCCGAGGAGAATTCAGGGGTCTTTTCTAACCGGGTCTCGTAGACATGCCGAGGGATCTTGGGGAAGATGGGATCACTGATGGATGATGACATGTGGGTCTCCTTCTCATGGGGCACTAATGTCCCCAGACTACACCACTGTCATCTTATGTTTTACAGCTCAACTCACCTCCCCCTCAATGTTCTCCATATGGTAGCCAGGGACAGCTCCTACCCACAGAAACCAAAGACTGACAGAAGGGGAAACTGAGGCAAAGAGTCATTTCCATACCTTCAAATAGGGTCATTAACACTTGAGAAAGTCTAAACAGAGGCCCTTGAATCTCATTTGTAGCTTGTGTTCTACCTCCTCTCTAGAGTTCTCAAGAAAAGATACTGGGGCTGAAGCCATATAACTACAGCAGAACCAGGGCACCTTAGATAGTGGGGCCTCAGACACTGGGGAACAAGCAAGACCCTTGGTCATGACCTTGACAAGCTCAGTCCCAGCTCTCTCTCAGCCTGTCTGGAGACTTCATGCTTTCCTTACTCTAGGCCTCAGTTTCCCCACCTGAAAACAAGCTGTGTTTAAGCACCTTTGGGGGAGGGGAAGGAGGAGGGTTTCTGCCTCCCCCCCTTACCTTGGAGATTAAGGCAGAACCATGTTTTATCTCCTAAGTGTTAAGATCCAGATGCCGCTAGGAGAATATCTAGGACCAGAAGGAAGGATTCCCTCTATTTGACCCAAATTATAGCCCTCCCTAGATGGGGCAGAGCAGGGGGAAGAGGTTAATCACCCCCTCCCCGGACTCCACCTGCAGGGGGCTCTCCTGACAGGCAGAATGGGCACGAGGCTCCATCTGGTCTCTGGGCCTTGCCTTTAGGACTTAAAGTGACTGACAGGTCACAGTTGGCCTGGCTGGGATCTGTACTGAAGAAGGCTTAGCTGTGGGCTGAGATTTGGGGTGACAGGAAGAGGGCTGGGTTACTTTCTGGAAGGAACGTTCCTGGAAGGGTTGGGGACTTGGAAATGGATATTTAGTGTCAAAACGAATGTTTTATTAATAACCATGCTCAGACATTTATTCGTTTTCTTTCATTCATTCATTCACTCATCAAACAAATTGAGAACCCGGTATGTGCAGGGTTGTCTGTGAGGTGCTGGGGACCCCGGAGACAAGAGGCATAATCCTCCCACATTCTGGAGGCGTGGTCCTCTCTCCTGTCTCTTCCTTCTCTTTCTTTCCCCCTTTTCATTCCCACGGCTCTGCCACCGTGTCTGTAAGATCTCACCAATTCCTTCCACGCTGCCTTCTGTGGGAATACAAGCAGACCACGCTGGCTTGATTCTGGGGTTCATGTACATCCGTATGTGCCCACGTGAAGTCTGTCCATCCTGGTGGGCTCCAGCTCCTCTGTCTACCTCACCCCAAAGCCAATGACTGGCCCACAGACCAAACAGGATTCCACGGGGGACCGTTCTGGACCCCTGGCCCTGTGGCATCGTTCTCTTATCGGCCTCTGGGGTTACAGGACCTCTGACCCTCGGCTGGCTCAGTGGCTCAAAGGATCCCAATGGCAGAGGATGGGCATCTGTGGCCTACTTGGGCTTCTCCAGGCCTACCTCTACAGACGCGGTGTCCAGGGGGGTAGAGATGGGAGCCTAACAACCTCCGGTGGGAGGCAGCGCCTGTTCCGTAATGCAAAGGGAGAGCTGGCGATAAAATGATAATGGCACATGTTGACCTGGGGACCGGCTCTGGAACTGCGGTAACTCGGAGATGTGTGATGGAGGGCGAGGGCTGCCTGGGCTGCAGCTGAGATGGAGCGTTCACAAACAAGACGTAAATTGGATGCAAACATCTAATTAACCTTCTCCCTCAGTTCCCTCCCAGAGACAGCCCTGGCTGGGCTCCTGGTGTGCTCTTCCCTCAGGGATGGATTTGGGGGAGAAAGGAGGGGCTGGCAGGGAGTGGGCAGAGGGGGAGGCAGCCAAGGCCTTTGCCTTTCTTGTCTATCCCCTCTCCCTTTCTCTTCCCCCCTTCTCTCCTCCCTCATTTTCTTCTCCATCCCTACTAGTTGTTTTCAGGTTGAACAACTCCCTGCTCTCCCAAGTTAAGGGGCTCCAGCTGCAAGTCCCCTGCCCCATTCTCCAGGTCTTGGCCTAAGAGTGCACAGTCAGGGGAGACAATTTGTGGAGTTGTTTATTTCCTACCATTTTCTGTGTTGGTTTCCTCAGTTTCTCCCCCAAAACCCTTTCTTATGGAAGCTCCCTGGGCCTCCGAATTACCGTGACCCCAGTGCTGGGACCACTCTGGAGCTCCTATGCCCCTGTGGCTCCTCGACTGGCCAAGGTTGGCTTTCTGTACTTGATTTATACAACAGATATTTAGGGAGAACCTACTGTGTACTGCACACTGCTCTAGCAATGAGGTTATAGGAATGAGCAAGCAGATGCCACCCGATCCCCCTAAAACAGACCACCACACAGTCCTGCTGGACCTCGGATAGGGAGGCCGGCAGATGGACGGTGTCTGAGGGTATGGATGCTGGTTGGGACCCGAGCTTTCTTCACAGCTACCCCTGTGCTGCCGGAATTGGCTTGTCTTCTTTTTATTTTCTTCAGTTTTCGAACAGCAACATGCAGAGAACTTGTAAAAGCCATTCCAAGCTCCCTTTGAACCATACACATCAACACACCCTGCTTCTCTCAACACATTCAGACACAGTCTCCTGTGATATTTTTTCCCTAAACCTTGTCTGTGAGAAGTTGCAGATAGTGTCTAACTACTGGCTTCATTCACATCAGAGGCTCTCACTGTCCTTCTCCTATTCACAGAACAGCAGTCGAAGCTAGGAGAGCCACACGGACATGACACCAAGATCACTTTGCCTTGTCAGGATCTCCGGCAATGTCCATTCTCAGGACCTATGTTCGGAGCTTGGAGGTAGAGCACTTACTTGCTGGGTCCATGCATTAGCATGCGTGCAGGCACAGACCCCCATGTCCTGGCTGACAGGGTGCACTCAGATGCCATGTCCCTTCAGGCTCCCTTGAGCTGGACTGTGATCTTCTACTCGGAGCTCCACACTGTTCCAGCCTTCAGACCATCTGCTTGGGAGGATGCCTTTCAGAGTGGATCTTTCTGGAGCTGGCACTGTGGCTCTCCCAGCATGCACGACGCTCTGGTTTGATCCCCAGCTCTGTATAAACCCAGTGTGGCAGGTACACACCTGTAACCTCGGCACTTGGGAAGTGGAGGCTGGAGGACCAGAAGTTCAAAGTCATTTTCAGCTGGTAGTGAGTTCAAGACTAGCCTCGCCTACTCAAGATCCTGTCTCAAAACAAATGATTGTGTTTGAAGTCACCATAGTCTCTAGCTCTGGTGACATGTCTGCAGCTGTCTTGCCTATTGGATGCCATGCTCCTCTCTGTGTAGGATGCCAGGAGGCCTGAACTATAGATTCTGTTATGACCAGGGGTTAGCTGGTGCCTGGTGGGTTTCCCAATGGGAGCTTTACTCTTTTTTATTCTGTAATTAAGAAATACTTTTGGGGGAAATGCTTTAAAGTAACGCAAACATCTAGTGACCCTCAGACTTGGAGGCACTCACAACAATTTGAAGATTCTTGCTAGGGTCGATGGCCATATTTCCTAAAAGCTTATTGCTCATGTCAATCGACCTTCTGGGTTCATCAGTTGACTTTTTCACTGTAAAGAGGAAAATTATCCATCCATCCATCCTCTATCCATCCACCCATCCACCCATCCATCTATCTATCCATCCATCCATCCATCCATCCATCCATCTATCATTCATCCACCCATCCATACATCCATACATCCATCCACCCATGCATGCATGCATGCATGTATATCTATCTATCTATCTATCCATCTATCTATCTATCTATCTATCTATCCACCTGGCCAGCTATCCATCCAACCATCCATCCATCTATACATCATCCATCCACCTATCTATCCATTCATTCATCCATCCATCCATCCATCCATCCATCCATCCACTTTCTCGTGACAGCAGAGGTATACTTGATGACAGCAATCTTTGCCTATGACCACTTGGATGATCAGTTTGCCTTATATTGGACCAAAGGAAACCCTTTCCTGCTGCCTCCATGTCCTTTGTACACACCCCCATCATTTTTTAGCATCAACCGCCTACATAGCACATGTGGTACATTTTAACCTCTCTTGTCACCATCCCTGTGGCAATCAGTTACTTCTCCAAGGGTCCCTTGTCCTTGGAGCTTGAGGTGGTGAGTAGACTTCATGATCTGGGATCATTGGGTGTCGCTGTGTGTGAGTCCTTCCGTGTACCTAGCTGTGAGATATCATCACACAACTGTCCCCATTTCCTGGGTTGTATGAAGAGTGCAAGAAGCAGCACCTGCTCTACCTTCATAACCCGGTCAGACACACACATAACATAATATATACACATAACATAATACATATATACATAACATACTACATACATACCATGCATACACACAGAGATAACATATGCACAGTGTTAGACCATGGTCTATGCTTTGGAGAAAAGCAAACAGGGGGTACCACGACGTTAAAGAGCTGGCCTAGAACTCCCCCCACTGAAGGCAATGCTGGACCAGAGACCTAAGGGGTTCAAAGGTCAAGATGAGCTTAAAGGAAACAGAAGGAGAGAAGTGTGAGCACAGGAGGCCTCAGAGCAGATCCAGCTGCCCAGGCTCCAGGATGCCACATCTCCAAACAGAGGCATACCACAACAATTGTTTTTGCTGTGGCTTTTAAAGGGACCTTCAAGGATCACATAACTTTCCTGAATCCAAAACTCTCCCAGTGCCCGGGCCTACTTGGCATGCCTTTGGTCCCTATAACATCCTTAGGAGGTGCACCTTTCTTATCAGCAGCTTACTTGAGAAGGCTGAGGGGGTAAGTTGGTCAGAAAGCTGGCAGATGGGGGATGGGACCAACATCTGATTCCAATGACAGTCACAGCCAGCGAAGAACCTTGTGTGCGCAGCTTTCTTTCCCATTCCTGCTGGAAGATCAGGGAGGCCTCAGTTTCCCTACATGCCCATATGGCTTGTGCTGTTTGGACTCAGGTCAGGTGGTCAGGGTGGAGATAGACAGCTAACTTCCCCGCGGCCGCCCCTCCCCCACGGCCCTTCGGAAGGGCTGCCCCCCCTTCCTCTTTTCACCCCATCTTCCCCAGGGGCAGTCAGCCAGGAAAAAGAGTCCCTCGGCAGCGATGATGAAGATGGATGTGTGATTGATTCTGCACCCCCCTCCCCCTGCCCTTATGGTAGAAAATTAAAAGACCATTTGTTAAGGGGCGCAAGTCCTCAGGTGCGTCCCCCGGCTGGACAATCTGTCTCTGTGAAAAGGATGCTATTATGAGGGAGGTTGGGTGCAGGCGGAGGGCGGGCCGCAGGGGTGGCTAGGGAGGGGGAGGTCCAGACAATGGGGGGGGGACATACAGAATAAATACACTGAGGGAGGGAGGGAGCATGCCAGCCGCGGGGCTCCTGGCAGAAGAGGCTGGGCGGGCGTTCTCCTAGCCGCGGAGCTCATGTGCTGAACCCTCAACAACCAATTCCTTTTTCATGACCCTTGTCCAGGACCAGAAGGGTGTCGCCCCGGAGCTCTGCTGCTTCCCATTAAGGACTCTCTTTAAGGACCCAGCATCTCTTATAGACTTCTGTGCATATAAGGCTGGGAGGAGGGGCCTGGGCCTGAGTCCCCTTCGCCCTCTTGGGGGTCTTTAAGTGATTAGAAGAGAGGGGCCGGGGCCCCAGCGCCACTCACTCGGGAGGAGGGCATTTGTCATTGAGCTGTTATTGTTTTTTAAAGGGTTGCATCGGGCTCTTCCCCGCTGTCTGCTGTAGCCTTTGTGTGCCTGGCTTTTCTAGGCAAGGTGTCCTAATCCTGAGCTTGGCTCTCCATCCTCCCTGCTCCTACTCCCCAAAGCAACCTCATACCTGCTGGCCTCGCCTCAGGCCCTCTTTCCATACCTAGAACCCAGCGCAGGATAAGAAGGGGCTAGCAGGGCTGAATACCTTTCCTGCAGAGTAAGAAGGGGCTCTCCAGGGCTGAGCACCTTTCCTGCAGGGTAAGAAGGGGCTCTCCAGGGCTGAGCACCTTTCCTGCAGGGTAAGAAGGGGCTATCCAGGGCTAAGCGCCTTTCCTTCAGGGTAAGAAGGGGCTATCTAGGGCTGAGCACCTTTCCTGCAGGGTAAGCAGGGGCTATCCAGGGCTGAGCACCTTTCCTGCAGGGTAAGCAGGGCCTAGTTCACTTTCACTCCTCCAGCTGTGGCTCAGGAGGGAGACCTGGTGGCTGGTTACTGGTACCTGGCTGGGAGAGCCCAGAGCGCTCTCTCCTTGACCTCGTCTGGGAATCAACAAACACTATCCTCATGGGACTGATGGAGAAGCCGAGGCTCAGTTGTGTTGAAGGAATGAAGAGATTGTGGAATTTGGAGTTAGTTTTCAGGCTGGTGAAGTGAAGCAAGAATATTTGTAGGAAGGAATGTCCTTCCAACCATGGATTCTAGAATGTTCTAGCAATCAACATGGGCAGTAGGAATTGATGTCTTCTTTTTCTTAGCCTAGAGGATGAAACAAAGAGATCTGTCTGTCTGTCTATCTATAGATATAGTTTTCTTTGTTTTTGTTTTTGTTTCAAGACAAGGCTTCTCTGTGTAACCCTGGCTATCTCTGTAGACCAGGCTAGCCTTGAATTCAGTGATTCGCCTGCCTCTGCCTCCTAAGTGCTGGAATTAAAGGTGTGTGCTATGACCGCTCAGGTCAAAGAGACGTTTTCGAAAAGATCAGCTTGTGGGTGTGGTGTGGATGACTGGAATCCCAGCCTTTGAGAGCTGGAGGCAGGAGGAGAAGGGGTTCAAGGCTAGTCTTAGGTACTTCGTGGGTTTGAGGTCAGCCTGGACTACGTGAGACCCAACATCAAAAAACAACTAAATAATAAAAACTAATTGAAGAATAAAATAAAAACCTAAAAATAGGAGAATTCAAACATTTCTCTCCCTGGCTGAGAAGCCAGGCCTTCCATGGCCTCAAGAGCAGTCCTCGGGAGGCCCTTCGTACCTGCCCTTCCTCCTGTTCTGGTCCCTCATTGCTCCAGTCACAAACTCCTGCTACTCCTGACTTTTTGCTGCAGTCACCCTCTGCCTGTATGTCTTCTCCTTCCATGTCCATCATGCACACTTGATCTATGTGGGCATGTTTCAAACACCCACTCCCCAGGCCTCAAGGAGAGGGGAACCTGTGTGTGGTTCAACACTCCTCATTGTCTGTGATGTCCCCGAGAGTTAAGGAGCCTTGGCCTAGCCAGCTCTGATACCCCTGGGGCTGGATTGGGTGTTTTAGGATGGAATTGCCCTGCAGTCTGTTCAGGTTCTGTATCCTCCCCTCCTCCTTTTGTACTGGCCACACATTTGAGCCTCATGCATCTCGGTCATCTGTCTGGTTCCCAGTTGTCAGCCTGTTCTGGGCACCTCATGGGGCCAGTAGACCAGACAACTTTGTCGAAAGAAAGATTAGCAAAGAGAAACCATCTCCGAGCAGAATCTATGGGGGGTGGAGGGTTGGCAGGGTGTCACCAACGTGGCCTTTCCTTTCAGAGTGGAGGCAGGGGGCTTTCTGATGAGCAGTCCTCTTACACATACAGCTTGGCCTTCAAAGTCATCCCCAGGTCCCCCTCTGTACCCTGTCTCCCCCCTCCCCTTGTACTGTCCACTCCATTCCCACCTCCGACCTTTGTACAGCAGCCCCTCCCCCAGCATCCTGTAAACAAACTTTCGTGACATCACAACAGGAGTCTTGGGGACACGTGAATCTCGAAAAGGCACATTTAATACAGCGATAGCACTTCATGTTCTGAAGGGAAGGAGACAAAAGTATCAGCAGCAAGGTGGTGAGTCCCCGAGGGTTCAAATCCCGTCCCCACCACCCGTGTGCTGTGTGGCCACCGTGGAAAGATTTAAGTGTTTTGTCTCATAGATTTCTCATTCTAACACAGAGGCAGCTACCCTATAGGCTGCTGATACAGAGGTCGTGTGTGGTATGTTGTGTGCATCTGACAATGGTTACAAGGCCGTCATTAAATGAAGTATCCTGCAGAAAGCCCTTGCCTTAGCACCTGGCACACATAGGCACTCAGCAAAACCCAGCTGTGACTTTCTTTTTTCATTTTTTTTAATATTTATTTATTTATTTATTATGTATACAATATTCTGTCTATGTGTGTCCACAGGCCAGAAGAGGGCACCAAATCTCACTACAGATGGTTGTGAGCCACCATGTGGTTGCTGGGAATTGAACTCATGACCTTTGGAAGAGCAGGCAATGCTCTTAACCACTGAGCCATCTCTCCAGCCCCCTCAATTTTTTTTTATTGATTTTATTGAGCTATCTGTTTTTCTCTGATCCTCTTCCTTCCTCTCCCCTTCCCTTCTACCCTATCCCAAGGTCCCCATGCCCCCAATTTACTCTGAAGATCTTGTCTTTTTCTACTTCCCATGTAGATTAGATCCATGTATGTCTCTCTTTGGGTCCTCATTGTTGTCTAGGTTCTCTGGGATTGTGAATTGTAGGCTGGTTTTTCTTTGCTTTATGTCTAAAAGTCACTTATGAGTGAGAACATATAATATTTGTCTTTCTGAGTCTGAGTTACCTCATTCAATATGATGTTTCTAGATGCATCCATTTGCCTGCAAATTTCAATATGTCATCATTTTTCGCTGCTGTGTAGTACTCCATTGTGTAAATGTACCACATTTTCCTTATCCATTCTTTGGTTGAGGGGCATTTAGGTTGTTTCCAGGTTCTGGGCTATGACAAACAAAGCTGCTATGAACTTAGCTGAGCACATGTTCTTGTGGCACAATTGAGCATCCTTTGGTTATATACCAAAAAGGGGTATTGCTGGGTCTTGAGGAAGGTTGTTTCCCAATTTTCTGAGAAATTGCCACACTGACATCCAAGGGGCT
Organism: Microtus oregoni; assembly: GCF_018167655.1. Lineage (NCBI taxonomy): Eukaryota > Metazoa > Chordata > Mammalia > Rodentia > Cricetidae > Microtus > Microtus oregoni. Next base: position 29,720,464 of record NW_024543062.1, on the reverse strand, counting down.
GTACCAGCTTGCATTCTCACCAGCAACGGAGGAGTGTTCCCCTTTCCCCAAAACCTCTCCAGCATAAGTTGTCATCACTATTTTTGGTCTTGGCCATTCTTACAGGTGTAAGATGAAATCTCAGAGTTGTTTTGATTTGCATTTCTCTGATGGCTAAGGATGTTGAGCATTTTCTTAAGTGTCTGTCAGTGGTCTGCTGACATCCATGTTGTATTTGAGGCTCCACATATGAGCTCTCTGAGGTCAGCTCCTGCCTCTGTGACTCAGGTCTTTCTCAAACTGGCATTGGGGTACATGGGGAGGCAGACCCCAGTTACACTTGGTAGAGAAAGTTTGGCTTCTCTACAGGATGAGGGGTGTACAGGGTCTCCTGGGAAGCTGTGGGGATGGACATGCCAGGGTCTGCGGGGGAAGCCAGCTGTCCTCAGAGGAAGGGGAAGAGAATGCCAGGAGCTTTGAACAGAGCCCTTACGTTAAAACCTCTGGGGTTTTAGTCCTTCCTGATTTTTTTTTTTTTTTTTGGATTTTCGAGACAGGGTTATTCCGTAGTTTTTGGTTCCTGTCCTGGAACTAGCTCTTGTAGACCAGGCTGGCCTCGAACGCACAGAGATCCGCCTGCCTCTGCCTCCTGAGTGCTGGGATTAAAGGCGTGCGCCACCACCGCCCAGCTCCTTCCTGATTTTTAAATACTAAAATGTCCATTGTCTTAGAAAATTACAATGGGAGGCAGGTACTTGAAATTTATTTTCAATCTTAGCCAGATAGAGCATTGGCAATCTTATGATGAACCCTTACTTTGGGGGGAGGCCCAGGGGGTAGGAGAGTTCAGAAGTCCTAGTGAACTAAGATAGGTTTCATTCACCCAGGCTGGTCCATTTTCCCCTAGTACAAGCAGAGTCGCCCCAAAGACCAGGAAAACAGAGCATGGGCTCGTATTTCCCCTACACCGCCTTTCTTCTTCTCCCATGTTCACGTGCACGCACATGTGTTCATACATGTCTGACGGTCCGAAGATGTTGGTTCTTGGGTGCCTTGCACATTCTCTTTCAGAGAGGGTCCCTCATTGGTCAGAAACTTCACCGAGTAAGCTAGCTGGCCAGCAGGCCCTGCCCCCACCCCATCATCACTGGGATTACAAGCACACGGCAAAGTGCCTGGCATTTTACATGGCTTCTGGGGATTTGAACTCAGATCATCATGCTGGTGAGGCAAGTGTTCTACTTACTGAACGAATTCTGTTAGTTTTCTAAGACACCCAGGCTGGTCTCCAACTTTTTTTTTATTATTATTATTAACTCAGGATCACTTGTATTTATTTACATGTCATATTCTGAGACAATTCTGGAATCAACTTCATCTTTGCTGTCTAAAATTTTGAAACTTTAGTTATTGATCACATGTCCTAGAGTAGAACCTATTCCTATCATTTCTGTTCACTAAACACAGCAAATCTGTCTTCTAAAAACTTCTCTCTACCCATAGAAGAGTCCATTTCTCATCTGTCATCAGAGAAGCATATTTCTGTAGAGCCTCACAGTTAACATAGAGACGCACAGCTTGTCAAAGCTCTACTCACAGGTTCTTGTTTAGTTTTGCAGTACCAGGGATTCATTGCTACCATGGAAAGGGCCTTATTTCCAATCAGAAAGTTGTTGGTTATTCTCATACCATGCATGCCACTATTGCAACCATGGGCGTATCTTGCCAGGAAGCCATACTAAAGTTTTCAACTACTGAAAATACTAAAGGCAACTATTAATGACTATTCCCCTCAATGTGCATATCACCTTCTAGAACTATGCTAGTTCTCCGATAGGGAGGAAGCCTCTAGATCAGTACTATAATGATTATTCCATGTTCTGTAACCAATGCATATGATGCCTTACCATCAAATACAGAATCATGGTGCTAGGAATATAGATTAGTTATAGAGTACTTGTCTAGGATTAATAGGGGCCTGACTAGTAGCACACATGTACACCAAAATAGTTTAGGAAGACATTTTGGCCGCCCACTTTTGATCCTCTTGTTTCCCTATCTTCTAAGTCCTGGCATTAGAGACATGTACTACTGTGGCCAGACAAACCTTTGCACGTCTCTTGACCTAGAAACTGGGTCTACGAGACCTAAAGAACCTTGGCCTTTGGAAGCCCTCCTGTTAGCCTGCATCCCCTATATCACTGGGTTCTCTGGGTTCCCAACCACACCCATTGAAGTTTCACCCCAGGGCCTTTGAGCATGCTGTTTCTCAGTCTGGTATGCCCTCCCTTTATGGTCACCTGACTTCTCTCCATCCAAGCTTCAGATTCCCTGACCATCTTTCCTATTGGTTTCGGTTCTATCATCAGGCTTAACCCTCCCAGCTTTGACACTGGCCTGGGACGGTGCCTCAGCTGACAGAGTGGTGGCTGTGTCCTATCAGATGGGTTGTGGTGGCACGTGCCTGACATCTCAGGACCCTGGAGGAGGAGGCGGGAGCATCAGAAGTTTGCAGTCACTCTTATCAACACAGCGACCTAGAGGCCAGCCTGGGCTGTCACCTGACAGATTTGTCTTGTTGACATCTCTTATTTGCCCCTTGCTCACTTCAAACCCACAGCCCCAGCTTGCGTAGACAGATCTCGGGTGCCCAAGACGTGTTTGCCAAGAGACACCAGGAAGAATGTCCTCAGGTGGACTCCCCAGGGTTCTTCTGGAATATAGGCAGGAAAGTTGTGTTCAGGAGGCTGCTGGCCTTCTGCTCCTTCCCATTCCCCCTACCAGGGCCTGTTGCCTGCAGGCTGGGAGGATAGAGAAGCCATGACACCACCTCTGTACACCAGGACAGCTTTCTAGACAGTTAACCTCTTGCATGGTACCAGCCTCTTGCATGGTACCAACCTCTTGCGTGGTACCAGCCTCTTTTGGGGAACTGCCAGCTATCAGGCCTGGCTCGAGTTACCCAGCTCCAGCTGCAGCCTCTTATGTGAGGGTTGGACAGTGTCCTGTCCTTTCCAAGGGCCCTTGTCTCCTCATTGTTCCTGTTTAAGCTCCCACCTTCCTCAGCACCGAGGAATAAGTCCTCTCCTATTTCACAAGATATCCGTAGTGACTCCAATGTCCTCTGTGGTCCTACCTGGGATTTGAGGGTCCAGAGGGAGCTGTACGTGGGGCAGGAAGCAGTAGAGGATTCCTGGGGGAACCTCAACCTGTAAATGGAGCCTTTCTGGCCCCTGCATCAAAGCCACCTGTGTGGGATTTTCCCTCTGTTCTTCCCTGGGGCTTTGTCTTTGCACTGTCTTTCTGTGTTGTGGGGCTGTGCAGTGCACTCACTGGAAGATGGTGATCAGGTTCCCGGGCTCTAACCAGGGATGCTTCCCCCACCCCCAAACTGCCATCACCTAAATATCTTCACACATTGCCAATGTCCCCTGTGGGCCAAACTGTCCCAGCAGAGAGGACCACCTAGTATCCAGGTTCTGTGTCCCAGTCACCTTGAAGACCTGACTGGAACAGATGGATTGCTGAACCCTACCCTGGGTGGCTGTGGAGAGTCCTTGGGGGGGACAACTGGCCATGGGGAATTTTGAGTTCCCCAGGGGAGTCTGAGGCAGTGGAGGGTGGGTGAGGGGCAAAGCATCCGGTAACCCAGGCAGATGTCACTTCCTGCTTATTTCCTGATTCAAAGGAAATTGATGTCAAAGGTTGAGACAGAGGGATCAGATCAGGAATTTGACACCAGCCTGGGCTACATAGCAAGGCTTTCCAAAAACAAAGAAGAAAAAAAATAACATTGGGAATATAACTCAGTCGGTAGAGTGTTCATTTAGCCCTGAGTTGGATCTGTAACAAGGCAGAGACCGGCTTGATGACGTCAGCACAGTGTGACCTCAGCAGTCAGGGGCAGAGCAGAAGGACCAGAAGGTCAAGGTCATTCTCCACTAGATAGTTGGAGGCAAGCCTGGGCTACATGAGACCCTGCCTCCAAAATAAGTAAGTAAATAAATAAATATTTTAAAAAAGAAGAGAGAAGGTATGGGGGAGGGAAAGAGAAGGAACCTGAGACCAGGCCAAGGCTCTGTTCTCAGCAAATGTGGGAAGAGCTCAAAGCCCCAGTCCATGCTGGAGTGCCTGTGGCAACCCCAATATGTTAAAGAGAAAAAAAAAACCTGCTCACAACTCTCAAACAGACCCACACTGAGAGCAAGGGACAGCAAACCTTCTCCATGCAAAGGACAGGATGGGCTGAGCCTTCCTCCCCAGTTCTGCCTCCAGCTCCCAACCCACTTCTGCCCAGGAAGAGCATCTGTGTCCCCTTCTTCCTCCTGGGACCCATGTGGAGTGCCAACGGTTTGGAGGCATTGCCAGCGCACATCTGTGATGCTAATGGCTTCGGAGATCCGCAGTTTCCCCACCTCCCGGGGTCCTGTCACCAGCCAGCCAGGACTCTTTTCAACTCCTTCCTCTCAGTGGGTGTCAGTTGGGTTTCTCAACAGAGCTCAGAGTCTCCTAGCTTAAGTGAGAAAGCTAGAATCTCTATTTTTACACATTATTTATTATTTTTTGATCTTGCAGTATAGCCCAGAGTGGCTTCAAACTCATGGTGATTCTCTTGCCTTGGCCACTTAAGTGCTGGAATGATAGGCATCTGCCGTTGCACCTAGACATTCCTAGTTTATTTTAGGCTGAAGTCAACAAACTATAACCCTTATGGCTAATCACCTGTCTTTGTAAATAAAGTTTTATTGGCACGCACCAGCCGCCTTTGCACATTGTGTTGACACTCAATTCCTCACAGAAGACTTTATGGGGTGAGGGTGCAGCTCGGTGGATAAGCACTTGCTATGCAAGCATGGGAATCTGAGTTCCATCTCTAGCACTCACGTGAGGAAATGGAGCATGGTGCAGTGCACTTGGAACCCAGCACGGGGAGGCAGAGACAGGAGGATCCCTGGAGATTGCTAGCCAGGGAGCTTAGCTTAATGAACGAACCCCAGTCCAGTGAGAGATCCTGCCTCAGAAATCTAGATGGCAAGAAGGATGTCTCACAGTTAAGAGAACCTGCTGCTCTTCCAGAGGGTCCTGATTTGGTGCCATAATTCATGTAGGATGGTTCATGACAGCTCCAGGGATCGGATCTGGTATCTTCTTCTGGTCTTTGGAGCACCTGTACCCGTGAACACACACACACAAGCATGTGGGGTGCACAATTAATTCCAGAGCTCTGGAAGCAGAGGTAGGTGGATCTCTGTGAGTTCCAGGCCAGCTTGGCATGCATAGTGATTGTCAGGCCAGTCGGGGCTACGACAGTATTTTCGAATAAACAAACCAAATGCATAGTGTCTGAGGTCCATACCGGAGGTTTATCTTTGGCCCCAATACACACACACACTCTCTTTCATATAAACACACACACACAGACACATATGCACACACACATACAGACATGCAAGCACACACAAACATGCACACACAGAGACATGTATGCACACATACAGACACACATGCACACACAGACACACATGCACACATACATGTGCACACATGCACACACGCACGCACACACAAACACACATGCATGCACGCACACACAAACAAATGCACACACAGACACACATGTACACTCACACACACACACACAGATACTTACTCACCCTCTCACACACACTGCTTTATACCCCTTGATGATGGTGACTTGGGGCTCCCAGTCTTCAGCAACTCTCTGGGAATTAAGGTCACCGTCTAAGTTTTTGTTTGCTTCTTTAGGCCTCAGAGTATTTGCTCCCCTTGGCTCTTATCTCCAAACTGAATTCCAAGTTGTATATTTCTGCCTCTTTACAGGTACCATCTCTCCTCTTGTCCTGCAACACTCACTTACCGCCCTGGGCTCCCATGTTCCCTCAACACTCTGCCAAAAGGGCCTTAGTGAGTCATCAGTTGGGTCATACGTCATTGCCCAGCTCACACCTGCTACCCTCTACGTCCTCCCTCACGGCTACCCGGGCCCAGCCTCACCCACTGACATCTCCTGCTCTGACTTCTTACACGGTGCTGTTGCTCCTGTGAGCCAGCTGCCCTGGTCCTGTGGTTATTGCTCAAGCTGTTTTCACCCCAGGGCCTTTGAACTGTTTTCCCTTGACCTTGTCCACCAGTCACATGACTTTTATTCTTCTTTGTCCCACTCAAATGTCACCTGCTCACTTTAGAGACCGCCGCCCCACCATTCTTGTACTTAAGTTTATTTCTAGTGTCAAGGCACACAGAGGAACTTGGCTGTGTCCGTCTAGAAAGAATACCCACAGCTCCCCAGGTTGGAGGACAAGGCTTGGGTTTTTATGGGCTCCATGAATCCTTGAAGGAGTGAATGGCCACATGAATGAATGGGTATTTTGCAGTGGTTCCTGGGAAAATTAAATACTGCATATAAACTGTTTAGTATTCTTCATGGCACAAGGTAGTGGTTGCTGGACAGTGTCTCATGTCGGTAACTATACAGGAGGGACAGAGCTGGTCCAGCTTGGGTTAGGTTTTCTATCCTTGGCTTCCTTCTCCCAGCTCCCTAGCAGGAGAGGGAGGCTTCCTCTGATGTCCTGTCATTGGCTCTTCGCTTGTTGGAGTCCAGCCTGACTGGATGTCTTCCATCCCTGCTTCTTTCTGTGCCTCTCCATCTCCCTGTCAGCTGTTGTACTCATCCTGGGTCCTAATTGAGACAGCAAATTCCAGGGACAGGGCTTGTAGCCAGCCCTGCCAGCCTTCCCAGCCAGGAATGGGAAGGATCGTGCAAAACTCCAATGCTGCAGGTGATATGCAGATCCCTGTCTATCAGTAGGGAGCGGCTCTGGACCCTCTCCAGAGGAGCCCCTGCTGGCTATAGGTATGAGTCCCAGACCCTCCCTGCTCCAGCCAAGAAGCACCTGAGGCCCCTCCTGCCACCCTGCTGCAGCAGCTGCACACCAAAGAGACAGGTCCCTGCAACATGGAGACCAGGTGACTCCAAAGAGATGAAGAGGAGTCTCCACCCTAGAGTCAGGTGCAGTTGCACAGCCTGTCATCTTCCTGAGTTTGCCTCCTGTCCTGGTTTGCTTGCTTTGGACTGTGGGGACTTGAGCAGAGATGGGCCCTGGCTTCCCATCTTGCTTCCACCCCAAGGCTGGGAAAGACCTCAGCAAACAGCCCCTTTGTAAGCTAGAGGCAGCTCCATCTCCCTTCTGTCCACTCACAGAATGTTGAATCAAATCTTGCCTCTCATGGCTACAAGGAATACATTTGTCAAGGTGACTTCTTGTGTGCTGCAATGGCATCACGTATACAACAAAGATCTGGAGGTAGAACCTTCTGGATGTTAAGGTGGATGCTAAGGTCTTTAGAGTGTGTGTGGGTGCCCTGCGCTGAAATTTGGGGGTGTGGCTGTGATCATGGACTTTGTGATGAGATTGTAAAGTGTACTTGAGAAGAATCATGACATTAAAGAGGTTGTCCCCTTCCTAAGGCTCAAGGACAACTTGCTGTGATGGTCCCCAATAGTAGTGTGGGTCTGGGTACCAGATCCACTGAATATGGACACCTCCACTTCGTAGCCCCACAACCTAGTGGAGGAACCAGGTATAACTAGAAGTTGTTATGTTATAGCAAAGACCATAGAAAACCTGGTGCCCGGACAATCAGTTAGTTACACGCGTCTGAATGTTAGAACCCGAGCCCTGCATCTCTCCTGAAGTGCAACTTCAGCCACGTTCCCTATCTTTCTGACGCCCTAAAAATGGGATGGGGGAACTATTGTGAAGTCTCATTCTCTTCACTTTCAAGAGGGGCTTAGCCCAGAATCATGCAGAAGGTGTGAGCATCAGAAAGCACCTGATAAGTCATGGCCATGGCAGAGCCAGCCACTATACTTACTGCCCTGTTTGCCCCATCTATAGTACTAGTTCAACCTCCGAATCCTCCAGCCAGAACAAGGAGCACCTGGTCCCTCCCTCCCCTCTCTCTCCCCCTTTACCACTCAATGCTCCATTCTTCTGCCCTCCATGCTCATTGGCCCGTTCATCCGTCCATCACCCAAACTCACACACTTGCTCCCCACTTGGAGGAGTTTCTGTCGTGGATAATTAGGGGAGGTGGGGAAGCCAGTGAAGTCAGGTATCCACTTCACACCTGACAGTTGGGACCCTACAGAGTGACACCTGGGATCAGCTGACCAATGCTCCTGCCTGGGAGGGAGGGGACAGAGAAACAGGAATGGGTTAGTCCCCTTTGGGGGCAGAGGTATCTGGGATCTAGGAGGTTTATGTTAGGTGATGATAACATGGTCACAGCCTAGCATTGTGGTCCATAAGGGTGGCCATTGGCGGCCTCCTCACTGGTTACCCCTGACTGTTTAATGAAGCCTTGGGTTTCTTCCAGTGCTACCCAACTTTTCCTTGATCTATTTTTCTGAGCCCAGGTTCCTTGTGCTGCTGATGGCTTCTGGAACTTCTCAGTAGCTAGGATGTAATCTGCTTTCGGGTAAAGCTATCTAGAACTGTGTGCTTTTGGACAGAAACCCTGGAATGGCCACTTGGTGTTTATTTAATTCTTTGATCAAGTAACACATCTATCTACCAGTCATCCATCCGTCATCCGTATCCATCGTTCATACATCATTCATCTACATATTCATCCATCTATTCATCATCCACCATTCAGCTATCAGTCATCTGTCTTTTCATATATCCACCCACCCATCCATCCATCCATCATCCATCCATGTATTCATTCATCCACCCACCTATCCATTATCCATTCATCCATTCATCCATCCATCCATCCATCCATCATCCATCCATCCAACCATCATCCATCCATCCATCATCCATTCATCCAACCATCATCCATCCATCCATCCATCCACCCATCCATCATCCATTCATTCATCGCCCGTCTATCCGTCCATCCATCCATCATTCATCCATCTATCCATCCACCCACCTATCCATCATCCATTCATTCATCACCCGTCTATCCGCCCATCCATCCATGTATCCATCCATCCATCCATCCATCCATCCATCCTTCAACTATTCCTCTTCTCATCTTTCCTCTCATCCATCCATGCCACTACCCCCTCCCTCTCTCCACCTGCCTGTCTATCACTCCATCCCTGTGTCTGTCCACTCACCGAGCTGCCCCTAGGTGGGCAATCTGAGGGTTCGCACAGTTTTCACCGTTGAATATACAGGGTGCCACCTGGTCCTGAAACAATTCTCTTTTTCACTTTCTGAATTCAGCTGGTACAATTCTCAGGTTTCTATTGCCTGGCTTCGGGCACCAGATCACCTCTAGCTACAACTACAGAGTGCAGCAGAACCGGGCGGGGTACCCTGCCGGCCCCTGGGGTCTGCTCTCATTTTAGAGCAGTGTTTTCTATTAGTGACATCTCTTTTCTCGTTCCCTTCTTATCAAGGCATTTGGATGATCAGGAGGAAATATCCTTCTAAAAGTAAGCTTATTTATTTGCTTTTTAAAAAATATTATTTTCCCCTAATTTGGAAATCTCACATCTTGTGTCTCAATTGTGTCCAATTGGGTGGGGCTAGCCCTCTCTCAAGGGGTAAGGTCTGCATTTTTTTTTCTCCCAGAGACAAGGTTTCTCTGTGTAGCCCTGACTGTCCCGAAACTCACTCTGTAGGACAGATTGGCCTCAAACTCAAAGAGATGACATGCCTCTGCCTCCTGAGTACTGGGATTAAAGGTGTGTGCACCATCATTGCCTGGCTGCTTTTTGTTTTTCTGAGGCAAGATCTCATGTAGCCCATGCTGACCTTGAACTCATTATATGGCAAAGACTGGTCTTGAACTCTTAAAAAAGTTTTTGTTTTTAAATTTATTTGTTTGTGTGTATCTGTGTGAATTTATGTGTGCCACATGTGTGCAGTTGCTCTGCAGTTGCTCATGGAGGCCAGAAGAGGGTGCCAGATACCTTGGAGCTGGAGTTACAGGTGTTTGTGAACCACCTGATGTGGGTGCTGTGAACTAAACCTGGGTCCTTCTACAAGGGCAGTAAGTGCTCTTAAACACTGGGCCATCTCTTCAGCTCCCTGACACTGAATGCTCGGTTCTCCCATCTCAGTTTCCCAGGTACTGGGATGATAGTTGAGGGCCACCATACTCAGTTCTGGAGTAAAGTCAAAGACAGAATCTACTGAAGCAGACATATTAAGTAAGTAAGGGATTAGGGAATTTGAAACTGACTCAAGTCGGGCGAGACTACCCACACCTTTAATCCTAGGTCTCTGGAGGCAGAGGCAGGTGGATCTCTGAGTTCGAGGCCAGCCTGGTCTATAAGAGCTAGTTCCAGGACAGCCAGGGCTCCACAGAGAAACCTTGTCTCGAAAAACAAAACAAAACAACAATAACAAAAAGGCTCAAGTCTGAGGGAGTCCCACCCTGTTAAGCCTAAGAGGCAGCCCATGCAAGTGCCCACTTGTCACCCAGAGCTGCCAGCACTGTCACTGGGGGTCCCCTCCCCAGTACTGGAGACTGAACCTAGGTTCTCATGCATGCGCTGCAAGCTCTCTACCACTGAGATACGCTCCCAGATCGCTTTTCATTTTGAGACAGGGTCTCCTTAAATTCTTCAGGTTGGCCTTGAACTTACTCTTGTAGCCAAGGTAGGTTTGGAATTTGTAATCCTCCCACCTCAGCCTCCCTGAGTAGCTGGAATGACAGGCCTGTGCTGGGACTGGCCTGCCATGTGGCAGCTGTGTGAGAAATAAGGAAATAGGAGCCCAGAGATGTTAAGTGACTTGTCCCAAATCCCCAGCCTGCAAGTGACCAGTGTGGGACTTGAACTCAGGGAATTCAACCCTAGAGATGGTACCAGTCATGACCGGGCTGCAGTAAAAGTGAGGCCCAGGGAAAGTACCTGTGCTCTTATCCATGCCTGCACCGGGACCCTTTTCTAATTGACTTTATTTGGAATCTTAGCAACTCTGGAAGTGAAATAGCCGGCTAAACCGCACAGCTTAGCCTAAATTCCGTCCACCAAGAAGCCCACCATGTCCCTGACCCCACAGGGATGTCAGTGTCCCTTGCTTTGTGGTCCGGGGCCCTTCGTTCTACCTCTGCTGCTGCTGCCTGGTAACTTCTTGGTTTGGAGAAACGGTCCAGAGGCTTCCCCAGCTCTGCCATCCCTGTCTCTGGATGTCAAAGAAGGTGGGCCAGGCCTGTGATGGCCCCGTGCTCACCCACACGGAATCCTGCCTCTTTGTCTCTCTACCCTTGGGACAAACGTCTCATTCCCCAGGGTGTCAAGGGGAAAATTAATCACCCAGGGGGAGCTCAGTCAGCCCGCTGACTTGGCAGGGGAAAAAGACAAAGAGAAATAGGGTGTCTTGCGGATTGGTTGGGTCCCCCATTAAAGGTGGAAAATGCTTGCTTTGCGATTCAGAATGGGCGATTCCTGTCCCTGTCACCTCGGGAAATCGCTGCTCCTGCGCTTCTGCCGAAGGTGGCTGTCTCCTCTCGGACTGTCCTTCTTGGAGGCAGATCTCTGCTGTTCCGCCTGCCTTTCCAGCCCAGCTCCCATCCTCAAACCAGTGCTTTTCTACCCTGAGCCTTTGCCCTGGAGCCTGGCTCCAGAAGGTCACCTGCATCTCTGCTGCGGCGCTGACCCTCGAACTTGGAGAACTTGCCCTTGCAAGCACAGGGGACGTGAGGTCAAGCCCCAGAACCCACATTAAAGGAGCTGGCCTCTGTGGTGACATGCACTTGCTATCCCCAGCACTGGGGAGGCAGAGAAGGGTGGGTTAATCCCGAGGGCTTGGCCTCACAGTCTAGCTTACTGGGCTCCAGGCTAATGAGAAACTGTCTCCAGAGCAAGGTGGACAGCATCTGAGGAGGAACACCCAAGGGAGGCCTCTGGCTTCCACACATGCTCACCCACACGCACACACATCTACATATACAGCCTCCCAACTCCTTTACCCGTGACTAGGGAGCATGGCTACAGGAACACAGGAAGGAACGAGGCTGTCGCAGGAGAGCCCGGCCCCCTTTGTTCAGACCCCCACCCTGTACTCTTCTTGCTGGGCTACTTTAGATAAGCTGGTTGGCCTCTCTGGCCTTCACCTTCTTCCTCTGTTATACAGAGGTACCTTGTGCTTCACGTGGCCGTGGCGCTAAGAATCCATGGACAGGACACATGATGACACTGTCCCTGGAGGAGGGGGATGAGAGAATCTCTGAGCTTACTTAGAGTCAGGTACCTTCCACCCCCCAGCTTGCGGGAAAGCAGCACTCAGCGTGGTCCAGCCTGGTGGAGGAGGTGTGATGGGGGTCTTGCTGCAGGGATAAAAGGAAGGTGGTGGGGGGCATCCAGAGAAAAGCATCCATCAGAGCAGAGGAAGGGGCTCCGTAGCTCAGTCCAGGAGGAACTTGCCAGCCAGCAATGGCGAAGATTGATGTCTGCTAGAAACAAAGGGGAGTGGGGGAGTGGCCCCCAGGCTTGCGCCTTCCACAGGTGAGAGAATTGATGGGCAGCCGGCTGGATGACAGATAGCTTCAAACCGGCGTCAGCGTGGCTGTAGGCACCCTTAGCTTTTCTAACAAGCGTGACACCAGTGTGGAGGAGAGATGAGGGGCTGATTAGGAGACAAGACAGCCTTGTGAGAGGCAGCTGCCTTGAGTGGACAGGAAACCCTGGGAGATGGACGGGGCCCCTGGCTCTGAAATCGAGCAGCCTTTGTGTGTGGTTTTCATTCATTTGTTCAGCAGATACTTATTGGGCACCAAGGGCTGAGAGGGTGCTGGGAGCCTCAACCCAGGGAGCTGTTCTCAGGTTAGGAGGCAGCTTGGGGGTGGGATGGTTTGAGACAGCTTCTGTGAGAAGACATGGGACTGGGCATAGAATGTGAAAGGGAAACTGAGGCAGGGGTGCCTGGGCGACTCAGGGTGTGTTTATGCATATGAACCTCCGATGCAGGTCTTCCTACTTGGTTTGAGGCTCTGTTTATTTTTGTGCTGAGCTCACCAAGTTAACTGAGCTGTGAGAGCCTAAAGATTCTCCCGTGTCTGTCTCCCATCTCTCCTAGGAGTGCTGGGATTACAGACACTCACGCTCCCTGTCTAGCGTTTACATGGGTTCTGGGGATTTGAACTCAGATCCTCCTGCTTGCAAAGCGAGTACTTGTACACGCTGAGCTGTCTCCCCAGCTGGGATGAGGTTAGTCCTATGGGTTGAACCTCATTCCTGCAAGGACATTGCGTTGGATCATCTGTGATACGACTGTATTTGTAACTGAGAAGTCTGCGGTGGTTTGCTCCCTGTTCGGATGATAGAACTGAGACCAGGGAAGGGCTGTAACTTGCTTGGGGCTTGAGGTGGTCTAAGTGGTTCCTACCCCCACGGTGACTGGGACTCCTCCCTCTGGGACCAGTAGAATGGTGTGACTTTGTCAAGCAGGTTAGAAACTTCAGTTTCTGCCCTAGTCTCCGGTGCTGGCATCTCTTGAGAAACCAGATGTCAGGCTATGGGGACAGAGGTGGCTTTGGAGAGGCCAGAGCCCTAGGAAGCAGCCAGCATCTGTGCCAGCCCCAGCCATGTAGGAAGCAGACCTTGGCAAGCTTCTACCACATCAGGTGACTTCATAAGGGATCCAGAGCCAACTGTCTCTCAAGTTCAACGCTATAGAAATGTGGAGATGAAGGACTGGAGAGATGTCTCTGCAGGTAAGAGCACTGGCTGCTCTTCCAGAGGACCTGGGTTTAATTCCCAGCACCCGCATGGCAGCTCACAACTGTCTGTAGCTCCAGTTCCAGAGGGTCTGACACCCTCACACAGACATACATGCACACAAAATATCAAGGCACATAAAATAAAAATAAATAAATCATTAAAATGTGGAAATAATATGTATTGCAGGATGCACAGCTTAGGGAAACCATGGCACACAGAGGAGCTAACTCACACAGAATCCAGAAGACGGGGTCCTGTGCTGCCGGACCCCCAGGGTTTGGTCCTCTTCTGTCTCAGGCATGCTCCCTTAGGGCAAGGCTTCTTAAACTGCCACTCACAAACCAGTTTTGACTGCATTTTCTTTTTTTACACGATTCCAGGTGTGTTAGGTGTACAAATGGAATAGTTAATAAATCATTAAGCCGTTTGTTGAGGGGCCGCAGAGACGGTGCAGTGGGCAAAGCACTTATAATGCAAGTGTAAGGAGCTGGGTTTGAATCCCCGGAACCCAGGTGATGTCGGAGAAGGTAGCACATGTGTAACTCCAGGGTCCTGTGACTGCATGAGAGGCAGAGGCCGCAGAATTGCTGCACCTGGAAGGTCAGCTAGCCTGGGATACGCAGTGATGAACAGTAAGAGAGACCCTGCCTTTGGAACAAGGTGGAGCACTGGGGAGGTGGCTCATGTTAATAACCCGAGTTCAATCCCTGAGACCCACATGGTTGGAGCAAGAGAAATGGTTCCCCAAGCTGTTCCCCGACTCCACGTGTGCCATGGCAGGCCCCACCCCCACACAAACAAAAACATTAATACAATATAAAAATTAAAAGTATTAAGGTGGAAAACAAAGTGGAAGTGAGAACTGACATTTGAGCTTGGTCCTCTGATCTTACACGTGAGGTGTGACGTGGACACACTGGCAACCCCCCCCCCAAGAACACACTCACACTACACACATGATTTAAAAAAAAAGAAGTTTGTTTGAAACCATTTATTTGGTTTACATACAATCTTACCACTTATTAAAGATGAAAGCAAATTTAGATACTAATGAAATAAAAGTGCTGGTTAATTTTTACACAAAGAATCAAGTCTTGCCTGACTATTTAATACTTCAGGACATCATGGAACATCTTTAATGCTTTTCAGAGCTAATTAACATACATATTTTAATTTATTTTACACTTATTTATTTGCACATGTATGTTTATGTATGTAACATGTGCTACAGACCATGTGTGAAGGTCAGAGGAAGTTGATTCTCTCCTTGTATTACGTGGGTCCCAGGGACTGAACTCAGGTTGTTATTTCTGATGACAAACACCTTTACCCAGTGAGCCCTGGTGCTGACCGTTGATTGATGCTTTGGTTTTATGATTCTCAGTGTTGATGGTTCAGCTTTGCCTAAATTTAAGGAGATGGGGTCTAGCACATCCATCATTTGCTTCCTCTGCTGTGCTAACCCAGGACGTGACAGAGGGGACGAGGGATGAGGACGGCTGCAGGCCTAAACCATGGTGAGGGGAATGAGGACATTTATGACATTCTGGATCCCTCGGTTGACATGGGTCGGGAGAGACATGGGAATGCAGAGTCAGGGTACCAGGGTGTGCTGGGGTTGGTGATCACATGGGTCTGAATTATAAGCCCCGTGCTCTGTGGATGGATCCTGCCTGTGGGTTTTCCCCAGATCTCCGGGAGACCCCTGATGCAAGCAAGGTTAGATGAGAGAATTCTGCTGTCAAATGGGGTTCCTCACAACAGGACAGTGTCCTGCTACTTAAGTTGATATTTCTGGCTTTAAGTGTTGGGTGACATTTTCTTTCTTTCTTTTATTTGTTTTGTTTTTTGAGATGGGGTTTCTCTGTGTAGCCCTGGCTGTCCTGGAACTCACTCTGTAGACCAGGCTGACTTCAGACTCTGAGATCCTCCTGCCTCTGCCTCCTGAGTGTTGGGATTAAAGGTATGAACCACCGCCTCCCTCTGGCTGACATATATACAGCCTTTTCTCTCCTCCAGCTCTCCTCCCTTCCTCCTTCTTTCCCTCCCTCTCTCCCTTACTCCTTTTCTCCTTCCTATCTTCTCTCCCCCTCTCCTTCCCTCCCTCTCTCCCTCCCTCTTTCCTTCTCTCCCTCCCTTCCTCCTTCCTTCTCTCTCTTCCACCTTCCCTACCTTCCTCCTTTCCGTCTCTTCCTTTCTCTCCCTCCCTTCCCTCTTTCCTCCTTCTCCTCCTCTCTCCCTCCCTCCTTTTCCCTCCTCCATTTAGGTTCCTCCCTCCCTCTCTTCTTCCCTTTCATTCCTTTCCTGACTTAACTAGAAGTTAACCCTCATATAGCTTAGCAGCTAATCCCATGTCCCATGATTCCCAGGAAGCAGCCCTGAGCTCGGAAGTGCTGAAGTTTGCATGAGGACATCGCAACAAAGTCAGGTTCTGACAGGCAGCCTGACTTCAGAGCCATGGACAGGAGGATCCGAAACTGGGGTGAGTGAACTGACTTCGAGCTCAGCCTGCATGCTGCTGCTACTCCCCGGGAGAGAGAACTAACCTCCCGTGAGCTGACCGAGGCCACGCCATCCACATTCCTTTTATAGTGTCCGGAGATCCCTTTATTCCCGTCTCACAGGTGGAGAAGCCAGGCTCTTGGAGATTGAGTCCCTCATGTGGTGCACACGTAAGTAAATGGTAGAGGTGGGATTTGACCCCACATTTGTAGTTTCATCTAATTCCCTTCCCTAGCTTTCCAGACTGGATAGAATCAGGGTCTACAGGGCAGAGGAGAATTAGATCTCATTCATCCTTTGTGCTGATGTGGGAGAAGATCTGGGGGACTCACAACTCTATGAAGAAAGTGTTATTCCAACTTGACACATCAGCCCAAGGAGGCCCAAAGAGGCTAAGCCATTTACCTCAGTTAATATTCTGAGTCTATTAATTCAACTGCCATTGCCTAGACTGCTATATCAGTCAGCTAACGGTGGGTAACAAGCTGCCCCAAACACCGTGGCTTTCACACAGCCATCATTAATCCCAATCTGCTCACCTGTGTCCTGGCTGCATTCTATCCAATATGTCCAGCTCTCAGGTACCCGCGAGGGCAAAAGCCTTACTTTCCAGTGTCTCCTTCTTCACTGCACCAGCACACGCAGCACACTTTGGAATTACGATATTTTTACCTTGTGATGGGTTATCAGAACGTGACTTTCTATAAACGGGGGAACATCTGTATGATGACAAGTCCCAGCCACAGGAAAACCGTGAGAAGGAACATGGTCCTGTTTGAGGCCAGAAGGTACAGGGGTCCCATAGGGGGTTTGAGTGATCCAGGGAAGATGAGACAAAAATGGGGTCAGAGAGCTCATCCACGGGGTCAGAGAGCTCATCCATGGAGCACAGTGAGCTTGTCCACAGAGATAGAGAGCTTGTCCATGGAGGACAGTGAGCTTGTCCACGGAGGTGGAAAGCTGGTTTATCTATAGAGCAGAGAGCTGGTTCACAGAGGCAGAGAACTCATCCACGGAGGGCAGTGAGCTTGTCCATGGGGTAGAGCGCTTGCCCTTGGAGGCAGAGATCTTGTCCACGGAGGGCAGAGGGCTGATTTACAAAGGGATGTTAATTTGCTCGTGGAAGCAGTGAGTTTGTAGTGGGCACCCAACAAATATTGTTGCAGGAGTGAGTGGAGAATGAAATCTAGCCATGCTATAACTATAATATATATATAATAGCTGTGCTATTATAGCTGTCAAAGAACAAGCAAGGTACATGGCTAGGATACGGCAGAGTGGCTGACATCGAAGTCCAGGATCCCTTCACTCCCATCGCCTCTAGCCTCACCAGTATGCCAGACAAGAGAAAGGAAGTCTCTCTTCTACTCCCCAGACTGTGGTGGCAGTCTGAGACCCAGGCAGGTGCTGCCCACCTGAAGACTTCCTGGGTTTTGTTCCATCCACCATGAGCAGCTGCCTGACTTACTGGCATGAATATGACATTTCACAATGCTGACAGTAGCCGGTCCTCTGTGGCTGTGATAAAATGTGGAAAAGAGACTTAAGGGTTTGTTTGGGCGTGGGCTCCGTGGTTCCATTGCTGTGGTTCCATTGCTGTGGGATCCTTAACTCACAAAAGCAAAGAGAGAGAGAGAGAGAGAGAGAGAGAGAGAGAGAGGATGCAAGAGAGCAAGGTGGGGAGAGCCAGCACGCTCCTTCAGCCGTGAGATGTTGTCTTCCACTCAGCACCACGCTCAGGTTTGAATCCCTGCATGGTTCAGTGCTCCAGTGAGGTCACGGGGTACGACCCATCCCTTTCCCAGCCCCAGTTCTGAACCCTGTGGCATTAGGCATGAAGCCTTCAATCCCGGAGCCTCCTGGAGAGATTCGATGAAGGCTTGGCCTGTGGCAAGTGTGCTGTGCTCAGTGACATGCGTGACAACCCAGCAAGCTCACTGTTTTCATTTCAAAAATGGGGAAACTGAGGCACAGGCATGTTGGTTACCCATGCGTGGCATGTTACGAGCACCTCTCCGCCTCCCCTCTCTTCCACTGTCCTCGTTGGGATGGATGTAGCGTCCGTCCGAGGGCAACTGGCCTCTCTCTTCCTCTGCTGCTGAACCTTGGCCGGGAGAGAGGCAGCGTGAGTTGGCTCAGGTTACCCTCCCCAGGCTCCCACCCTCTGCCCTTCCCATGTCCTTGACCCCGTGTGCAGAGGGGTCACTGCCTCCTCTGTACGGCTCCTGCAGAGAGCCCGAGATGGTTCCCAATGCATCACCACGTGGCGGTCACGCCAGCACCAGGGTGTCATTTCCATCCATCTTTCTCCAACCGCGGCTGTCACTGAGCAAAGGAGGCCTGGTGGGGGAAGAAAGGAGAAGATGGATGGGGTGGGGTGTGGGGCTGGGAGGAGGGATGGGAGCAGGGAGGGGAGGGATCAGAGGAGGAGGATGGAAGGAGGTAAGAGGTTAGCAGGACCTGGGAGAGGCTGCGGGAAGGTGGGGATTTGTTCTCTGTTTGAAGGGAACTCTAGTGCACAACCTGCAAGAAGTCCCCAATCTCCAGAGAAGGGCACTGGCCACTGAGAAGGAGTAAGTTAAAGAGACCCACTATGGATCTGGGGCCTGAAGAGGACAGTGTGACTTCCTCAAGACTGTCTGCTAAAACTCACGCACCCCCAAGCCCAATCTCCCTTCCTTACTTGGGAAGCCTTCCTGGGAGGGTTAGGGTTCCCCTCTGCCTCAGGAGGCAATATCTGATATAGTCATGTGGGGGAGGTGGTGAAGCTGAAATGAACTTGGAGTCCAAGGGAAAGGGAGCCAGGAAAGCCATGAAGGGTAGGGTCACTTAGGGCAACAGGATGGTGGGGACTGAGGCAACAGAGGTGTCTATGAATGCTGGCCAGGACCATCCTCAAACACCCTTGAGAATGTGCTCACAGAGTGATGAGTTGCGCTGGGGAGATGGCTCAGCAGACACCTGCTGCACGGGCATGAGTCATGGTCCCCAGCATCCACACGAAACCGGAAACTCTGGCATGGCTCACATCTATAGCCCTGTCCCTGAGAGGAGAGCGATCAGATCCTTGGAGCTCACTGACCAGTAAGCCTAGCCAGTCAGTGAACTCGAGGCTCAGTGGGAGACCCCGACTCACAAACAGACATCTAACTGCAAGCTCTACCTCCATACGTAAGTGCATACATACATGCACTCACACAGTATGCACACACACATGTCACATGCACTCACACAGCATGCACACACATCACATGCAATCACACAGTATGCACACACACATCACATGCACTCACACAGCATGCACACACACATGTCACATGCACTCACACAGTATGCACACACATCACATGCACTCACACAGCATGCACACACACATCACATGCACTCACACAGCATGCACACACATCACATGCACTCACACAGCATGCACACACATCACGTGCACTCACACAGCATGCACACACACATCACATGCACTCACACAGCATGCACACACATGTCACATGCACTCACACAACATGCACACATACACATATCAGATGCACTCACAGAGCATGCACACATACACACATCACATGCACTCACACAGCATGAACACACACACGTCACATGCACTCACACAGCATGCACACACACGTCACATGCACTCACACAGCATGCACACATGCACACATCACATGCACTCACACAGCATGCACACACACATCACATGCACTTACACAGCATGCACACACACATCACATGCACTCACACAGCATGCACACACACATCACATGCACTCACACAGCATGCACACATACACACATCACATGTACTCACACAGCATGAACACACACATCACATGCACTCACACAGCATGCACACACATCACATGCACTCACACAGTATGCACACACACATCACATGCACTCACACAGCATGCACACACACATCACATGCACTCACACAGCATGCACACACATCACATGCACTCACACAGTATGCACACACACATGTCACATGCACTCACACAGTATGCACACACACATCACATGCACTCACACAGCATGCACACACATCACATGCACTCACACAGCATGAAAACACATATCACGTGCACTCACATAGCATGCACACACACATCACATGCACTCACACAGCATGTACACACACGTCACATGCACTCACACAACATGCACACACACATCACATGCACTCACACAGCATGCACACACACATCACATGCACTCACACAGCATGCACACACACATCACATGCACTCACACAGCATGCACACACACATCACATGCACTCACACAGCATGCGCATACACATCACATGCACTCACACAGCATGCACACACACGTCACATGCACTCACACAGCATGAACACACACACGTCACATGCACTCACACAGCATGCACACACACGTCACATGCACTCACACAGCATGCACACATACACACATCACATGCACTCACACAGCATGAACACACACATCACATGCACTCACACAGCATGCACACACATGTCACATGCACTCACACAGCATGAACACACACACATCACATGCACTCACACAGCGTGCACACACACATGTCACATGCACTCACACAGCATGCACACACACATCACATGCACTCACACAGCATGAACACACACATGTCACATGCACTCACACAGCATGCACACACACATCACATGCACTCACACAGCATGCACACACATCACATGCACTCACACAGCATGAACACACACACATCACGTGCACTCACACAGCATGCACACACACATCACATGCACTCACACAGCATGCACACACATCACATGCACTCACACAGCATGCACACACACATGTCACATGCACTCATACAGCATGAACACACACACGTCACATGCACTCACACAGCATGCACACACACATGCATCACATGCATTCACACAGCATGCACACACACGTCCCATGCACTCACACAGCATGCACACACACATCACATGCACTCACACAGCATGCACACACACATCACATGCACTCACACAGCATGCACACACATCACATGCACTCACACAGCATGCACACATACACACATCACATGCACTCACACAGCATGCACACACACATCACATGCACTCACACAGTATGCACACACACATCACATGCACTCACACAGTATGCACAAACACATCACATGCACTCACACAGCATGCACACACACATCACATGCACTCACACAGCAAGCACACACACATCACATGCACTCACACAGCATGCACACACACATCACATGCACTCACACAGCATGCACACACATCACATGCACTCACACAGCATGCACACACACATGTCACATGCACTCACACAGCATGAACACATACACATATCACATGCACTCACACAGCAAGCACACACACATCACATGCACTCACACAGCATGCACACACACATGCATCACATGCACTCACACAGCATGCACACACACGTCCCATGCACTCACACAGCATGCACACACACATCACATGCACTCACACAGTATGCACACACACATCACATGCACTCACACAGCGTGCACACACACATCACATGCACTCACACAGCATGCACACACATCACATGCACTCACACAGCATGCACACACACATGTCATATGCACTCGCACAGCATGCACACACACATCACATGCACTCACACAGCATGCACACATACACACATCACATGCACTCACACAGCATGCACACACACATCACATGCACTCACACAGTATGCACACACACATCACATGCACTCACACAGTATGCACACACACATCACATGCACTCACACAGCATGCACACACACATCACATGCACTCACACAGCATGCACACACACGTCCCATGCACTCACACAGCATGCACACACACATCACATGCACTCACACAGTATGCACACACACATCACATGCACTCACACAGTATGCACACACACATCACATGCACTCACACAGCATGCACACACACATCACATGCACTCACACAGCATGCACACACACGTCCCATGCACTCACACAGCATGCACACACACATCACATGCACTCACACAGTATGCACACACACATGTCACATGCACTCACACAGCATGCACACACACATCACATGCACTCACACAGCATGCACACACACATCACATGCACTCACACAGCAAGCACACACACATCACATGCACTCACACAGCGTGCACACACACATCACATGCACTCACACAGCATGCACACACACATCACATGCACTCACACAGCATGCACACACACATGTCACATGCACTCACACAGCATGAACACACACACACCACATGCACAACCACAATGACAGGACGGCATGAGAGGCTGATGGAAACCAGGGAGGGGGGCAGATCACCTCTGTTTGAACAAGGAGGAGAAGCACGCCCGATCCCACACACTTAGACTAAAGAGGTAAGAAGTGAAACCCTAGAAGGAGCCAGGGGTCTGTCTTAGTCAGGGTTACTTATAATGAAACACCGTGACCAAAGCAAGTTGGGAGGAAAGGGTTCATTTGGCTTACACTCCCACATCACTGTTCATCACTGAAGGAAGTCAGGACAGGAACTCAAACAGGACAGGAACCTGGAGGCAGGAGCTGATGCAGAGGCCATGGAGGGTGCTGCTCACTGACTTGTTCCTCATACTGGCTCCTCCTGCTTTCTTCTAGAACCCCGGACCACCAGCCCAGGCTGGCACCATCCACAATGGGCTGGGCTCTTCCCCATCAATCACTAATTAAAATTCCCTACAGGCTTGCCTGAAGCCTAATTTTAGGGAGGCATTTACTAAATTGAGGTTCCCTCTTCTCTGAAGACTCTAGCCTGTGTCAAGATGATATAAAACTAGATACTACAGAACTGAACCAGCCCCCCACTCCACACAATGATTCCACCTGCAGCATCCCGGTGAGGAGTTAGGGAGCTTGTTGGTTTGTCTGTGTGGCTCCACATTTTGGTCCAGGACAGGGTGGTTACATGTGGGGCACAGAACCAGGCGGTGGGGACAATCAGAACACACTCTCGACTGTCCCCATTTAAAGATGTATACCCAGTTTCATCTAAATGTCATCTGAAACACATCTCTACAACATTAGTCTGACGCTTCCAGAGCCTTCCTGCATTTACAGATCCCATCCAGCATGCACTCTGTGAGTTAGCTCAGGCTTGCCCACTGTAGTCAAAGGCAGGGATTAGCCTTGTCTTGCTTCTCTGCCCCAACCTGCTTTCCCTAATGAAAAGGAAGTGGGGCCTCAAAACCATGGAAGGCTGGAACTAGCAACTTCGATGACAGCAGATTCAACTGGGAGGCTGGGACTCCTTGTACGACATAATTAGTCATCTGTATTTTTATTGGGGTAGAAGTTTAAATCTCATATGCACATGA
This sequence comes from Microtus oregoni, assembly GCF_018167655.1. NCBI lineage: Eukaryota > Metazoa > Chordata > Mammalia > Rodentia > Cricetidae > Microtus > Microtus oregoni. Next base: position 29,696,872 of record NW_024543062.1, on the reverse strand, counting down.
GTAAGCATATTACTCACTTGTGGAACTGGCTTGGAGGCCAGAGTGCACAGTGCAAAATTGTGGTTTCATTTTTTCAACCATCAAGTCAATGGAACAGAAAGTTTTTTTTTTGTTTGTTTGTTTTTTAGAGAGATGAGTTAGCCTCAAGTTGCCAGCAAGAGGAACATATCAATCAGATTTTACTGCATAACAAGCATCCCTAAGACCATATAGCATCTAAAAATACTGCTATTTTAAATGAGCCACTGAGGTTGTAGCTTGACTGGGATGACTGGGTGACTGGGGTGGCTATTCTGGTCTGGACCGGTTCATGTGGTAGTTGGTGGTGGAAGACTTCATCATTCACACATCTCTTAGTGACGGCTTACTCGTCACAGCAGCTCATGATCTCTAATCCTCCAGGGGGCTTGCTCAGGCTTCTTTCCACAGTGGTTGCAGTGTTCCAAAGAGCATCAGTAGTAACTCTGGTGCACAAGAATGCTTTAAGTCTGTGAGCGTATTGTACCGATGTCCAACTGGAAAGGGCAAGTCACATAGGGAGAAGAGGACATCTGAATTTGATGTCCTGGATAAGCTCTTTGCCTCACAGTTCACCTAAGCATGGCAAGCTTCATAACTCCTCATTGTTTGAAAGATTTCAATTCTGGGATAATTTGTTATACAGCATGAACTGACGATTATACCACTAAAGTCTCAAACCTTTCTGCCTCAGGACTTTTGCCTTGGATATTCCTTTGCCTGGCATGCTCTTCCCAAGGCTCTAGAAAAAGTTAATTCCCTGACTCTCATTTTTCACTTCATGCATAAACCAACACATCGGTCACAAAGGTCATGATTTCTTTTTGCTGGTGACTCTGTTCCTCCCATTTAGCATCAACCTTGTCAGGCTCTGCCTGTCTTTCTCTATGGTGATTGCCACAGGTGATTGACAACTATTTGCTGAAAGGGAGGAAGAATCTATAGCAAGAATAATAAAGTTTTTTAAAAAAATTATTTATTTATTTATTTATTATGTATGCAATATTCTGTCTGTGTGTATGCCTGAAGGCCAGAAGACGGCACCAGACCCCATTACAGATGGTTGTGAGCCACCATGTGGTTGCTGGGAATTGAACTAAGGACCTTTGGAAGAGCAGGCAATGCTCCCAACCTCTGGCCATCTCTCCAGCCCAATAATAGAGTTTTTAAAAGCTAAGTGCTATGGTACTTATATGTACAGAGCTGGTGTAGGACAATTCTGTATTCTGTCAATTACATCTTAAATGAACACTGATTGGCCAGTAGCCAGGCAGGAAGTATAGGCGGGACAACCAGATAGGAAGTAGAGGCGGGTCAATGAGAACAGAAGAATTCTGAGAAGGAGGAAGCCTGATTCCTCCCCAGTCCTGCCCAGACCACGGAAGAAGGAAGATGTGACCTGCCCTGCTGAAAAAGGTACTGAGCCATGTGACTAACATATATTAGAATAATGGGCTAATATAAGTTATAAGAGTTAATAAGACGCCTGAGCTAATGGGCCAATCAGTTTATCATTCATATAGACTCTCTGTGTGATTTTCTTTGGGGCCAAATGGCTGTGGGACCTGGTGGGATGACAGAAACCCCAACAAGCAGGCCCTCATGTTACACAGAGCTACGAAGGCATTGGAGGGAACACTGCAGCATTTGGTGACTCCTCACTGTGTTTGGTGGGAGAAACATGTTGCGTCCCTGGTTGAAGGATGTTGCTGAGCAAATGTGCTGTGGACAGTGGCCAGCAGTCAGCTCTCTGCAGGAATCCTGCTGGGGTCATCTGTCCATGCACACAGGCTCCATCTCTTTGTCTCTTCTGTGAGTTCTGCCAAACTCAGAGAGAGCTTCCAATTTGCCATCCCTGTGGCAAAGCCGTAATCCTCCAAGGGCTCTCCACACCACTAGAAATAACACCAAGTTTTGACCTCGGTCCACAAACTCCTTGGCGGACCTGGCTTCTGCCCATCTCTCCTTCACACAGTCCCTGCCCACTCTCTGGCAGCTCCCTCCAGTTTCATCTTCCAGCACATTGCTGTGCTGACCTCTCCTGCTCTAGGGCCTGGGCCTGCTGCTCCTTCTGTGGGGTCACAGTCCTCTGGCTCCTGGCATGGAGAAGTCCATGCTGTCCTTTAGGCTGGCCTTCATTCAATCTTCATCCCTTCAAAGAGGTTCTCCCTGCTCATTCTGATCTCTTTACCAATTAAAAAAAAATCACAGCATCTATTTATCCCCATCAAGGTGTTTATTATAATTCAACACTTTATCCATGTATTGAGTTAATTCTTATCTGCCTATCCTTCATAGACCACTAGCTTTCGAAGGCCAGGAGCATGCTCTTGTTGATGAGTAACACATTCCCAGTGCCAGAGCCAGCAAGTGCTCAGTAAATACTGCCTAGGTGGATGGATGGAGGGGTGGGTGGGTGGATGAATGGATGGGCAAGTTGACAAATGGGTGTATAGAAGGATGGGTGGATGGGTGATGCGGGAGTGTCGTATATCAATCTGTTGATTTCATTGGTTAAGTAATAAACAAACTGCTTGGGCTCATAGCTTAGAACATAGGTGGGTGGAGTAAACAGAACAGAATGCTGGGAGGAAGAGGAAGTGAGGTAAGACGCCTCAGACAGAGATGCCATGCTCCCGGCTCCTGGGCAGACACGGGGATAGCTCTGCTCTCTGAGGCACACGCGATGAAGCTCCGACCCAGGATGGACGTAGGCTAGAATCTCCCTGGTAAGCCACCTCGTGGGCTACACTAGAAATGGGCTAGTCCAGGTGCGAGAGTTAGCTGAGAAGAGGCTAGATAGAAATGGGCCAAGCAGTGTTTAAAAGAATACAGTTTGTGTGTTGTTATTTCGGGCATAAGTTAGCCAGGCAGCTGGGGTGCTGGGGACGCAGCCCCTCCGCCCCTATCACTACAAATGGCACCCAGACATGTGGCTGAGTCCACAGAAAGCCTGAGAAAGCTTGGAAAAGAATAGAGTAAAGCATGTTTCTTGTGGCAATTTCTTGGGTCTGCTCTGCTTGCTAGAGGCAAGCAAGCGCTCTCATCTAAGAGAGGCTTTCCTTACTCAGCTTTAGCTGCAAAACCCTGCAGCTCATTAAGAGGTCCTGCCACAAAACACTTAAACAGTGTTGATGAAAAGCTGAACACATGCTTTTCGGTTTTCAGCCGTAGCAGGAAAAAAGCTGTGCCGTTTAAAAATGCCGGCTTTCTGGGCTGTCCTGCCAGGGCAAACTCTGACTCTTTTAAGCAGGCGGTTCGTGCGGTTTGCAAGCACAGGCTACTGAAGCTCGCTTGCTGGTGGGGACCTTGAAATACCATAGAATTGTGGCAGTAAACATGGCTACAGCCAGTACCTCTGCCATGAGGCTGGAAAGCTAAGGAACGGGCTACTTCTAGCCGGCAAAGCCACGGCTTTAGTCCTACTGAGATTGCTTGGTAAATTAAAGACTCATGTGGTCAGAAAAACAGAGAGAGATACAGTAAAGAAAGCATCAAAGACAAAGAAAATGTTTAAATGAATTACAGCGTGTTAAAAATATATGCAGGCTAAAAGTTGAAGTTCTTAAAGTAAAATACAATAAAAAAAAAGGAAGAGAGTTGTTATGTGTGGTAGTACACACCTTTAATCCTAACACTGGGAGGCAAAGGGAGATTGACCTCTGTGACTTCAAGGTGTGGTAGCACACACCTTTAATCCCAGTGCCTAGAAGGCAGAGACTAACAGATCTCTGTGAGTTCACGGACAGCCTGGTCTACAGAGTTATTCCAGGTCAAAGATATATGCTCAAAAAGCAAAAAGTTAAAAGTAAAAATAAACGAAATAGAGGTTAAAACAAAGCTGTACAAAGATGGAAAATACGCAGAGGATCTTGATACTGTACGCTATTATGCTCTCTTTGAATTGTTTGAATGCTGAGAAAAGAGCAACAGCTGCTAAAAGATATTTGTTTATAAATGCTGCTGAACTAATCCAACATAGATATTTTGAAAATGCCTTGACTTTGAAATTTGGATCTAAGGACATGATGCTTTGGAAAGGAGTTTCTTATTTTGTTTTCACAGAGGATGAGACCCTGTTCATTTCTTCTATTCCGATTTGGTATGATGGACCACGCCCTCCTGAAGGGTTGGTGTGAACACCTTCAGAAAATTGCTTCGCTCAACTGCCAACTGAGATGAAACTAGCACACAGGTTATACCGTGAAAGACCTAATTAACGATGCCCCCATTCAGCAGGAAGCAGTTTGGAGAGAAATAACTGCGCCCATGTTCCCAAATATGGTTTATAAATGTTCTTTTACATTTAAAGGGGGATATGATCTAGATATGAATAATTTGCATTAGTATAGATTTTGCTTTATTTTAGAGATTTAAGGTCAATTTTGTTATATGTATATGTATTTCTGATCTTTATTAAGGTATTGTGATTGTGTAGTTCACTTAAAAATGTAATGTATATAGGTTGTTAATGGATAATCAATAATAGTCAAGCTTGTAGTCATGTTAGTTAAGATTTTCTAGATGTACATAGACATATTTTAGATAGGTATTCTTCATATTTTTCAAAGATTACAGAATATGGCATTTTTAAATGTTTTAATAACTTAGGGTTTTTTCATGACAATGAGACATGTCTGCTCCTGGCAGCACCAACCTACTTCAAGAAGAAGATGGGCATCGAAGAGGATCCTTATGGAGTTGGATAGCCATTTGGGCAAGAAACTGCTCTTGCATGGATTATTGCATAAAGTGGACACAGAGAACCCACAGAGAGAGGACTACTGAACTTGCCTAAAGGTGAGATGATCTTTCGGGGTTCCTGATTCATGAAAGAGTCTGTGAGACATTCTGCAGGACACAACAGATAGTGACTGAACTGACTTTGAAATGTCCTGTTTCATGGAAATGTCTCTGGATACCATGGGCCTGTAGGCTGAAGATGGATGCCCCAACGGTACAGAGGAACTTTGGGTGACTGTCCAGGCAGCGAGATGTCTCTGTCATTTCTAGAGTTTTGGATTTCTTGTTTGCTTGGGTAATATTATATCCTTCTGGAGTCTTTGATGGAGTTAAAGAATATATAGTTATAGTTTTCCTTAGTTATGAAAAAAGATAAAATAGATGTAAATATTGTAACTTTTACTTGATAACTGTTTTGTTATATGTAATTTTGCTATGTTAAAGTTAAAGCCTTTTTTTTGTTTAAACAGAAAAAGGGGAAGTGATGCGGGAGTGTCGTATATCAATCTGTTGATTTCATTGGTTAAGTAATAAACAAACTGCTTGGGCTCATAGCTTAGAACATAGGTGGGTGGAGTAAACAGAACAGAATGCTGGGAGGAAGAGGAAGTGAGGTAAGACGCCTCAGACAGAGATGCCATGCTCCCGGCTCCTGGGCAGACACGGGGATAGCTCTGCTCTCTGAGGCACACGCGATGAAGCTCCGACCCAGGATGGACGTAGGCTAGAATCTCCCTGGTAAGCCACCTCGTGGGCTACACTAGAAATGGGCTAGTCCAGGTGCGAGAGTTAGCTGAGAAGAGGCTAGATAGAAATGGGCCAAGCAGTGTTTAAAAGAATACAGTTTGTGTGTTGTTATTTCGGGCATAAGTTAGCCAGGCAGCTGGGGTGCTGGGGACGCAGCCCCTCCACCCCTATCACTACAGATGGGTGGATGGATAGGTGGGTAGATGGATTTGGTAGGTGGGTAGATGAATAGATGTATAATCAGACGTAGGTGATGGATAGAACAGTGGTGGGTGGGTGAATGGATGGATCAGTGGGTGGATGCATTTTCTGTATTTTCCAGCAGTTGTTCTCATTACTCTAATTAGAACCTCTATTTCTGGGATCCGTCAGACCTAGCTTCCAATCCTGGCATTGCTGCTTGCTTCATGTAGAAGTAGGCAAACCTAATCTCGCTCATCTGCCAAATAAAAATAGTAGCCATGACAGAGTCCCAGAAAGGACGTGGGAGACCCTGTGTGGGGAGACTTAGCAGGGGCCAAGCACTCAGTGTGAGAACTCTATCATCTCAGTGCCCACACCTATGCCCCCATCAAGTCTACCACGTCACCCACACCTATGCCCCCATCAAGTCTACAGCGTCACCCATCTCAAGAAGGAGGCTGAAGTCTGGGGTGTTAAGTACCTTATGTTTACAGGGTCAAGCTGGAGAGTTTGGGGACTGAGGGCTCATTAAATGTTAACTGTCTTCTTTTCTCAGCTCAGCAGGCAGATGACGCGGTCTATGGAAAGTCAGGCAAAGGACACAGAGAAGGGACTGAGGGACAGGGATTGGAAACAGCTAAGGTTCATTAAGCCCAGACATGACTCTGCCATGTTCTAGCTGTGTGTCACTGGGCGGTGAATTAACCTTTCTGAGCCTTATTCCTTCTTCCCTGACGTAGGGTTTAATGACAGCCCTTCCGAGGCCTTTGAAGCTTCCGCACATTTGATTCCCTCTAGGGAGAAGGAACTTAGGAGACCTAGGCTCTCAGTCCAGGGCCTAAGGCAGAGTTGGCACTGAAAAGCCCAGCTCTAATAATTGTCCTGATTTGCCCTCCTCCACAGAGGAAACAGGGATGGCAGCTCTTGTTCCCTTTACCTTACTAGGAGCCAAGTGCGGCTCACATGGGGGCTCTGTGTTTGTGTGTGTGTGCGCGTGCATGTGATTTCTTGACATGAGCTTCTCCACCCTCAGGGCAGCAGTCTCTGGCAGTCAGCCTGGACACAAAGCCCTGCCATTCAAGTAGAAGACATCCCCACCATCCTATGGGGTCCCGGGACTCCTGGGAGGGTTATGTGGTAGAAAGATTAAGAGCAGGTTTGGGAGACAGAGATAACGTCCTGCAGACATCTTTGGGCATCTTTGTGTCCTTGTGCATCTGCATTTGGCCTAGGAGGAATTTTTTCTTTAGAATTTGTCAGGAAGGGTTCTTCACATGGCAGGAGAGTGTTCCATGCATGGCGGGAGAGGGTTCCAAAGGAATTGATCAATTGCTGAGAACCGTTGGTCTCCACCTTCCTCTACCCTGCTCTGGCCTCTGAGCTGCTGGCCCTGTATTTCCTAGACTTTCTTGCTTCATGAAGCTACCGTCCATCTGCAGGGTGGTTGTGGTGAGGGTTGGGGAATTTCTCCTTTCCCCTTCCTGATTCTGCAACATGGCTGGGACCACTACCTCAACTCTTCTCAGTTTCTTCTTCTTCTTCTTCTTCTTCTTCTTCTTCTTCTTCTTCTTCTTCTTCTTCTTCTTCTTCTTCTCCTTCTCCTTCTCCTTCTCCTTCTCCTTCTCCTTCTCCTCCTTCTCCTTCTCTTCCTCCTCTTTCTTCTTCTTTTTTTGAGACAGGGTCTCACTTTGTAGCCCCAGTTGTCCTTGTGTTTACTGTGCAGAGCAGGCTGGCCTCAAACTGACAGAGAGCATCCTGACTCTGCCTTCCAAATGCTGGGATTAAAGATGTGGGTCACTACACTCTTCTTCCTTTCTTATAAAATGGTATTTATTATTCTCTGACAATCTTATACATGTAGATAACATATTTCAATCCTTTCGACCCCTACTCTCCCCTCCCATCCCTCTCCCACTCAGGCTGATTCCCTTTCCTCACCCAGTAAGTCTCTTTCCTATGCTCTCATTTTTTTTTTTTTTTTGAGTGTAGTCCACTGGGTTTACTTTGGGCTGAACTCATGAGCCTGGGCAACTTACCAACTTACCATGGCTACTCCACTGAAGAAAATGACTCCCCCCCCCCCACTGATGACCACTAACTGCCCCAGCTCCCCCCTCACCTATGATATTTCCAGTAGGTTCCGTCTCTACTTCTCCTTATTGTTCCATTTAATTTACTAAGTTTGAACTGTCTGCGGATGAATTCACTCCCTTTTTGACAATCCTGAGTGGCATGTGGCTTTCCCTCTATCGGATTCTTGAGGGGACACCACCACCAAGAGATCTGATTAGGAACTTTGTTCCATCTCCTGCAGCATGGTAGGTGGTGCTCTAGGGTTTAACAATTGTGTAGGCGTCCACAAGTAAGTTTAAATTTCCTCCTCTTCCATGATTAGCAAATCCGCACTGTATTTCAACCCCTAGCTGTGTTTATGTGCCCAGATCACTGTGGAGAAGCCGGGAAAGCTTCTCTCACATGTCAGGTGGCTCTGTGCTTTTCCATGTGACTGGGTTGAGCTTCCTCACCACATGTTGGTTTCTGGGTAATCAGACTTATGTGGGATCTGGCTTCAAATGGAAAGAAGGTGGCAACTTATAGTCCTCTTACAATCTGGGCTTGGAAACTTTATGGCCTCTTTACAACTTTTTTTTTTTTTTTTTTTGTAAAAAGTGTTTTGAGACCAGATCTCATGTAACCCAGGTTGGTCTCGAACTCATCATGTAGCTGAAGATGACCTTAAACATCTGATCTTCCTTGTTCTGTATCCTGAGTGCTGGGGTTGCAGGTGGGACTACTACACTGGGCTCATGACTTTTTTCTGTTGTGGAAGCAACACTACACTCAAGGCTACACTCAAGGTGTGAGGAAACAGACTCTGCCTCTTGACAAGAGAATTAGCCTACCCTGGTGAGGGGCAGAGGGAAGGCCACAGTGGTGGTGGCAGTGTCTGGATATAAAATCCTAAGGTATGAGGAATGGAGGCCGGCTGTTGGGGAAATGCTGTGCTATGTAGGAGCCTCTTCTTCACACTCTGGAAATGAGACTTGATGGCTCTGGAATTGTGTGTTGTTTGACTTTTCATTGTGCCAAATATCTGGGAGAAGTCAACTTGAAATAGGAAAGGTTTATCTTGGCTCACTGCCTCAGAGGTCTCACTTCATGGTCTGCTGGCCCCATTACCATGGAGGTGTCATGTCAGTGAGAGTGTGAGGCTGAGGAGGCGTCTCACATCACGACAGAAGGAGAGGAAGACAGACCGATTTTGACCCTGGAAATAAGACATACCCTTTAAAGACCCACTCCGATGACCTCATTCCTTCTACAGGGCCCAGTTCCTAATCACCCACCGAGGCAGATTTGTCAATGGATTAAGCCATTGATGAAGTTGGTATCTCAAAATCCAGCCTACTTTTCAGAGTGCCAGCAGCTGGGCAATGAAGGCTTCAACTTAGGAGGTAGAAGATGGGGGTATATAAAGAGACACGGTACAGGCAGTACATCCGTCCCACGTTCTCAAGGTTTTGATGGGAAATTTTGTTCCCTTGACTCATCTGGGTTTTCTGAGGTCTTCAGAGGTAATGATGTTGTTGATGCCAGTTCCTGTAGATCAATGTCAGCTAGTATAAAGTCATGTCAAGGATCACCTAGGGAGTGGATTGCTTCCATGTTTGCTCATGTGGTTGCTAGTGGAGGTTCTCACAAGTTTTGGGCTGGGAACAATTGTTTCTTGCCACACAAATCTAGAATTACCCATAATCTTGCAGTTTATTGCCCCCAAAGCAAGAAAATGGAAAGACAACAAACAGAAACAGTTTTTTTTTTCAAATAAATCTTCGAATAATACCTATCTCTTTTGTTATAGTCTATTAATTAGAAGTGAACTATTAGGTCCATCCCATTCTGTAAGAACTACTGGGACTATGTTAGTGACCACCATCTTGGAGGCAGCCATCTTAAAGAAGTCATCTTAGAAGTTGACTTGTACACTATGGCTGCCTTAGATGATAATCAAGTCTTAAATGCCTTGACTTTCTTTCATATGTTCATTATACTATTATTAAAAGACAAAGCAGATGCCCTGAGTATCCTGCAGAGTTCTCTTAGTTTTGATGGCTGTCCTCCAGCTGATAATAAGCAATACAGATACAGTGGTTGTGGATAGATCTGATTGTGAGAATCTTCAAGAGAGGGGTGAGTACTGGTTGAAAAATCCTTAGCTTTAGAAAAAAGCTGAGTGTGCTGTTTTTCCTCGCAGTCTATGGAAGAAAAATATGGACAGAATCTCCCTTCTTTGTGAGGGTACTGGAATGGCAGGGCAGGACTCCTTGCTGGCTTGTGGCTTGGCTTTCATAAATTCTTGAGACAGAGGTAGGGGAGAGTTCTCTTATCGAAAGCTTGTGAGACACACATGTCGAGTGTGAATTTTTCAACTTGCTGCTGCAGATAGATCCCTTTGGCTTCACGACAAAATGATTTCTCTCAGCTCTCAGGAGGCAGCCCTTGCTCAACAGTGCTACGCTAGGGTCACTTTCTGTTCCCCTTGGCTCTCAGATCTGGGGATAACCTCGGAGCGAAGGATCTGTTCTGAGGACCCAAACCAGGATACTTGCCGGGGAGTGTTTCCAAGAAACAGTCTCCATATCCAAAGGATGATGGTCTTGTATTTAACTCTGGGAAAGCTTCCTCATGTAGGACTGTCCTTCCCATTGGGAGCATAAGCCTGAGATTGCTTCCCTCACTGACTGGGACATGATAGGAGTCTTGTCTCCTTAAGCTATAACCAACCCTTGAAATTTCTTTGTCTTACAGGATAGAAAGTGATATGGGGCTGGACCCAGTCTCAGTGGGTCCAGAAGATAGTGATTTTGATCATAATACCAGTGCTTCCCTTGCCAAGTGGTGTGATCACACTCCTGCACTGGTATGTAGTCCTGCACTGATGGCATCCCATGGTTCCCAGCTGCATCCTGGGACAGGGAGCTACAGAGAAGGGAGACGGATAGGACTCAAATGTAGCCTCCTTTAATGTTGAGGCCAATTCTGCCAGTCTGTTCTTTTCCTTCTGTAGTCCTTCATGCTGTATGCCTGGGTGGGGTTAGCGCAACCCTTCACAAAGCTGTTCCCTGACAAAAAATATGATCGTGGCCCTTGCTTTGTCTGTCCCTGACTCAGTTTTTAGCTGATCTCATTCTGTGTCTCAGGGTACAAGGCTCTCTCTCTTCTCTATGTTAGTATCCTCAGTTCTGATGGGTTGGGCGTGAGTGCCATGGCAGGCAGCTGTGTTATGTGTTGATGCAGATGGTAACATGTTGGTGTAAGGGTCACCTGGGCACAGCACCTATTTCTGTATGGAGATGGGTCTGTGTGTGAACAGAGTTCTGTTTGTCATGGAGGAGGCAACTCACGCTACACGGTGGACGTTTCTATATTACTGCCCAGTTTGGGTCTCAGAATCTTACACTCTGGACTTCCTTCCCTCCTTCTAATCCCCACCCACAAGAAGCTGCTCCCTTTCACCTGCCCTCACAGGTGAGCGGGGGGGGGGGGGGGGGGGGGGGCATATCTTTGTTATGGGAGATGAGGATTAAGGGACTCCATCCTCTGACGCCTTTCCTCACCAGCTCCCACAGGACTGCTGAGAACAGACCTGGCGGGAGAAGGAAGCCAGGTCCTGAAAATAACAGAGGCCAGTCTCATGTGGCCTTGGTCCAATGTTTTGGTGAAATATTGAAGGTTTGCTGAAGAAGTGGGAGGGAGGAGGGGTGGGGAGAGAGAAAGGGAGACTCAGAGGGGAGACTGAGGGCCTACAACACAGAGGAGTGCATGCCAATTAGAGTCCCGTGGATTGTGCCTACACTAGACCCGTGTTTGAAGGTCTTCAAACAACACACCCTCCCACACAAAGACAGATAAACCCACACACATATGCATGGCTTTGCCTCTTCTCTGTAAAATCCCCATTTTCACACAGATCTCTGACCTTTTGTCTTTCTCTCCCAGGGCCAGTGACTCAGAACACCTGAAACTGGCATGGCCCCTTGAGGGTGTGGGGGTTGGGGGTTGCTCTTCAGACACACGCCAAACATATTCCGTGGGAATCTTTCCTATAGATAATATTTTCTTCTGTCTTCTCTCCCCGTCACCACCATCTATTTTCTCTTCATCAGCACCCACACAGGGAGAAGAAATCAGATGAAACACACAACTGGTTCACCTGTTCCCTCCCCGCTTCCTCCCCAGGGAGGCATGGACGCAGCACCCACCTTTTAAGCACAGACTCACAGATATGTATTGATACAAACAGAATACCCAGATGGACACAGGGAATACGTAACTCTTATATACACCTAAATGCTTGTGAACACGGAGTGGAGACACAAACACAGGCACACCATGTACATAACTTGGTTATGGTCATGCACACATGTGCACACACACACACACTCTTCAAGTTTTTCATTGACTAATTACTCCATAGTGTGTGTGTGTGTGTGTGTGTGTGTGTGTGTGTGTGTTTGTCAGCATCCCCCTAACAGGCACATGCCGGCCAGCCACCACTTGAATTAGCACCAAAGGATTATGGGACCCTGGGCCATTAATCTAGGTGACAAACAGGACTCAGAAGGCATATTTGCACCCCGAAATTGAAAAGATTAGGACATATTTGTCAAGGATTGGTAGGGCTTTATCGCCTCCACGGCAGATGCTGTTAAATATTCATGAGCCGCATAAGTGGGAGAAACCCTAGCTAGACCGGGCACTTTCAGAGGCGCAGGGAGAGGAGGAAGAGATTTATCTGAACTCAGCAAGGGCTGAAAGGCAGGGGCTCCTGTCCCTCGTTTCTGAGCAGGGTGCAACGTGTCAGGGGAGGGCCTTGCAGACTTCTTTGTGAGGGAGGAGTCGGGGTGGGGAAGCTCAAGTGGACCAGGCCAGGCTGGGTGACAGAGGGGATGTGGTTCTCCTTGGGGCTCTTGTTTTGATGCATTGTGAGTGATTGTTTACTGCCTTCTGCTAGTACCAAATAGGCAAGGAGTTCCTGGCTGGGGCACCCCTGATTTCCTCGGCTTCCCATCCTTTTGCCTCCCCAGCGTCCAGCCCAACACTAATACAGAGTTGGTGTATGCAGCGGTTGGCATGCCCTGCTGAGGAAGGATAAAAAGCATAAAGGGGTCCTCTCCGGGTCCCAAGACTGGTTCTTGGGGTGCTGCAGAAACCAACCTATGGAAAGAGAGACAGTTCAGGCTGATCCAGGCACAAACTCCTGGCTATGGAGACTTGAACAAGTCACTGAGTGCTCCCCACGCTGCCACTTCTTCACCTTGACAATGGACTGGGAGGTGACGCTGTTGTTAGCGGGTTAAATCAAACTGTTGGGGCCTGGCACTCAGTAAATGCTCAGGATGCAGCCGCCAGGGTTATAAGAAGACTGTGATCTGTGGAGGGCTCTTCGTGCTGATCACGTCTCCTGCTGTGGAACTCAGGCTAAAAAGGGTGAAGCTGTACTGTCCAAAAAGATAACTATGAGCTTAATTAAAATTAGAAACACTTTCTCCATTTTCACTAGCTTCATCTCAGCTGTTCCCACAGCACTGTGGCTGCCATGTTGGGTAGCCTGGATGTGGGCTGCCATATTGGGTAGCCTGGATGTGGGATGCCATATTGGGTAGCCTGGATGTGGGCTGCCATATTGGGTAACCTGAAAATGGGCTGCCATATTGGATAATTTGCATGTGGACCCTTGCCATGGTTGTGGTATGTTCTAATGAGAAGTCTTCAGAACGATCCCATTCTAGTGACCTGCCTTGTTCCATGATGCTGGGTTTAATTTGCATCTTAGGGGTTGAACGTGTTTGGCAAACTATGTTATACGACACCAAACCACTTCCTCTTTCAGAGGTCTTTACTGTTGTAATGACACCACGTAGAATTCTGCACATGATTTGAGCCCTGAATGGTCTTCACCTTCAGAGCACATTATGGGCATAGGAGTCCTGGAATGCAATTTGGAAAGCACTGAGGAAACTCATAAACATCCCAGAAGACATTCATGGCTGATTATAATGGAAACTGTGGGCGTCTGTACTGGGATATTTCAGCAGGATCAGTTGTGTGAGCGTGTGTCTGTACCCTTCCTGTTGATATGAGCTTGTTTGCCATTTAAATTGTTTCTAAGTCTTCAGAGCCCAGTCCAGTGCTTGGTACCCAGGATGTCATCCACCCACCCACCCACTCATCCATCCATCCGTCTGTCTGTCCATTCCCTAGCAGACACCATCAAGTGTCTACACACAGGCAGCCTTCACTTCTGACTAGGAATGGCATTCTCTACCTCTAGGAGTTCTTCCTGGCTGTGGGCCACATTGCTTACAACCACTGCCTGAGCTTCCCTCGGCCTTTCTCTGTGTGGCCAAGATGGCCTGTCCCTTGTCTTCCTGTTTAGCAACCATGGCCAGAAAAACCTATTGGCCAGGCTGCTCCCCACTGTCAAGAGCAACATCAAGGTGCCTGCAGGTCCTGTCATATTCTTCTCTGGATAGCTACAAAGCTCCCAAACCCTGTTTAGCTCCAAGAAACCAGGGTGGATTCTGGCTAAATGTAAGATCCCTTCTGCAAAATGGAATACTGGGCTTTAGGGAAGGGGTGGGACAGGGAACAAGCACACCCACAACTGGGTGGATGTGGGCCTCTGGCAGGTTTCCCCCCCAGAGAAGAGGCTACAGTTTACCTGGGAGTGGGGGTGGAGCAACAAGGCCTTCATCTGAGCGCAAAATGAAAGAGCCTGAGACAACCAGGGTGGGGGAATTGCTAGATACTTTAGGCATATTATCCCAAAGCAGGGGTTTAGAGATGGGGCTCCATGGGCCATCTTTCTCAAGGCCCTGGGGACACAAATGACCAGGATTCCTATGAAGTAGAAGTGACACAAACCTCTCTGTCAAGTACCTGGGGTCAGGTGGCATGATATCCGGCTTTGGTCTTCAGGACTATTTGGATTTAAGACAGGGACTTGGCCAGGTCCCCAGTGAAGGCATGGTGGGGAGGGCCTGGTGTAGGAGCAAGAGAACAAGGTGAGGAAGAATGGTGGGCCTTGTGGCACCGAGCAGCAGCTTTCAGGATCCCAGGGAAGGAAGCACGATGCAGCTGCCCGCCTGGTTTGAAGTTCCACTCTGCATCCCGCCGCCGGTCACTGCGCCATGACTCAGAAACTGTGCCCAGTTTCTGTAAAACACAGGCCACGGTAGTATTTCTGAGTGTTTGTGGCTTTCCTCTGTGAAGAAGGAGTCCTGTGTAGCCCGGGCTTCCCTCAGACTTACTGTGTAGCAGAGGATAGACCTGAACTTCTAGACCTTTCTGCCTCCACCTCCAGAGTGCTGGGATGACAGGTATGATCCACCATACTTAGTTAAGCCATGCCGGGGATGGAAGCAGAGCACGGCAAGCCATTTACCAACCAAGCCGCCTTCCCAGTCTCTGAACCTTCTGGTGAATGGATCCACGTGAAATCAAGACAGCCGCAGCCCAGCCCAGCTCTCAGGACTCTTCCAGGCCTTTAATGGGTGTGATTACGATTATTGTCATTTAACCTGCTTTAACCCTTTAGGCATAGGCAAGGTGACCCGGTTTTATAGATGAGAAAAATAAGACTCTCAGCAGTGTTAAGGACTTGCCTGGTGGTCACTCAGTGGGTGACATTTAAACTGTGCAAAAACCCTTGAACCTCCTACTTCCTGGTGTGAGCCTGGAGAGAGAGGAGTGTGTGATCAGCTTCAGCAGGGGCCAGACCCACACGGTCTTAGCCCAAGCATTAGGCAAAGCTGGAAGCCCACTGAAGATCCGTCAATACCCCTGCGAATCTACTGCCATGGGAGCAGAATCTACAAGCAGAAGCCCCGCCCCTTCTGATAGCCTCCACTGGGTTTTGAGCCCCAGATGTTCCGTATTGACCCCTTAGAGGAAGAACAGGGCAGAGAGTTTCGAACCAAAATGGCCCCAAAGGATATGGGATGGATTATTGCTTTCCAGACCTATTCTAGATACCTCAGTAAATGACTCTTTGTTTTGGACGTTCCTAACCCATGACTGCCCCTTCTCCATCGTTACAAGCAAGGAGAGGGAGGGTTCAGGTGAGGTACCTTAGGGGTTCTCGTCTTTTCCCAAAGGAAGAAAGGTAGTTGGAGAATGGGAGGGAGGAGGGCGAAATTAACAGTAGCTCTCACCCCCAAGCTATAACCCTATTGGGGCTCCTCTATCCAGGGACCCCTGCCTTGTGCCCCTGTGAGCCCTCACAGCCACCTTGGGGTATTCAGGAGAAGAGAAAGGCAGGAGACTTTCCCCTGCAGCTCTGTCTGTGACATCCAGAGAGCTCTCACCAACAAAGTGTACCTTGATCTATTTCCCCTGGTAGTGATTTCAACGCCAGCAATAACAGAGATCCATCATCGCCTTCGCGGGCAATGGAGGGTGGTGGGGGTTTGTTTTCCTTCTGGTGTAGAAGGGAAGCTCTTTATTCTCTCCTTGTTTGGGGTGATGTCTGTCTAGAGAGACCCATCGAAGCTCCAGGAGGAGAGATTGGGTAGGGACTGGGATAGAGAGCTGAGAGAAAGATGGAGTGTAGGTTGGGCGTCTGACCTTCAGCAAGGTCATGCCTCAGTTTATTCCTCTCAAAAATAGGGGAAATGCTGGCCCTGATAGCCCATGCCTTAATCCCTGCACTCGGAAGACTGAGGCAGGCGGATCTGTGTGAGTTCTAGACCAGCCTGGTCTACACAGAAAGCTCCGTGGTGAAGGCAGTCAGGGATGCTTAACAAGACCTTGTCTAAGATAAATAAATAAGAAAAAGAGTGTTTGGGAATGGGGGACTATCCCTCACAGTGAGACATGGAGACTGATGGCAACAGGTGACTTTGCTTAAAGAGAGCACGTTAATTGTCACTACTCACATGGGTTATAGTTAACTAAAGCTTGCGTGGTGTCTGTCTGTTGCCATCTAAGTACAGAGTTCATATTGTGGGTCCCTTGAGTGATGCAGAGAGCTTTTCACCTTCTGATCTTCCATTTCACTCCAGGAAAGAATCTTCCTTCTTCATCTTTTTCCTACCTAATGAAATGGAGGTTCAGAGAGGCTTGGTAACTCGTCTAAGATCACACAGCACAAAACAGGTGTCCGTGTTTTAAAACACGTGTCTTTGAATATTGACCTTGTGCCCTCAGCCACTTGGCTTCCAGTTCTTAAAGTGCAGGCTCGGTGTCGGCAGCAACTCTGTCACTTAGAACTTGGAAATGCAGATTCTCTAGTGTCCCCGGACCTTGTGAACCCCAGGCTTGGCGAGTGGAGCCCAGAATCGTACATTTTCAGCAGTCATCAAGTTGGGGTTCTTCAGCGCTAAGGCTGCCTGGGTGTGAGGCCCATCGGAGCGAAGAAAATGCTGAGCTGGCAAGGACGACACAGCCAGATGCGTGTTCTTACTCTGACGTAGTGTGTTGGGTCCAGCACGCTAGGAACAATGCACGCATGGCCGGGTGCAGGTTCCCTGGCTTGCTATCCAGGCATGTCAAGACAGCTTCCCCTGCAAGCAGCCCCTGAGATGGACCTGCAGCAGCCGGAGGCTTGATGGGTTGTGCTCTCCAGTGAACTCTCGTAGGACGAAGCAGGGGGCCGTTGGGAAGGTTGAGCAAAGAGAGAAGCTGGGCTGGATTGTGGATGGTGGTGCCCTAGGCTTTCTCTCGGGGAGCTCTGGAGCTAGCTTCATTTTTCAGACATGATCTGGTTGACTGGAAAGGAACCTGGTCCACGCGCCGGCACAAGCAAGTCCCTGAAGATGTTTAAAGCCTGGGAAAGTGCCTTCTCCTACGGGAGCCTTCCTGAGGCTTGGGAATCCTGGCAGCTGAGACTCTTCCCAGGGTACCACTACAGCCCTCTGGCCACAGGGCCTCAGGATGGGGCTCTGGGCAGCGTGCCTCTCACGGGTACACTTTGCCACAGTCCTCTGCCAAGTGGAAACATGGACGTGTTTCTTCTCAGTCCCCCACCCGGAGCATTTTGATAAGTGACAGGGACACAGTGGTCATGGTTTTTGGGCTGTGTGTCACAGTTCTCGGATGTGGTGTATTTCAAGCATAGTGATTGAAGATACAGTGACTCCTATCTCAAAGGAGGCAATGGAGAGCACCTGAGGTTTCCAGCGACCGAGGAGTCTTGATTGGCTGGCTCCTTGACAGCTGGTGCCCTTCTCCCATGGTACCATGGTGTAGGGAGCTTGTGTTCAGAAACTGTGCTCTGCAGGCAAAAAGGATGGATGTTCCTAGCTCTCTGTGGGAGCAAACAGACCACCCAATGGATTCTAGTCCCAGTCTCAACCTCCTGTTAATCCTGGAAACTGAGGCAAAAAGCCGAGAGCAAGAAAGGCAGCTATCCCATGGGTTTGCAGCTCAAGGTCTTTTCACTGGGCTCTGGGGTTTTACAGCCCTGGATGCAGCTGGGAGGGGTGTTTATCAGGTGAGTCTCTGTAGACTTAGGCTGGTGTGCTGTGGACTGGCCTCCTGGGCCTTAGATCTGAAGGCAGCATCTTGTTTTCTTCCCTGGTTTCCATCTTGTTCAGTGAAGACTAAAGGAAGTCGCCAGGGCTGCCCACTTAAACGAAAGAAGAGCCCACAGGAAAGCACACCCAACCTAGGGGGAGGCTTCCTAAATGAAGAGAACTAGAAGACAAGTCAGCAAGTGGACCCCTGAGGGCCAAACTCAGCTCAGGGCCCACTTTGTCAATAAAGCTTTACGAAACCCAGGAATGACTATTCACTTACATGTCTTGTCACTTAAAAGGCAGGCCTGAACTTCTGCAGCTGGGACGACAAGGCTGGAGACAGCAAAAACATTCACTGCCCAACCTGTGTGGTCCAGGGTCTAGAAAAGAGGCTCCCCGGGACGGGGGCTGGGGCCTGAGATGGGCTGAAAGGGAGCAGGAAGGGGGACCCTCCAGTCTTGGCTCAGACTTCCTCATGTCACTCGTGATGGAGGTCTTGCTCACATGGCGTTCCCACAGTTGGGTTTGAGTATGGAGCCAAATGAGCACGCCTCAGATGTTTAGTTGAGACGTGTGTTTTTGATTCTCTAACACAGTCTCATGGAGCCCAGGCTGGTCCATGTCTTTGAACTTCTGAGTGCTGGGATTACAGGCATACACTACCACACCTCAGGAATGAACCCAGGGCTTCACGAATCCTAAGCAACCTCTCTAACCACCGAGCCACACCTCCAGCCCTTTTCTGACATGCCTTTGGCTTCCAGGTAAGCCTTCTCTTGTCTGGGCCTCAGTTTTCACATCTGTAGAGTGATCACGATAAAGATCTCATTTTCTGTCCTGTGTCTTCAAACCGTCTGGGTCTTCTTTTCTTTTTTCTCCCCCTTTTAGAAAAGGGACAGACAGGAGGGGCTTGGGACTCAGGAGCTGAAAGGAGCTGGCAGGGTCTAGTGGCCTCTGCCAAGAGGAGCTAAGAGATGATGACCGGAGTCAAGAGGGGCAGTCGCGGGAGGTGGGGAGGTGGAGAAAGGAAGACAAAGACACAGGGTTGTGAGCGGGGAGCAGATGGGGAGGAGTGGCCCCCGGTGGGACGCAGGAGAACGGCTGGCCACAATCACAGACCCAGCAGTGGAGCGTGAGGCCACAAGCAGAACTCTAGCTTTTGGTGGAGAATGAGACCCGGGGGCTAATGAGCCCGGGAGGTGCGCAGGCTGCCTTCTCGTTAATTCCGGCTCCTGGAGCAGCCGGGAAGGCAGTGAGGGCCAGAGCTCGAGCTGGACAGCTGGGCCCCCACTCAGGGCCTGACCAGCTGGTCAGCCCCCTGGCTGGGGCTTCATGCCAGGCCGGCCGGCAGCACACCGTGAGTCCGCTCGCCCACCTCATACCCTGCTGCCCCTGGCCTTGGGCAGAAGTGGGGACCCTCTTATGGCTTTGATCCCTGGAGCAAGTGTGTGGCAGCTGCGTGCTCACCTGGATAGTTAATCGGCCTGGTGGCTTCCATGAGGTCAGCGTCAGGAAATGGACCACATACATCCTCGAGGTTTGAGGGGAAAAAGTTCAACTTCGGGCTGGGGACATTTTCCAGTTGGCAGACTTGCCTGGCCTGCAGGAAGCCCCGGGTTCAATCCCTAGCGTCGTGCCAAGCAGGCACGGTGGCACTTGGGGCGGGGGAGGCCAAAGAATCCAAAGTTCAAGGTCATCTACATGGTGAGTTCAAGGCCAGTGTGGGTGAAGAGACCCTGTTAGCTTCTCACGGTGTTCACGATCATGTCACGATCTTCTGATGACAATGGGGACCATTATAAGACCTTCCAGGTGGGAAGGCGGCCACAGGTATCGGCCCATGAGTCTCTTCCGCCTTTGGCATTTGGACAGTTTCATTTCTTCACTTGCTTCTTGAGATGGGTTTTGGTGAAGTTCCCTAGACTGGCTTTGAACTCATGGTCCTCCTGCCTCCAGCCCCCGTGTGGCTGAGATGGTTGAGTCCTGTGTCATGGGGTCTGAGCAGGATGTGGCAGGATGCCAAGCAACACCCCAGCCTCTACTCACCAGATGCCACCAGCATCCATTATGACAACCAGCGTTTCTTCAGAGATCGCCAGGTGTCATTTTGGGAGTTGCCACTGACTAGGCCTATTTGTGGGTGAGGAAATGAGGCCCACAGAGGTGGATAGTACACTTTTGAGAGTATAGACTCTATTCTATACCAGTGTTCTCAACCTGAGGGTCATGACCCCTTTGTGGGTGGCATCTCATGTATGCTACATATCAGATATTTATGTTCTGATTCATAACAGTGGCAAAATTAGTTATGAAGTAGCCACAAAAATAATTTTATGGTTGGCCATTACCACATGAAGAACTGTAGTAAAGGGAGGTTGAGAACCACTGCTCCATACTATTGAGGGTCCCACTTTGGTTTCTCAGCCTCCTTCCCATTCCCACTGGCTGCTAAAATTTTGTACTTATTTTTCAGAGATGGAACCTTTTCCCCCACATTTACTTAGAGAGTTATCACATGACACGCAGTGTTTTGTAAGTAGTTTGTCCAGTTTAACAACATAGCACATATATATATATACATACATATATATATATATATGTATGTATATATATGTGAGGAAAGTTGCCTATTGGTATATATCATGACTCCCTGTGTGTTAGTACACACACGCACACACACACACACACACAGTGTCCTGACAGATGCACACAGAAACATCACCAGAAACTCCATCTGAGGAGTGGTGTTGAAGCAATCACCATAGATGACATAGGAACCCAGACTTCATTTTGCAGGCTCATAACTTGTTTGTAACGTCGCTCATGTGTTTGATTTTCATTGTAGATCTGATAAAAATGGGCTTGGAACTGGCAAGGTAGTAGAAGCGTGTGCCTCACAGGTCTAAGCTCAGAGTTTGAACCCCAAGGTGAGAAGCTACTCCACAGTCTTGCCCTCTGATCTGTGCTCGTGTGATCCTCCCCATCCCGCATACAATGGTAATAAATGAAATAAATTCGATAAAATGAACTCTGTGATAGAGGACTTGCCTAGAATGTGTATGGCTCTGGCTCCATCCTCATTGTGGCCAAATACAGACTAGGAGAGTGTTGTACCCAACAAACAGTATGGATATCTTTCTTTGCAACTAATCAATTCACGTTGCATGCGTTTGAGAAGGCATTTTATAGTATGAGCATGCTGGCAGGAATCTCGTGGGCTGTAGCTCTGTGGGTTGCTGTTCAGCCACGAAAAATGCAGCCCTGAGCATCTAGAGCTTGTGTTGATGGTTGGAAGCTCTTGGAGTGGCTCCGAGATCTTTCCTCGACTTCTCAGAAGCACTAGACAACATCATCTCATTTAGTCGCCCAGCATATATATATCACCATATACATCAGGAAACTGGGAGAGATCCCAAGAGGCCAAGACTTTGCTCAGGCTAGCAGAGGGAGTCATGGCCGTTGGAGAAGTGTCAGAGGACACTTAGCCAGGATTTCTTGCCCAGAGGGAATATGGAAGAGAGAAGTCTCTTGATGTTTGGTTCTCAGCCATGGCACGTGTGTGTGGCTCGAGAGTGGTTGGGAAGAAGACTATGGAGGTATAGGGAGGAAGGCAGGCATGGCTTTGAAACCAGGAGAATCTTTGCTTGACTGTTCTGTCTCCTGACACCTGGGGTCATTGCTACAGGATGCTGAATGAGCGCTAAGTGCGGTAAACACACCCACAGAGGAGAGCAAAGTCAAGGGGAAAGCGTAGCTCCTCCCCTTCGGTCTGTATGAGGCCAGCAGACTGCATCCCCATCTGTTCCTGTTTGTATTTTTGTTCTGGTATTCCACAAGATGTTCCCTATGGGGACCTGGGTGTCAGGCATCACAGCTGCCTCTGGCAATTCATTGGGGTGTCCAGTGCTCTCAACATACAATGCTGCTGAGGAAGAGGCCAAACCAGTGCGACTTCAGCAGCTATTCCTCCCGTCCACCAGCCATCGGGCTATTATCTGTCTATCTGTCTATCTATCTATCTATCTATCTATCTATCTATCTATCTATCATCTACCTACTTGTCTGTCTACCTATTATCTATCTATCTATCTATCTATCTATCTATCTATCTATCTATCTATCATCTACCTACTTGTCTGTCTACCTATTATCTATCTATCTATCTATCATCTATCTATCTATCATCTATCTATCTATCATCTATCTATCTATCATCTATCTATCTATCATCTATCTATCTATCTATCTATCTATCTATCTATCTATCTATCTATCGTCTAATTTTTGCCATGCTGGGAAATGCTAGACAAATGCTCTACTGCTGAACCTTACCAATCCAAACAAGCAGGTCTTAAAATACTTTGCCCTTGAGATGAGCCAAGCAACAGGGACTCTTGCCTCATGGAGCTCACAGTTTGGAACAGAATAAGCCAACAACCTAAACGGGCAACCCCGAGAGCAGGAGAAGCAGAAGAAGGCAATGACAGCATGGGTGATTGTGGGGACATCATAGCCCTCTTTCCAACTTGGCTGTAGACAAAGATAGTCACATGGTGGTGTGTGTCATTCGTTCCAACCAGGCAGCAGGAGGAGTGTTGTGTGTATCGTGTCTCTTTGAAGAATCAGCTAGCTAGCTCCACCAAGCTACAGATAGTAGCCTCACATCAGAACTGAAAGAAAGAGTTTCAGAGAGGAGGAGGGCGTTTGGCCTTGGCTTGCACAGACGGTGAGTAGCCTAGCAGAGATTCAAACCCAGGCTCACCTACTCCAGGTCTGTGCCTCATGGAGCTCAGTGTCCTTTCCTCACTGAGACGCAACAGTGCACAGTGGGGCACACCTCCACAGTGGAGAGATCCCTCCCTAAGAGGCAGAAGTGGGTCACTAAGTCCCTGGTGCTCCCAGCCCAGCCTCCAGCCCCAGCCTTGCCCTGTTCTCTGTGGCCATGACACAGCTACTGGGGTGGGGGTGGAGCCTGCAGCTCCGTGTCACCGCCACCTTCCTCTTCCTCCCACCCTCTTGGCCACTCTGCCACCTCCGAGCAGTCCGCAGTCCGCGAGCCCGCTCGACAGTTTCCCCACCATTTAATGTCTCACCGAGCTGTCCCTATTTGACAAACAGGTGATTCTGTTAACGAGAAATAAACGAGATCCACAGGACAGGCGAGGGCGTGCGGCAGCTGGTGTGAGGGCAAGATGTGCTGAGCTTATTAAAATAATATCTGGCCACATGCTCAGAGCACAGGGCCAGTGTAGAGGGGTACCCACCATCTTCCCTGCTCTCCTCTGCTCCTCCCCAGACACCTCCTAGTCCCTGTTTTCTTCCAGAGCCTGGACAGACAGCACTGGGGTGGGGGTGGGGGTGCACTGGCATTGGGGGGTGTCTTTTCACTGGAAGATGAGGAGATAGAATATGTATGCGTGCATGTGCGTGTGTTATGCCCCCAGGTGTGTGAGTGTGTGACAGCCTGCACACATATGTGTCTGGGAGTGAGGGTGTGTGGAGCTGCTGCATGACAGAAAGGGGTGGAAGCTTGGATGGAGGAGGAAGCGGGGCAGGGGGATGCAGAGATGGGGCACACCTGGAGAAAGGGAGAGGGGAGGTACAGGGGGTCAGGGGTCAGAACGTGATTGGGGGTGGGGATAGTTGGGGGAGAGAAACAGAAAGAAAGAGACAAAAAGATGGATACAGAGAAAGGCAGAGAGACAAGAGGAGATAGAAAGAGAGACACAGAGAGATAGAGGGAGGGGAGGGAGGGCAGAGCAGGCGGGGGGGGAGGGGGACAGAGACAGGCATTTAGAATCCAGGAAAGGCCACTGGTGCACTGGTGGAGTCAAAAGCAGAGGGCTAAGGCCCAACCGCTCTGGGCAAGGAGGAAGAAGGAGAGGAGAAAGGTGGCTTGGAAGGAGACAGGAAAAGATGGGCAAAATCACCTGTTTGGAAGGAGCAAGGAGGGAGAAGGGGTGGGGAGCTTGGGTTTACAGCGGTGCCATCTGTAGTGGGTGCATGACCTCAGCTGCTCCCCAAACCCAAACTGGTGGGTCTCCCCAGAGGACGGAGATGGCTGAGAGGCCTGCAGTGAGGAAGGAAGAGCCAGGACCAGAGGCCTCCACAGGATGCCCCTTCCTCCTTTGTGCCTGGGCTTCCTGGTTGGCACTGGGGTCTGGGTCCCTCTGCCTGAGACATCCATTAACCTAGTGCCCGTTCCTGGAGTCAGTCCCCTTCCCTTACGCTATTTCTCCTTTTGGGCAACCGAGGTGTCTTCATGCACCAGCCAGGGTCCTGGCTGCAATTTTCTCATCTTGGGAGAAAGCAGGACAGGAGCCTTGGTGGGTGGGTGAGGATGGGACCCAGTGAGGGAGGTGGGCAAGGGTGGGGTGTTGGGAGTGTGGGAAGCCTTGAGGGTCTAGATGTCAGCAAGGAAGGGACATAGAAGCACGGCCAGGCTGGCAGAGGCAGAAGCCGGCCCAGCCCTCTTTCTGGTCAGTCCTCTGTCCTCCCCGTCTTCATGCCCCATCTCTGCAGCCCCCGGAGCACCCTTTCCGTCAGTTTGTCCCTTGCTTCCCATCTCTGTCACCTCCTGGACCCCTCCCCACATCAGGCATACAAGCCACCCTCAGCTGCCATCTTCCTTCTGACTGACCCCTCATACACACCAGGAGTACAAGGCCCCCCAGCTCTGCCATGCCTGCTGGCTTTTCTCCCCTCTCCACCTTGCTTTCATCTTTTTCTTTCTCCCCCTTGAGCCCATCCCCAGGGGCTGGGACCCTGTCCCCCTTCGGACCCACACATAGTGGCTGAAGTTCACACTTCCCCTTGGGAGTCAGTTTCTCCCAGGAGCAGCAGGTGGCCCTGAGCCCGAGCCAGGCCAGAAGACCTACAATGGAGCAGATGCACCCTGACGCACTCTCCCAGCTGAGGCTACCACGTGCACCTCCATTTCCTGTATCCTCACCCCCACGTCCCACACCCACCCCTGGCACTTTCCCTGTCTTGGGGTGTCCTCCCTCCCATCCATCATCTCCCCATTCCTGCTCTTCTCCAACCCACACCCTCACTCTCCCAGGGACCCACACCCTCCTGATGATGCTGAGGGAAGGGTGCTGAGATCCAGGACTGCGCTAGCTTGCTTAGTTAATTAGAGCCCCTCCCACCGTTAGCCCCACACTTGAGTGGGGGCAGGGAGACAGAATTTCCTTAGAGATTTCACTCAGCTTGGCTGCTCCGAGGAGAACCACACACCTGCCTTCAAGGATGTTTTCACCTGGATTATAGATGTAGCTCTCTGGAACTGTTTGCCTAGTGAGCTAGGTCACGCGGAGACAAGAAGATCAGGAGTTCAAGGTCATCCTCAGCTTCATAGCAAGTACCAGGACAGCCTGGGCTACATAAGACCCCGTCTTTAAATTATTATAAATAACATTTTAATTTGTGTATGTGTATGTGTGTGTGTGAAAGTGCACACAGAAGTCAGAAGGCAACTTTGTGGAGTCAGTTTTCTCCTTTGACTCTGTGGAATTTGGGGATGGAGCCCGGATCATCCAGTTTGGCGGTAAGTGCCTTTACCTATGGAGCCACCTTGCTGGCCCTCACATATCCTTAACCCCCACAAAAACAACAGAGAAAGACCGCTCATCTACATCCCATAATGCCACACCATGAGCCTTTTACCCACGTGTGGCTCTTTCAAAAGTAGTCCCTAAAAGTCTGACACAAAAATGACCCAAATTATGAAAACAAAGCAAATAGCTCACACACAATAGACTTGGAAGAGAGCTGCTAAGAAAACGTTAAGTGTTTGTCTTTGAGTGGCGGGACTGGAAGTGAAAGGGATAAGTAAGACTATATCCACACACGCAGATACATCCTTTCTAACAGGCGTTTTAAATGAGCCCATTGTTCTCCAACGGCCGTTTGTCCACAGAAGCTGAACATTTGACTTGCGTCCTGTCCCGTCACCTCGCCTCTTCTGGAGCACCGTGCTTGGTATATTTACATTTGATTTCTCTTCCGAGTGGGAATGCAGTCACACTATTTAATGACGTGACACCAAGGACAGGGGGTCCTGCTACCTGCACCCACACTCCCTGTCCACTGGCTCTGCTTCTTGGGGCACATGGGAGGATGACGTCATCTTGCTGGCAAGGGCTCAGTCCTGGAGGAAGATTGGAATGTCCCCAGGCTGGGCAGG
The DNA here is from genome assembly GCF_018167655.1 of Microtus oregoni. Taxonomy (NCBI): domain Eukaryota; kingdom Metazoa; phylum Chordata; class Mammalia; order Rodentia; family Cricetidae; genus Microtus; species Microtus oregoni. The sequence goes on along the minus strand of NW_024543062.1, from coordinate 29,670,472 downwards.
TGGTCTCTCTGGCCAGGGTCCTGCTCTGGAACTCTCCTGCCAGTCCTCCTTGGCCTCTCCCACTGGCCAAGACCCAAAGAATGGCTTCTCTTCTCCCTGCTCTATTATTCACGAGTCAAAAATGATGTAAATTCAGATATTATGGAATCGTGTCATATATTACTGTGTTCCACTGTAAACCAGAACTGGCAGAACCTTCTGGAATGATGTCCTGCTGGGTTCCCCCTCCAGATGTATACTTTGAACAAATTGGGTTGGACAGAATAGGGCCTGTGCTGTTTCCTGATTCTTCCCTTTATTGAATTTACTTGTCACAAGGGCCTGCTTTGTTAAGAATGTCCAGGTTTGAAATGTGGTTTGGGGTGAGTACCCTCATCTCCCTTTCCCTTTTTTGTGGAAAATTGGACTGTTGATATTTAGCTAAGAGTGGGGATCCCTAAGTTCCTGGTACCCCCCCTCTTGGATTGAGACTCAGAGGTACTCAGAGTGGATTAATTATCCTATGTTAATCAGCTTTTCAATGCTGTAGCAAAACACCCAAGACTGGCTACCTTATAAAGTAGGAAATATACAGCACTTAGTTCAGCATTTCGAAGGTTGAACCCCCCCTCCCAATGGTGTGGGACAGGTTCTTGTAGAGGAACTCTAGAATTCCCTTAGCATCACTGCATGGAGGGGGTACTAGGGGGAAGAAGCCACCCTAAACAAGGAAGCAGGGGAGAGGGTGGTTTGTTCTTATTACAGCTTCTTGGGACTACCGGTCTCTCTGCAGGGGCCTCAGGGACAACACCACCTACACTGCCTCCCCAGTCAGCTCCACTTCTTTAGGTGCCACACCAACCTGACACCAGTGCGCTGGGGACCAAGCCTGCAGCTCATGTAGTGCCTTGTTGGTTTTGGGTCATGGCAACTGTGGTCTAGTCTCATGCTGGCTCAGTAGCAGCTGGAGAAACCACAGAAAGCCCACATCGTCACCTTCATGAAACCTTTGTAGATTCTCATGTTTCCAGAGCGGGCCAGACCATAGGAAATCACAAGATGAAAAAGACCCTGTAACTGGGAGACCTGATATAGCCAGTATAACCGATGACACTGATCCTCCTTGGGTCTAAGGGTCTCATCTGTGGCACGTGTGTGTGTGTGTGTGTGTGTGTGTGTGTGTGTCTGTGTGTGGTTACATACACCATGTGTGTGCAGTACCCATAGAGGCCAGGAGAGGGCACTGCATTCCCTGTACCTGGAGTTATAGGCAAGTGTGAGGTGCCCCACATGGGTGCTGGGAAGCGAACTTCGGACTTCTAGAACAGTGCATACACTTAGCTGCTGAGCCATCCTTCTGGTCACTCAATACTGAATTTAAATGGGAACCTTCTAAATGTGTCACCAAGAAGTAGGTTGTCTGATGAGTTTTCATCAGGAAGAGATCCAGGTGCATTTATGAGCCTGGTCAGATTCTCTTGGTCTTACGCACTTCCTGAAGCCGGGTGCTTGCTGGTTTCATTGAGTCTGTGGACTGCTTTGTGGTCTCAAGTGATTCTGCCAGCAGCTCCAACTATGGTTTCTCTGCCATTTCAGGACTTAGGAGAGATGGTTTAGCACAGAACATGGCCTCCTCAGCAACTGTGGAAATCAGGGCTCCTCACCCAGAAGGTAGGGTAGAAGCAAGGACTGTCTGTCTTTTGTCCTGTGATGTCTGCTTAGAAGCATACCCACAGGGGATGCCCTGCAAGGCTGTGCTTCCCAAGAGTCAGGAAGCTGTCCTCTCCTGCCTCAGTTCCCTCTTCTCTCCCTCTCATTACCTTGACTCCTTGCTTTCTGAGGAGGCTCTGTCAGCATGAATGTGGGTGGGCCGGCCATTTTTCCTTTAAAGCCGTGATTGGTGTTGCTGCTTATGCCCTGGACCGTGCCTATGTCCTGGATAAGCCTATGCAAAGGGGAGGCCTCTGGCCACTATAATTATCTGGTCACATGAGGTAACCAGGTGTCTGTGAGGTAATTCAACTTCTCTGGTATAACTTGGCATTTTTGAGGTAACGTAGTCTCTCTGAAGTAAGACAACCTCTATGAGGTAACATGGCCTCTGTGAGGTGACCAGGGCTCTGTGAGGTGACCAGGGCTCTGTGAGGTGACCAGGGCTCTGTAAGGTGACCAGTCCTCTGTGAGGTGACCAGGGGTCTGTAAGGTGACCAATCCTCTGTGAGGTGACCAGGGGTCTGTAAGGTGACCAGTCCTCTGTGAGGTGACCAAAGCTCTGTGAGGTGACCAGAGCTCTGTGAGGTGGCCAGAGCTCTGTGAGGTGACCAGAGCTCTGTGAGGTGACCAGAGCTCTGTGAGGGGACCGGGCCTCTGTGAGGTGACCAGAGCTCTGTGAGGTGACCAGAGCTCTGTGAGGTGACCAGAGCTCTGTGAGGTGACCAGAGCTCTGTGAGATGACCAGAGCTCTGTGAGAGGACCAGAGCTCTGTGAGGTGACCAGAGCTCTGTGAGGTGACCAGGGGTCTGTGAGGTGACCAGAGCTCTGTGAGGGGACCGGGCCTCTGTGAGGTGACCAGAGCTCTGTGAGGTGACCAAAGCTCTGTGAGGTGGCCAGAGCTCTGTGAGGTGACCAGAGCTCTGTGAGATGACCAGAGCTCTGTGAGGGGACCGGGCCTCTGTGAGGTGACCAGAGCTCTGTGAGGTGACCAAAGCTCTGTGAGGTGGCCAGAGCTCTGTGAGGTGACCAGAGATCTGTGAGGTGGCCAGAGCTCTGTGAGGGGACCGGGCCTCTGTGAGGTGACCAGAGCTCTGTGAGGTGACCAGAGCTCTGTGAGGTGACCAGGGGTCTGTGAGGTGACCAGGGGTCTGTGAGGTGACCAGAGCTCTGTGAGATGACCAGAGCTCTGTGAGGTGACCAGAGCTCTGTGAGGTGACCAGTTCTCTGTGAGGTGACCAGTTCTCTGTGAGGTGACCAGTTCTCTGTGAGGTGACCAGTCCTCTCTGAGGGGACCAGTCCTCTGTGAGGTGACCAGTCCTCTGTGAGGTGACCAGTTTTCTGTGAGGTGACCAGTCCTCTGTGAGGTGACCAGTCCTCTGTGAGGTGACCAATCCTCTGTGAGGGGACCAGGGGTCTGTGAGGTGACCAGAGCTCTGTGAGGTGACCAGGGGTCTGTGAGGTGACCAGAGCTCTGTGAGGTGACCAGGCCTCTGTGAGGTGACCAGTCCTCCGTGAGGTGACCAGTTCTCTGTGAGGTGACCAGGGGTCTGTGAAGTGACCAGGGGTCTGTGAGGTGACCAGTCCTCTGTGAGGTGACCAGAGCTCTGTGAGGTGACCAGTCCTCTGTGAGGTGACCAGTTCTCTGTGAGGTGACCAGTCCTCTGTGAGGTGACCAGTCCTCTGTGAGGTGATCAATCCTCTGTGAGGTGACCAGTTTTCTGTGAGGTGACCAGAGCTCTGTGAAGTGACCAGAGCTCTGTGAGGTGACCAGAGCTCTGTGAGGTGACCAGTTCTCTGTGAGGTGACCAGTTCTCTGTGAGGTGACCAGTTCTCTGTGAGGTGACCAGTCCTCTGTGAGGTGACCAGTTCTCTGTGAGGTGACCAGTCCTCTGTGAGGTGACCAGAGCTCTGTGAGGTGACCAGTCCTTTGTGAGGTGACCAGTTCTCTGTGAGGTGACCAGTCCTCTGTGAGGTGACCAATCCTCTGTGAGGGGACCAGGGGTCTGTGAGGTGACCAGAGCTCTGTGAGGTGACCAGGGGTCTGTGAGGTGACCAGAGCTCTGTGAGGTGACCAAAGCTCTGTGAGGTGGCCAGAGCTCTGTGAGGTGACCAGAGATCTGTGAGGTGGCCAGAGCTCTGTGAGGGGACCGGGCCTCTGTGAGGTGACCAGAGCTCTGTGAGGTGACCAGAGCTCTGTGAGGTGACCAGGGGTCTGTGAGGTGACCAGGGGTCTGTGAGGTGACCAGAGCTCTGTGAGATGACCAGAGCTCTGTGAGGTGACCAGAGCTCTGTGAGGTGACCAGTTCTCTGTGAGGTGACCAGTTCTCTGTGAGGTGACCAGTTCTCTGTGAGGTGACCAGTCCTCTCTGAGGGGACCAGTCCTCTGTGAGGTGACCAGTCCTCTGTGAGGTGACCAGTTTTCTGTGAGGTGACCAGTCCTCTGTGAGGTGACCAGTCCTCTGTGAGGTGACCAATCCTCTGTGAGGGGACCAGGGGTCTGTGAGGTGACCAGAGCTCTGTGAGGTGACCAGGGGTCTGTGAGGTGACCAGAGCTCTGTGAGGTGACCAGGCCTCTGTGAGGTGACCAGTCCTCCGTGAGGTGACCAGTTCTCTGTGAGGTGACCAGGGGTCTGTGAAGTGACCAGGGGTCTGTGAGGTGACCAGTCCTCTGTGAGGTGACCAGAGCTCTGTGAGGTGACCAGTCCTCTGTGAGGTGACCAGTTCTCTGTGAGGTGACCAGTCCTCTGTGAGGTGACCAGTCCTCTGTGAGGTGATCAATCCTCTGTGAGGTGACCAGTCCTCTGTGAGGTGACCAGAGCTCTGTGAAGTGACCAGAGCTCTGTGAGGTGACCAGAGCTCTGTGAGGTGACCAGTTCTCTGTGAGGTGACCAGTTCTCTGTGAGGTGACCAGTTCTCTGTGAGGTGACCAGTCCTCTGTGAGGTGACCAGTTCTCTGTGAGGTGACCAGTCCTCTGTGAGGTGACCAGTTCTCTGTGAGGTGACCAGTCCTCTGTGAGGTGACCAGTTCTCTGTGAGGTGACCAGTCCTCTGTGAGGTGACCAATCCTCTGTGAGGGGACCAGGGGTCTGTGAGGTGACCAGAGCTCTGTGAGGTGACCAGGGGTCTGTGAGGTGACCAGAGCTCTGTGAGGTGACCAGGCCTCTGTGAGGTGACCAGTCCTCTGTGAGGTGACCAGTTCTCTGTGAGGTGACCAGGGGTCTGTGAGGTGACCAGGGGTCTGTGAGGTGACCAGTCCTCTGTGAGGTGACCAGAGCTCTGTGAGGTGACCAGTCCTCTGTGAGGTGACCAGTTCTCTGTGAGGTGACCAGTCCTCTGTGAGGTGACCAGTCCTCTGTGAGGTGACCAGAGCTCTGTGAGGTGGCCAGGCCTCTGTGAGGTGGCCAGAGCTCTGTGAGGTGACCGGGCCTCTGTGATTTAACACAGCCTCTCTGAGGTAAAGTGGTCTCTGTGAGGTTACTAAACCAGTGTGAGGTAACCTGGTCTCTCTGAGCTTCCTGCTGTGTTTGTCCTTTGCAGATAGAGTAGGACAGACCTGGCAGCTGGGGGTGATGGAGGAGGTGGTTGTGACTCTGGGAAGAGCTGGGAGGGGAGGGAGCGCAGGGAGGGAGGTAATTAGGAACCCGGCACATCGCAAATCTCCCAGCCGCCCTGACACCTGGGGAGAGTGATCACACACTTGGAGTCAGCCCAGACAAGTGTGAAAGCCCTCACTCCATCTCGAGGAAGAGCGAGGAAGAAGTACCCACATGACAGCCCCCGAGCCCAGCGCTCCTCCCTGAGAGCCCTGAGGTCATCCTCGCCTTCTCCCTGTCTTCTCGCTCCATGACCTGGGTCAGAGAACTGTGACTCAGAGGTGCAGAGGGACAGTGGGAACCCAGCAGAGACAAGGGGGAGGATCTGGGTTGATGTGCCCCGAAGAAGGAGAGGTGAGGAAAGATCTCGCCCTGGCAGGCAATCAAGGCGAGGCAGATTTTAACAAGCCCTGCGCCGACTCAGGCCGGCCCTCATCAAAAGTGCCAAAGTCAGCTTCCCAGGGTTGAAAAATTAGTCCCCAAGGAAACCGGGAATTAAATGGGCTTAAAGGGTCCTGTGTAGAACAGACAAGGCGAGAGTATTACTCAACACTCCTGTCAAGAGCTAGGTGAAGAAGCCCAGGCTCAGAGAGCCTGTGCCTTTGGCCCAAGGGCACACAGCTCTGCGGTACCTATCTTGAATACCCAACATTCTCCACACCGTTCATCTTTATTTCTCCTAAAGGGGAAGAGGCCTTCTCTTCTAAACAGGAATACAGTCTCCATTGGGTGGAGATGGTTTCTTTTGAGGCCCGTGACTTGGAAGTGAGGCAGGAAGCTAGCTGCCTTTCTGGGTGGCAGACTCTGGCCCTCTGGGACAGCAGGCATGTGCCTGCCTCCTCTCTCAGCCTGCTTCTTCCCTGGAGCAGACATCAAGGGCTGGGTTAGGATTTGGGAGCATAAGAAAGGCCTTCAGTGTTCCCCCCTGAGTTCTCCCAGCACCCTGCCTGTGCCTCTCCTGGTTTCTGGAATATTCTGGAACACTGAACAGACTTTGCAGTGCTGAGGTCTCAGTTCATGACAAGGGCCTCTAGAAGGGAGTTCCCTAACCAGAGTGGTCCCCATCACACTTTGCTCAGGGCCCTGAAGCAAGGCAACATATGTCAACAAGCACAATGTGTCTCTCTCCCAGCCCCCGCCTTCAGGAAGCAAAGATGCTCAAGATCTTGGCTGTCTCGGTGATGCCAAGGCCTGGCTGGTAGTAGATGAGCAAGTGACTTAACAAAAGCCTGAGTGCTTAGACTCCAGAGCCAGGTAAATCTGAGTCCAAATCCCAGCTGTGTGATCTTGGGCAACTTGCTTACCTTCTCTGTGCTCTCATTTCTCCGGTTGGAAAACAAGGGTGGAGCGGTGCCCTCTTGCACATCTGGTGTTCTGTCCCACGGATGATGCAGGCAAGTCCTGAGTGCTCTCCAGCTAATAGCTTACGAAAGAAGAACGCAAGAAAAAAGTGCAAGGTGCAGAGAAAGGTGCTGCACACTGGCACAGCAGGGAGAGGCGCTTGCTGCCAACTCTGAAGCCCCTGGTTCGATCCCTAGGGCTCACATAGTGACCCGAAGGGACTAGCATCTGACCTCCATGTATGCGTCCCCTTCACAAAAAATAATAATAATAATTAAAATAAATAAATAAATGCAGTTTTTTTTTTTTTTGAGAGGTATCGGCTACAAGGGGGATTGGAGACTCGGTTGTCCCGGCTCCCAGCATTCCTCCTTTGGGAAGCTGGACTTGGTCCAGGAGGTCATAGGATACTATTTAGGGCCCTGAGCAAGTCCAGGCACAGATGGAGTTTAAATGTGGAAGCGGGACCTGACAGATGGAGGGACTAGCTCCTGGAAATGCTTGCACCTGTGTTCCAGGTAATGCTGTTCCCAGTCGCTCTGCTTATCAGCAACAGGGCTGGGGGATGATGATGTGGGGGCCCCAGAGGGCAGAGTCCAATGGACTGAGGTTTTCCCACACCGTGGAAGCCGTGCTGCTGTGGGTGTGAACAAAATAGGATGGGGTTCTCTCCAGGCTTCATGGTCGAGAGGGGCAAGCCAGTGAGGGCAGTGAGGGGGGGCAGAACGAGCCAGTGAGGGCAGTGGGGGGGCAGGATGAGCCAGTGAGGGCAGTGAGGGGGGCAGGATGAGCCAGTGAAGGTAGTGGGGGGCAGGACGAGCCAGTGAGGGCAGTGAGGGGGCAGGGTGAGCCAGTGAAGGTAGTGGGGGGCAGGATGAGCCAATGAGGGTGCGGAGGGGGGGCAGGATGAGCCAGTGAGGGCAGTGGGGGGGGGGCAGGACGAGCCAGTGAGGGCAGTGGGGGGGGCAGGACAAGCCAGTGAGGGCAGTGGGGACAGCCTGAGCCAGTGAGGGCGCGGAGGGGGGGCAGGATGAGGCAGTGAAGGCGGGGGGGGGGGGGTCAGGATGAGCCAGTGAGGGCGGGGGGGGGGGTAGGATGAGCCAGTGAGGCAGTCGGGGGTGGAACAGGGGTCAGGCTCTCAATCTCTGGCATCCATGCTCCTCTGCCTCTGTCCCAGGAAACATGACAAAGTCTGGAGAAAGTCTGGTACTGGCTGTCCCAGCCAGAGGTGGGCAGACATTGGCTATGGGTATCTGGTGAGTAGAGAGCCATAGAGCTGCGAAAATTCTGCCCTCACAGCGCAGCTCCCTCCCCAGGTAGAGGAGCCTCCAGCCCTCGGATCCGAGGTCCTGCAGTGGGAAGACATGCCAAATGAAGATATTCTCTAGGGACATGCACTTTGGTGGGGGGGGGGGGAGCAGAAGTTTAAGGAAGCCCATTTCACTAAACTGTTGGATGAGAATGGGACTTTTGGGAGGTCGTCCATAGTGTCAGATGATCTGTGATTGGAAGAAGTAATTGGTGATGAATGTAGGGGCCACAGTGTTTCGGGGCAAAAGGCTTTTTTATCTGCCTTCACAAGGACAGCACGCAGTCCCCTGACTTGGGAAGACAAGAGTTTTGATTGTTAGGTCTGACGACTAAATCCAGAACCTCAACCACACGAACAAACATTCTACTGAGCTAAACATGCAGCTCCTTGTTTGTGTGTTTTAAGACGTGGCCCCACGTAGCCCAGGCTGGCTCCACTAGATAGTGGAGAGTGATCTTGAACTCCTGATCCTCTGGCTTTCACCTCCCCAGTTCCAAGAGGACAGGCAGGTATGAGTTAACAGACCCAGCTATGCCCATGGAAGCCAGGGTCCCATGAAGGCTGGGCAAGCTCCCTATTGGCTGAACCATCAGTGAGAGAAAGCTACGCGAGGTTGCATTCTCTCTCTCTCTCTCTCTCTCTCTCTCTCTCTCTTTCTCTCTCTCTCACATACACACGCACACACACACACACACACACACACACACACACACACACACACATCTATATAATGATCTGTGATCATTCATGGAAATACAAGTGCATTTGAGGTGGCCTCATGCATGCACACAGCCCTCATGCAAACCCACCTAACCATGTGTCCGTATCTGTGTATTTGTGGTTATGTGCACGGAGCCCCTATATTTTATTAAAGATCTTGCCCCCTTTTATTCCACTTACCTCCCCTCCCCCTCTTTGTCCTGTGGTTCAGGTGTGCTGGAAGGCCACCCCTGCAGGTCCTGCAAGCTAGCTTTGGGCCTGCCCAGCAGGTGGGTAGCAGCTTGGGGCAGGCTCTGAGAAGGTGAAAATTCAGCCTCAGCACCCCCTCCCCACTGAGCCCCAATAAGAAAGGAATTGCCTGCAGGCTCTCCCCTAATCCCTTCACAACCCTCCCCCCTCACCTCTCTGTATGACAACAAAGGACCTTGCTTGTTGGTGGTCACATCCTGATTTCTTAGGTTAGAACTGGGGGGCAGGGTTGGTAGCTGAGTTAGAGGGTGCAGGACCCTCTCTCCTGGCCTCAGTTTCTTCCCCTCAGAAGGGAGAGAAACAACACACAGCAGAAGGATCAGTGGACATAAATGGATTGCTGTCTGCCTAAAATGACCCCCTCCTTCGCTCATATGTGTTGAAAACCAGGAGACTGAGTTGGGGGAAATCCTTTCTCCATCCTGGGCAGGAGCTGGCAGGAGCTGGCAGGAGCTGGCAGGAGTCAGTCCACCTGTTAGTCAAATCAGTATGTCCTTCCGTGGCATTCCAGGTCCTGCATGACAGGGTCAGATGGACAACAACCGGTGAAGCTTCACGTGGGCGTGGCCTGTGTGGGGGCAGAAGAGGCAGACCGTGTGTGGAGGTGGAGATGTCAGGGCAGGGCCTTTCGGAAGAGAGGTCACAGATTAAGGAAGAGGTAGCCCAGAGCTGTGGCATGGTCCTGGGAGTCACGGGTTCCTCTTGGCTGTGTTTGCAGTCGACTCTGACTCTCTTTCTCTCTCTCTCCCCTTTCTCTCCTCTCTCTCTCTCTCCTCTCTCTCTCCTCTCTCCTCTCTCTCCTCTCTCTCTCTCTCTCTCTCTCTCTCCTCTCTCTCCTCTCTCTGTCTCTCTCCTATCTCTCTCCCCCTCCCTCTCTCTCCCCTCTCTCCCCCCTTCCTCCTTTTTTCTTTCTTTCTTTTTGGTTTTTCGAAACAGGGTTTCTCTGTGTAGCTTTGGGGCCTGCCCTGGAACTCACTCTGTAGACCAGGTTGGACTTGAACTCACAGAGACCCACCTGCCTCTGCCACCCGAGTGTTGGTATTAAAGGCATGCACCACCACCGCCCCACTGACTCTCCTCTTTCTAGGACAAGCTCATTTCCTGTGTATCTGCCCCATCCACCCTTTCTCCAGCTGCTTCCCGCCAACTGCAGGTCCACATCCATGCATCCATCCTTTCATCCACACCAAGCACTCATCATTCATCTACCCATGCATTAGTCTACCTTTCTGTACACTCAGCTCCATGCATTCATGCATGCATCCATGCATCCATGAATGCATTCATCCATCTATGCATATATGCGTGCATCCACACAGCTTCTATCAATGTTTTCCTCTCTGTCCACCAGGTATGTACTTACCCACCAAACCAGACTGGAATCCATCCATCCATCCATCCATCCATCCATCCATCCATCTATCCATCCATCCATCCCAATTATCTCCCATCTATCTGCTCCCTTACCTACATATGCATTTATATCTTCACTCCACCCCATTATTCATTTCCAGCTCTCTGCAGCAAATACAGCTGCCCTAGCCCATACCCGTTAGCCAGTACTTTATCTCCCACCGTCCATCTACCCACCCATTGCCTGCCTTTCTACCCACTCATTCACATACCCACACAATTACCATTTAGCTCTAATTCATTTATCTAGCCACCCAGTCAAACATCTATCTAGGACTCCCGCCCACCCACTCATCCCCTCCACCCTTCCTGAGGACAGACTCAGGCTTCTGCGTGAGATCCAGGGGGCTGATGGCTCGGTGCCTGCATCATTGTCAGGATTCAACCCATCCCACAAGGAGGCCTGCAGAAGGGAGGGTGGCTGGTAAAAGGCATAATTCAGACACAGTGTCCTTCAGGGTTCCAAGACCAGCCCCCGAGTAGAGGGAAAAGAGGAGACAGGAAGGGAAATCTGAGGAAGAGATAGAGAAGAGAGAGGAAAAGAGAGAGCCCAACGAGCAAACTAAAGAGGAAAGGGGAAGAGGTGGGGAGGAAGAGGAGGAAGAATAAGAGGAGGAAGGGGGAAGAAGAGGAAGAGGAGGAAGGAGGAAGAAGAGGAGGAAGAGAAAGAGAAGGAGGAGGAAGAGAAGAAGGAGGAAGAGGAGAAGGAGGAGGAGGAAGAAGAGGAGAAGGAGGAGGAAGAGGAGGAAAAGAAGAGAAGAAGGCAGAGGAAAAGAGGAGAAGGAACAGGAGTGGGAGGAGGCGGAAGAGAGAGAGGAGGCAGCAATGGCAGTATTTTGCGCTGCAGTGTGGGCTGGATCCTGAACTGCACCGTCGATTATCTATCCTCAGCCCTGGTGAGCCTTGTCCCTGGAAATTACCTTTTAATTCTTTAATTACACTGTCCTCACCTGCCTCTCAGCCTGCATCCTCACAGTCTTGGGAACCGTAAATTAGGAGCGCTGGCCTGGCTCACCTCCACACCCATCCCTGGCTATTTTTATCTGCCTCAGGACCTTCCAGTTGCTTCTGGCTGTTTCTTTCTCTCAGAGAATCTCAGCTCCCCTGCAATCAGACCTGGTACTGTTCCCTGGGCCTAGAGGATGCTGAGCCTCCATAGCCCTAGCTGTGTGACTCTGGGCAAGCATCTACACCTTTCAGAACCTCAGTTTCTCCATCTGTGACTTGGGGATTGAAATGGGCTGGGAATGGTTTGCCTGGCATGTGTGACACCCTGGGCTTGACACCCCACATAGTATAAACTGGACATGGTGTGACACACCTGTCATCTCAGTATTTGGCGATCTGAGGGCCAGGCCGTTCTTAGCTGCACAGAGTCTGGGGCCAGCCTGGGCTGCACGTGACTCAGATTTCTTCCATTTATCTTCTGGGAGGCTGTGTTGGCCAGGGGTGGGTCTAGGTCCTGCAGAGGAGGACTGGGAAATGACCTGGGTTCAAGGTGCCCCTTCAGGGGCCTCTGGGAGACCTGGTCTTGACCTCCCCAGTCCATCACTCACTGGCAGAGTGGGCTGTGCCAGAGCCCATGGTGTCGTTCTGAGGCCAGGGTGAGTGACATCGGCAAGGAGCACCTTAGAAATTCCTCTTGCATGCCCCACCTGAGATCTCCAGGACCAGAATTTTGGGTTGAGGCTGAGGAATTGGTGTTTTAACTGGTTCCTTGGGGGTTCATGATGCCCTGTGAAGGGGGGGTAGATACTGTTGTGAGTGACATAGGGCTGCTTGGTGATTCCCTGCCCCTTTTGTCTGCATACCCATGTTTTGTGTCTGTCTCTGTGTTCGTGCGCGTGCGTGTGTGTCTGTGTATGTTTCTGTGTATGTATGGGTGTCTGTCTCTGTGTGCATGCTTGTGTGTAAGCATGTGTATGTGTGCATGTGAATGTGTGTGCGTGTGTGTCTCCTGTGTGCATGCATGCGTATGAGCATGTGTCTGTGTGTGCATGTACATTCATGTGCTCTTGCATGCGCAGGCCAGAGGAAGACACTGAGGGTCTCTCTATATCACTCTCCACCTTATTCCTTGAAACACGGTTTTACTGAGCCTATAGCTGCCTCTTTCTGCTAAGGGCTACTCATTCACCTTCTGTCATCCCCCTGTCTCCTGCCTAAATGCTGGGGTCACAGGCACACTTTGGCATGTCCAATTCTTATGTGGGTGCTGGGGATTTGAACTGAGGTCCTCAAGTTTGCACACCAAGTGTGCTGACCTACTGGGCTGTCTCTCTAGCTCCTGAATATCCTTTTATATGGCTACATTATTCACAGTGGTTATCATAGGATCAAAGTGGGTACCCTAAACCGATCACAGAAAATGTAATGTATATGTTTAGATATATATGTGTATTGTATGTGTGTATATATATATATATATATATACATATATATATATATATATATACGTGTGCATGTGTATATGTAGTAATAAGAGGGGCGGGGCTGCGTCCCCAGCACCCTGGCTGCCTGGCTAGCTTATGCCCGAAATAACAACACACAAACTGTATTCATTTAATCGCTGCTTGGCCCATTTCTATCTAGCCTCTTCTAGGCTAATTCTCACATCCCGATCAACCCATCTCTAATAATCTGTGAGCACCGGTCTTACCGGGAAAGGTTCAGCATGTCTAACCTGGCGGCTTGCTTCATCGCATGCGTCTGCCCGGGAGAGTGGGGAGCATGGCATCCCTCTCTGAGGCGTCTGCTCCCGAGAGGAGAGCTGTGGAGTCTGAGCTCACTTCCTTTTCCTCCCAGCGTTCTGTTCTGTTTACTCCTCCCACCTATCTTCTAACCAATGAGGGCCAAGCAGTTTCTTCTTATTTAACCAATGACCTTCCTCCATCATATGTATGTATTTATATTTATATAGTATTATGTATATATGTATGTGCATATGTTTGCGAATGTGTATGTGTATATGTGTATATATGTATATGTGTGCATGTGCATATATTTATATGTATATGGTATTATGTATATATGTATGTGGATATGTTTGTGAATGTATATATGTGAATGTGTGTATGTATGTATATATGTGTGTACATTATACACACAGCCACATGCACAAACAAAGTAATACTCAGCCATGAAGAACAATGAAATGGTCATTACAGGAAAAATGGATGGAACTGCAGGGCAAGATGCCGGGCAAAACAACGTCAGAAACAGCACATTTTCTTTCATACATGGAATCCAGGAATTATACAGGAATTCTTACCATGTGGCTCTCTTATGTGTGTTCTATCATCTTTATTCCTCCCACTCACATTTGTGTTTTATATGTTTCCTTACGTTTCTATGAGGTTAAACATGCGACCCTTCCAAATGCTCTGCCGTGCCGAGTCCTGTGCTAGACTCAGGAGGCACAAGCGTGGTGGTTAAATGCCTCTTAGGCTCAGAGACTCGCTGCTGCCTCCTCCCCAGCTCTGTTGTGGCCGTTGTACCTAGAAAACAGACAAAGCTCTTCCAATTCAACAATAAGTCGAGCCATTGTAACCCAGATACCCATTCACCAGGGAATAGCATCAAAGTGTGCACACACACGGTATGGGTTCCGCAGTAAAGAGGAGTGAATCACTGGCACACACCGCAGCATGGCTGAGAATGAAGCCAGGAAGGGGCTGGAAAGACAGCCTAGTGGCTAAAAGCACTGCCTGCTCTCGCAGAGGACCTGAATTCAGTTCCCAGCACCCACATGGAGGCTCACAGCCATTTAAATGCCAACGTTAGGAGATCTAATGCCCCCTCTTGGCTTCAATGGGTACTGCACACAAGTGGCACACACAGACATAAATAAAAACACTCTTTTAAGTGGCATGATTCTGTGGATACAGAATTCTTGAGAAGTCACAGCTAAAGTGACAGAGAGAAGAATCCGGTGGTCTGGTGTTGGAAAGCACAGAGGGAAGAGGCCGGGTTTCAAGAAATGCCTTCAGGTGACGGAGGCTCCTGACCAGAGCACACGGAGTCACACACCTAGATTCAGTGTCCATCATTCCGTGCCCATGGCCTCCACCTCTGTCATCCTCCTCCTTAGACAGCACCCCAGGGACTCCCCCAAGACGAGGCAAAGCTTTATAAACACAAGTGGTCCTCAAAGACCGTATGTTACGGTGAATAATCACATATAGATGAAATGTCCTGCTGTAGCAGCGGGAGAAGTAAGTGGGCAGTGTGTGCACGGGATGTATGATTGTGAGCGCCCCTAAGATAATCTGACACAGGAAGCAGTCACGGCTGTACAACTCCAGGAAGACAGAGGTTGGCTGCCGTGGCTGGAGGCCAGGCACCTGGGTGAGATCCAGGCTTGGCCGCACGCCAGCTGAGGACAGTCTGTGAATCACTCGGCTTCCATTTCCTAGTCTGTGCGGCAGAGATGGCCTACAGCTGCCGTGTGGGTGGCTGTCAGGGTGAAATAAGAGGACAGTGGCGGACACTTAGACAAGGCAGAGACTAGTCGGCGTGTGGCTGGCTCGTGTGTTTCTCCTTTTCACTGTGTGTACTTTCCAGCCATTCTAGAACGCAGCTGCCGTCTCGTGGGCTTTGAATTTTAGAAAGCAGGATCGGCAAGCTGTTTCCGCAGGTAAAGTCGCTGTCACCAAGCCTGAGTTCCATCCTCAGGACCTACAAGATAGAGGGCCAGAACCAGTTTCACAAGTTGTCCTGTGAACTCCATGGACACACTGTAGCTTGTCCGTGCCCCCACACATATGGATTTACATGCACAGAATAAACAGATAATTATATTAAATATTTTAAAATATTATGAAGATCTTTGCATTCTTTCTGTTTCATTTTGTTTTGAGACAGCGTTTCATGTAGCTCAGGCTGGCCTCCAGCTCTTCAGGTAGCCAAGGATGACCCTGAACTACCGATCTTCTTGCATCAGCTTTCTTAGAGCTGAAATTGCAAATGAGCACCATCCTACTCTGTTTAGGCAGTGCTGGCGGGTAGCGCCAAGAACCTTGTGCATGCTAGGCAAGCGCTCAACCCGCTGAGCCACATCCCCAGCCTTTGCAATAAGTATTGCAATGAGTATTATATTGCGCCACAGAGGTGGGGGCGATATTGAATTTTTCCTTTGTGAGGATTTATGATGTTCCTGGGGATACATAGCGATAAAACTCAGACATAAAGAACCCCAGCATGAGATGGAAAAGAACGATGCACGAAGAACGCAACAGTGGAGTTATGGGTATAAGACAGGAGGAAGCGTGGCTTGCCGGGGAGCTGAGGAAGGTGTCCCGAGGGATGGGAGACAGTGTACTGCTCACAGTGAGCTGTGTGGCTGGGAAGAGGCAGGCCGTTGGTAGAGCCAGTTGGCTGTCAAGGCTGGCTAGGGCTGTGTTTGATGCCAGTCGTGGAGGAGAGCTCGCTTTTTTTTTTTTGGTTTTTCGAGACAGGGTTTCTCTGTGGTTTTGGTTCCTGTCCTGGAACTAGCTCTTGTAGACCAGGCTGGTTTCGAACTCACAGAGATCCGCCTGCCTCTGCCTCCCAAGTGCTGGGATTAAAGGCGTGCGCCACCACCGCCCGGCTGAGAGCTCGCTTTTAAAGGTCTTGGTTCATTGTGGAGCTCTTTTATAAGGCTGCTCCGTTCCAAGTTCTTTGGTTATATCATCCTCACTTAAACCCATGAAACCCTGAAGTAGGCTCCATTTCAAGCCTCATCAAATGAGAAACCGAAGGCACAGAGGTGTGGAAAGATTCCACCAGAGCCCCCCCCCCCCAACTTATGGTAGAACCCACACTCAAGCCCAGGTCCCAGTTCACTCTCATAGAGTAAGGTTAGGCTGAATAAAGTGGTATCTTCTTCCTCCAGTAAGGAGCTATAGGTGGTTTCACTCAAGAGTGACTTCAGCCAAGACGCCATGCTGAAATCCCTAAAGGAGGTGGACAGGGGGCAGGGGGCAACTCATTTACATGTTCCTACCCAAGGCAGTGGGCGGTGGCATCCTTGCTGAGATTCTCTGGATGCTCAGTAGGAATATAAAGACAGTTTCTCTTTCCTTCAGAAGGTATTCAGGAATGAGGTCAAGGCGGTGACCTCCCATCGAGGAGGAATCTTGTATTTCAGCCTTCGCCTCCGACCCTCTAAGAAGGGTGAGACACATGCTCCGTACCATAGGTTTCTTGTTTTAACAAAGATGGAGCCAGGACGAGAGGGAGAAGAGATTGCTTGTAATTGAGGAGGGAGAGAGAGATCTAAAATTTCATCTCAGACTCAAGTGGAGATTAGCCCTGCCAAAACAGCTGTCTTATTGATAACAATAACGATGGCGATCACCGTGTTTTATTTTTCAATCGTAATTATTGCACGTTAAATCATTAACGTTCATTATCCCTACAGTGTGTAATTAGGACAATGGCAGAGAGCTTGCTCTCGACTGTAATGGAAGTTTTTATAATTGTGATTCATTGGCGTCAAATTGCCTTTCTTAAAAGGAACCCACACATCGCACTCTTGGTTCTGGGGAAGGAGTGGCGATTATTTTTAATTAATGTTTTGTGTTTCACCATACAGGGAGAGAGCTGCCCTACCAATCTACTTTAGTGTCTGCCTCCTCATCCCTGACCCGGCTTCTGTCCCGTCCTCCTAAGCAGCAGCTGCAATGGGCCACAGATACCAACATCATTAGCCCAGAAGACAATGGCATGGGTGACTTAAGCCAAGTCATCACTAAGTGTGACAAGAATACATATATGTGTACATGTGTGTATATATATGTGCACACATACACACGCACATATGCATGTGCATATATACACACATATACACCCGCACATATGTATGCGCATATATACACACATGCACGTATGTATGTGCGTATACACACACGCACGTATATATACACACGCACATATGTGCTCCCCCTCTTTCAAAAATGCCTGAGCCTCTCCAGCCTCTGCGTTAATGAATGGAGATCAGCTCTGGGTAGCATCATTCATGCGGCAAGTCCTTGCCCCTGACTTCCCCATTTATGCCGTGTCTAGTTGAGGGGTGTGTGTGTGTGTGTGTGCGCACACATGTGTGCACTCACGTGTAGAAGCCAGAGATCAACCTCGGGTGTCTCCCTCAATCGCTTTCTACATTATCATTATCGTTATTTTATTTTGAGACAGGGTCTCACTATACAGCTTTGGTTGACCTGGAACTCAATATGAAGACAAGGTTGGCCTTGAACTCACAGAGATCCCTCTGGTTCTGCCTCCTAAGTGCTGGAATTAAAGGCGTGCACCACCACCCACCACTGCCTGGCTTTGTTTTTGTCTTTTTAGACAGGGTCTCTCGTGGAATCTGCAGTTTGCAAATTTGTCTAGACCAGCAGTCCAGAAAGCCCCAGCGATCATCCTGTCTCTGCCTCCCAAACCCAGGGATTATAACTGTGCACCCCCACCTGAGTTTAAAAATGTGGGTTCCAGGGGAACAGACTCGGTTTCTCGTGCTTGGACAATAAGCACTTTAGAAACAGAGCATCTCCCCAGCCCCCCAAACTCCAATTTCTTCCTAAAGCTGAGGTTCTGTATCTTGTTTCTGGAAACCCTGAGTAAGGAGTTGCAAGGCCTTTGCTTCTGCTTTTACTTGGTTGGATTTGACCCACAGAAATGGCACTTTAGGCAAAAACGATGTTTATATTTCCTGTATATGTGTGTCTCGCCTACATGTATGTCTGTGCACTAGGTGTGCGCCTTGTACCAGCGAGGCCATAAGATGGCATCAAATGCCTGGATCTGGAGTTACGAGTCATTGTGAGCCACCATGTGGGTGCTGGGAATTGAACCTGGGTCCTCTGGAAGAGCAGTCAGTGCCTTAACTGCTGAATCTCTCCATTCTCCAGCAACGGCAATTTAACGGCTCAGAGGAGCCCACTCAATGGTGTGGTAACCAAGAAACTCCTCTACAAAGAGGGAGAGAAAGGCCAGCATTTGAGGGGTGACTGGGTGAGCAAGAAGCCTGTTTAGAGGGATTGTTGGCTGGGAGCGGACTGAGGGTCTCATAGAGAGGAAGCAACCCTGAGAAAGGACTGACTTACTTGTCACCCATATGTACCTGCTCAAGATGGTGGGGGGTACTCATATGCACCTGCTCAAGATGGTGGGGGTTGGTACAAACCACAGTAAGCTTTTCTAGGTCTCAGATACCTGCACACTCCTCTACCGTCTTTCACGTGCTAAACTAAACGTAAAGACCAGCCCTATCTTTTAAAAGTTCCTTAACTTGGTCTTGACTTTGCCAGGGCAGAAAGTGAATAATCTCAGAGCTGGACCCCGAGACCTCTCTGTCTCCTTCAATGACATGTGTGGACTTTACTCTCTGATGCATTTGCCTTGATCCGGAATGGCAGCTAGGGTCTGGTGTCGTGTCTATGCAGAGGTTCCAGAAGGGCACCCGGACTCTCTTTGAAGGAAGGCTTGTGTTGCTCATCTCCCTGGTGACTAACAGGTTGGGATCCTTCCTGTCAGACGGAATGCAGGACTCACAGTCAGGACTCAAGAGCTGCAATAGGGTTCTAGATAGGCAGCTGGAGGGAGCTGTGATATCTTCAAGGTCCTCACAGCCTCTGGCCCTGAATTCTGACTTTGAGGGCTCTCAAATGGCTACACTCCTCCCTTGGGGGCAGGTCTAGGCCCACCCAATGTCTTTCCTGTTTGGACAGAGTTACTCTTTCTTACCCTTAGAATGGATACTCTGTATCTTTTGGTTGTCTAGGATCTGGGTCCAGCTTTGTCTGTTACAGGTCTGAAAACCTTGTAAACCAAGGAGGCTGCAATCCCAGTGCTGGGGAGGAGGAGACAGGAGGAGCCCAGAAACTCCACAGAACTTCAGGCACTGTAAGAGACCTGTCCCAAAAATATAAGGCAGGGAGAGTCAGACAAGCACCTGATGTCCTCCTCTGGCCTCCACAAGCACATTTGTGTAAGGCCCTCATGGGCATGAGGGTACAAGCTCACAGGAAAGGCTGCACAGATGAATAGCCTCAAACTGAAGACACAGCCTCAAACTGAACACGTTCTCACACAGGATCCTGGAGGGGACACCAGAGGAAGGATTGGAGACTAAGCCTAGGCTCCATTCTGTCTTCTTCCTCATTTTCTCTCCTCCTCCCCATCCCTTCTTCCTCCCCACCCTCTGCCTTTGCCTTGTTCTTCCTTCACCCACAGGCCCCTGTCTGGGTTAATCTCATCTTCATTGAGCTCCTCAATGAAGGATCCTATACCTATCTCTGATCCTATCAGGGATCAGTTGGAGACTCCAAACCGAGCCCTGGTGTGTCCTTGTCCCTCCACTCTTCCGGTCAGACTCTGGCTTAGGGTGAGGCAACTGTGCACTCTGGTGAAGGAAGCCGGACCCATACCTCAGAAGGGCTTCGAGGAGCGAATCTGACCCGTGAACCTGGCATCACTAGCAGATGGGCCCCTCAGCAAGCACCTGTGGGGTTCTCTCTTCACAGCCCACCCTGAGGGCTAACCGCACCAGCCTACATGAGCGTACCTAACATCCTGCCTAGCCCACTGCAGATGCTGAGAAAGTTCAGTTCCCACCTCCTCTCACTAATGAATCTCTATATTTAAAGTGGGGTCTGTGGCTCTGGAGCAGGAGAGCTGTGGGGAGGGAGAGAAGGCTGCATTCCTCATGGGGGTGGGGGGGGGAAGGTGGGCGGCGTCAAACTAATTTCTCAGCTAAAGCTACAATTTGCCAGCCCTTGTAATTATTATTTTTATTATAGATACAAATTAAAAATAAACTGAGTGTCGCAATCACAGCAGGAATTAGAGTTGTTCCCTAATTGTTATCTTTGAATAAATCCAGCTTCCCTGTGCTCTGCTTGCCAGGGTATAATTGAGGGGTGTGTGTGTGTGTGTGTGTGCACATGCACGCGCACACATGCGTGTGTGGGATCACCTGGTGCTTGAAGCTAGGCTCTGACCCCTGTTCAAGGCATCTGGGGGTCTCCTCCAATTCTCTTCTTTTCTTTGTCCTTTTCAGAAAACTCTGAGAGGCAGGAGGTCAAGGTGTCTGGGGAGATCAAGTCCCCTATCTCACTCACTATTTCTAAATTTTCCTCCTCAAAATCAGTGTTGTGTATATATGTCTGTGGGTCTGTGTCTGTGTGTAAGTCTGTGTGTGTGTGTGTGTGTGTCTATGCATGTGTGTGACACTCGGCACCTGTTTGAACACGTATTGATCGGCAGGAAAGACTAATTAGATCACCCACCCCAGCAGCAGACACTGCTGTACAAAGGACTCCAGGTAGGAAGACAGGTGTGAAAGTCTCTGGGAGACAGTCAGGGCTGGGGGGGTGATGGTGAGGAACCTTAAGGCCAAGGAATGGCTTGTTGAGTCTGTGTGTGGAAGACAGACCTGAGAGCTGGGGGGAAGAGGCCTGGCTGGTGACCACCACACTGGTCCAGGCGACTATGGGGAGGGTAGCTCAGGGCTCACTGTGAAGGGGGAGAAGTCAAGAGTCGGGAGGCATGCACTGTGGTGGACTGATGTAGAAGGAAGTGCTAAGAGTATAGGAAATATAATCTTAGCTGGAGTGAGTACCGGCTGCTCTCGCAGAGAAATGGCTAGAATTCAATTCCCAGCACCCATATGGCAGATCACAACCATCTGTAACTTCAGCTTCCAGAGAATCTATCTGATGCCTCTTCTGGCCTCTGCAGGCACACACATCTCTCTCTCTCTCTCTCTCTCTCACACACACACACACACATGTAAAAGGGAAATAAATATTAAAAGAAACTAGAGAAATTAACTACACAAAACCACCCAGGCAGTAAAAATGCCCAACGTTGTCACATGAGTTTCTAGAAAAAGTGGGAAATATTGATACCAGAGCAGGGACACACCAATGGAGGGGCACGTGTGTGTGAGTAGTGTGATTGTGTCCACAGTCCCAGATGCCCAGGCCGCAGAGACAAGTAGATCTCTGTGAGTTGAAGGCTAGCCTGATCTATGCAGCAAATTCTGGGACAGACAGAGCTACACAGAGAGAGCTTACCTCAAATAATCCAAAATGAAATAAATAAGATTTGGAACTTTACATTTAGCTATAGATTGTGTGTGTGTGTGCATGCACACGTGCGAGTGCATGCATTCATGTGTGTATGGGCATAAAAAGCTAAGCATTGGTAAAAGCGCTGGCTGTCATTCCAGAGGACCTTAGTTCAATTCCCAGCACTCACAGGGCAGCTTACAACCACCTATATAACTCTAATTCCGGGGGATATGATGTCCTCTTTTGGCCTTCTTGGGCACTGCATGCAAGTGTATATACATGTTCTCACACACATGTCCATAATTAAAAATAATAAAGTTCTTAAAAACCAGACACATAATACATTAGAATATAATCACTGGTCTGCTCTAGTAGATAGTATTACAAATTACATTTTGTGCTATTTTTTATTTTCTGTTCCCTCTGATGACTATACATTGTTTTAGAATCAGTCAAAATTGCTGCAGATTTAAGGTAATTGCTTGAGCTCGGTATGAAGTGATATTCGTGCTCACAGTGTAGGCCAGCGCTAGGGAGCTTGCATAGCACACATAGTCCTCAGAAGCACTAAATTAAACAAACAAACAAACAAAGGGATAAGGACAAGTATGTTCCATAGATCCCTTCTATATTGTGTGCCTACATTATTTTTAAGTTGCCGTGACAAAATGCCCGAAGGAAAAAACTTGAGAGGAAGAAGAAAGGCTTATTTGGGCTCATGGTCTCAGAGGGTTTCAGTCCATCTTGGGGGCGAGGGCAGGTGGATGCTGGAGGAGGAGCTCGGTGCACAGCAGCCAGAGCTTGTGGGAGAGGCCGTTCACATCACCGTAGACCAGACCGATGAGCACAACAGGAACCAGGGTCAGGCACAGCCTCCAGAGTGTCCCACTTCCTCTGGTAGAAGTGGCCGCTGTCCTTTGAGGTCTGGTGGTCGATCAGCCGGTTCCTGAGCGGTTTCACCAAGAAATAAATGTTGCCTGTCTTCTTTGCACACCCTTCACGCATTTACACTCATGGCCATACATTTATTTATATCTTATGAACCTCCCAGCGTGTCACACATAAATTGTAACATTCCATTAGCTGTGAATTGCTGGGTCTGGAGGGCTTTTGAGAGCTAAGATCAAGGAAAGGTGAGGTGGTTTAAGGGGGCAGGGAGAGTAGGGTAGGAAGACTCCTTTCCTCCCATCTGTGCTACAAGGGGTGGGAAAAGCGCCCTAGGCTAAGGGCTGGCATATGCAAGGGCCCTGAGGTAGGACCCAGGAGTGTAAGAGACAGGCTATCCCCACCACCAGCTTCCTGACTGACTTTAGGAAGCCACCCCAGAAGCTGCCCCAGCCATCCATGCCAAGGGGGTGCTGCAATCTCTGAGGTCTTCAGCCTCCTTCGGATCAGTTCACAACCTCGGCCACCCAGCCCTGGGCATGGAGACAAGGCAAGGGGCTGGTTTGATTAGATCACTGTCAGCCAGGGGACCTGGGGTTAATTACTGTTCTCTTGTGAGTTTGAAGCCTTGCTTACAGGCAGGCCCTTGCGTGTGTCCTTGGCTGCGCGTGTGTACATGTATGCATGCCTGCATGTTTGTGTGTGTGTGGTTGGACCTCAGTCTGCATTGTTGGGGGTGGGGGAGAGGTGGAGGCTGAAAGAGAGGGTGTGTGTGTTGGGAGGGGGTGCCCTGGATTTCTCTTCCAGTTCTGAGCCTTGTCTTGTCTGGTGCACCTCAAAGAAGAGCGCTTAACAAGCATTAAGGGACGCAAATAATTCCCCTATTCTCCCCTCTGCCTATTCTTTCCTCCCTCTTTTCTTGTAAATCCTGCCCCTTGCATGTGAATGGAAGGGTGGCTTCATGTGGGACCTTTAATCAGACCCCCGGTTGGGTCCAGGAGGGCAGAGTGCCCGAGGGATTTACCTTTTATTTTAGGGGTTTGGGGCCCTAGTCTTGCCGTCCCCCCTCCCCTCCCCCGCTCTGTTTTCCTCCCGCGCGTTTGTTCTTGGCAGCAGCGAGGAAGGGAGGCTTAGGGCGCGGGGAGGGGGTTTACAAACTTAAGGGGATCGGGGTCTATTCAGCCGGCCTTGCGCGCAGACTTTCGCCTTTTGTTCTCAGCCCATTCTTCATCTGATTTCTTCACTCCGGTAAAAGCACTTTAATTCCCCTTTAGACACAGAGAATCCGTCCTCTTTCCCCCCCCCCCCCCGTGCTTCCCCCCCCCCCCCCCCAGCCAGTTCACTCTCTCAGCCCCTTTATGCTGCGCCCTCCTCCGCCCCAACAAAGACCCAACATCGCTGCAAAGTATTTCTTTCAGCGATGATCTGAGAAGCGCGGAGAATCCGGAGGGGGAGGGGAGGAGAGGGGAAAGCGGAGGACAGTGGCCTTCCTGGGGTCCAGCCCCCCACCCCATCCAGACAGTCCTGGAGAGGACGCCGACTTAAGCGGGCAGCACCCGCTTTTGGCCTGGGGTGACTTTGTAGAGGAGGCACGTGGATGGGGAGGGAAAAGGCAGGTGTGAAGGTGGCCGGGTGACAGGCGCCTGGTGACAGGCAATAGAGATGTTCCGCTGGGTGTGGGCTTTGGCAGCTTTCTTGAAAGGACCAGGAAGCAGCAAGAGTGAAGCTCAGGCAGGGGAGGCATAGAGGCCTCTAGCTTGACTCAGAAGTCCCAAGTACAACCGAGTCTTGGTTCTGCTTGCGGCTGTCGTCACCCTTCAAAGATGTTGACTTGGGTAGGCAAGATGACTCAGCCAGTAAAAGCCCCTGCTTCCATGTGTCTCTTTGAGTTCAAGGCCAGCCTTCTTGTCTACAAGAGCTAGTTCCAGGACAGGCTCCAAAGCTACAGAGCAACCCTGACTCGAAAAACTAAAAAAAAAAAGGGGGGGGCCCACATTGTGGAAGGAGACGAAAGTTCTGCAAGTTGTGTGGCCATGGCTTGCGTGCCCATCCACACACATTAATTAATTAATTAAAAATGTTGAGGACCTGGCATAAAACATAAAACTGCAAAATAGGAAAAAAATCTCATACTTCAAAATTAATAAACACCGGATATCAAAAATATAAAAGTTATTATCGCTATTATGTTGTGTTTCATTCAGACAGGATCTCACACTGTAGTCTAGGCTGACTTCAAACTCCCACCAATCCTCCTGCCTCAGCCCCTCAGAGGTCGAATGTCAGTCAGGGCACCACCAAAGCCCAGCAGCATAATTTATTTTATATCAGGTTCAGACCGACTTGTAAAAATTCCATGAAGTTAGAAAACAATTCCCCAGTGGAAGCATTGCTTTCTCAGTCCCAAGTGACCTGTTCCCTCTCTTCTTGCTCCTCCTCTTTCCATTCTATAATTTGTTCTATAATGAATTTCTGTGAACCCACCCCTCACCCCAGTATTAGGCAGGACCGGGAACTTCTAGGAACGTCTGTGGACTCAGTGCTGGTCTCTTCTGAGTCCCATCATTCCTTGCAAATGTCACTGGGTTCCTAAATATAATCTTTTTATTCAAAAGTCATTTTGATACTGTTTACACTATATTCTTCAGGGTTTTTTTTGTAATTACTGTATTCGTGTGTGTGTGTGAACACATTCATGCTATGACACACATGCAGAGATCAGAGAGCAACTGGGGGAGGGTGTTGGCTCTCTCCTTTCACCATATAGATTCCTGGGGCTTGAACTCAGGTTGCCAGACTTGACAGCAATCACTCTAACTGGCTGAGCCATCTCACCAGCCCTACCTCTGAGTATCTGGAACCCACTGCCACATTAAGCCCTGTTTGTGTGAGTAGAACGATTAACCAGTAGCCTTGGCTTTTCCATCCCGGAAATGGGAACAACAGATAAGCTGGGTTTTTAATGAGAGGAAGAGAGAAAGTGAGAGAGAGAGAGCGAGAGAGAGAGAGAGAGAGAGAGAGAGAGAGAGAGAAAGAGAGGACACACACACACACACAGAGAGAGAGAGAGAGAGAGAGAGAGAGAGAGAATACCACACTACCTTCCACCCCAGACAGACAAAGCAAGCTTGCCCATCTCCTCCTTCTACCCAAGTCTGAGAAATGAATCTTCTCTTCTAGAAAATACCAACCAATTGTGCAGGTCTATTTAAGGGAAAGTGGGCCAGGGCAGTAATAGTCCAATTGGGAGTATGAACGGGGAAAGGGCCATCTCCTCTCCATGTCCGAGGATGGGCAATTACAGCCAAGCATTTTTCGGATAAAATAGAAGACAGAGAAATCGCAACCAGGAGCCCCAATTATGGGGAGCCATTCTTGAGCCGAAAAACTGCTGCCTCGTTTTTTTTTTTTTTTTGGTCAGGCTGCATACTGCAGTGGGGGGCGGGGCGGGGCGAGGGATGAGATGATGAGGCCCTTAGAATTCTCTGAGGGGAAGGTGGGAATTTAGCAGGGACTGTGTCTAACCTTTCTGAGCTCCAAGGCTGCGTTCCAGGAGGATGGAGGGATGGTTTAAGAGTCCCTTGTGGGTTCTGCTTACTCCTGGTTGCAGTAGGATGCGTTCATTGCGATGAGTTCATCACTCCCTGTTTGCTGGCCAGTCACAAGATGTTTCCGAAAAAAAGCAGAGAAGCCTCACCTCCGTGGACCTCTGGAGGAGGAGAGTGCGCGCCATGCCTCTGGGAACACCACACATCTGAAGTTACCGTGAATGTTTTTAGGAAGTGAAATGTTTGTATACATCCAACAATGCCCTAAAACATCATCCCAATTCCAGAGCTGTCAGTTTTCATGGTGCGGTTCTCATCATGCACCTCGCCTGATTGCCAAGAATCAGAACGACGGACTTAAGGTAGCCTATGCATCTACAGTAGTGCCATTAGGCAGACACCGTAGGCATGGAGAACCTCCCAGTGCAAACCATAGATGTATTAAAACACACACACACACCACCACCACCACCAACAACAACAACAACAACAAAACAACAAAAAGAAAATGAATGCACATGTATGATCTGGTTTACAAGAACACAATCTAAGGGAGGACAGCAACGATTGGGGTGATGGCTGAGAGGCAGATAGGGGTGAAGGGAAAGGGCAGAGAGGAACACTGAAAAATGGGACACAGGGCTTGTCTCTAGGTGGTCGGAATGACACCTCCGGCCACATTTTAAGAACCTCAGGTGAAGATTAGCCTAGGAAACCCTGGCTAACCCCCGCAGATGCCACACAAGGACCCATCTAAGACCTTCTCGGACCACCCATGCCTGGATGTCAAACCCTACAGTAGGGGTCAGGTAAGGCTACCCAGATTCCCTGGGGGTCCAGTTGCTGGCACAGGTCCCAGCCTAGCGGTGATCTTGAGAGAACTCCCCAACCCTGCTTTTTTGCAAGGTCTGAGGGCTGGAAACAGCCTGGATGACAATCTCTAATTTCTTCCTACACCTTGGGTCTGTGTTCTGCTCACAAAGTCCCATTTATTGGGAAAAGTAAGAGGGGTTCTAGCTCCTTCTTTGCAACCGCAATCTGCATCTGCCATCCTCCGGATTTCTCACAGACACTCCAGAAAGGCAGACAGCCTTCTCCCTAAACAGAAGACAAGGAAATGAAGGCTCAGAGATGCCTATTGCTCCTTCAGCATCACCCATTAAAGACATGGCTTGCCCGCAACTACAGTGCACCAGGTACGGCCTCCCACCCTGCTTGCTAAGTGTATTTGAAAATCTGCTTATGGGTTCCTGGGGGCGGGTAAAGCACAGTCCATGTCTGGTGCATGGTAGGCCCTCAATACACGTCTGTGTTTCGGGGAAGAAGAGACTTTTGCTCAGTGTTTGGGGGTGTTAAGGAGTCACCACAAACAAAGTGCTCAGGTGTTCAGCACATGCTTGAGTTTGGAAAAATCCAAACACATAGCTAGGGAGTTGGGAAGGGATTTCGAGAGCCAAGACAACAGACCAGGAGATTTCCAACTGGTACCAGCTGGTTGAGCCCAGCATGAATACAGACACGGCAGGTTAGACTTGTGAAGATCCAGACACGGCAGCCCATGGCAGATAGGGACACTGAGGTATCACAACTTTTACCAACGCCAAGTGTCTGGCTCCGGATTACTTCTTCAGATTGCCAAGTACTCACAGGTAATGTGAGTCTCATCCCTGATCAGGGAACGATCAACTTACCCCTGAGCTCCCCCCAACTTCTTTATGGTTGTTATTGGCTCTTGATCCACTCATCCCCACCCATCTCAAGTGGAATGCTGTCTTCCCAGTGGAAGATCTGTCTTGAGTTCTCATGCCAGACATACTCCTGGGTCCATCACAGATACTCAAGAAACTATTCTGAGTCTACAGATGAGTAGGTAAATGTTCTAGAAAGAATCTGAGCACGAACTTAAGGAAACTTAACAGTAGGTATTCAGAGAATTAGGGTTTGACTGGGAGCAGGGTGTGTCCCTAGAATTGAGCATGGAGAAGACAGGGCGAGGGAGGGGCCTTCCTAGGGACCTGCTGCTGGGTGCTCAGGTGGGACCTGAGTGGAAAGGACCCCAGGACCATGGGGGTGCAGTGCAGGTTTAGTGGGATTCTAACAGGATGGTGGTGATTTCTGTCTTGGGGCGGGGGTCTCTGTCTTAGGGTCCTGTGACTCTAAAAGCTAGAAGAGACTCCAGAAGGCAGGGGGAGCTCATAGTAAGCAGTTTCCTCGTGGTTTCTGCGTCAGTTTCTGCCTCCAGGTTCCTGCCTCAACTTCCTCTGCAAGATGAAGTAAACTTTTTCCTTCCTCTAACTGTGGTTTTGTTTCTATTACAGAAACAGAGAAGCAGACTAAGTCATTTCTCTTGTCCAGGAAGCCATCTGCTGGCCCCATGGGCATGTTGGCCGCATGGGCACCCTGGCCTAGCCTTTGACTTGCACTGAAGTGGCACCCAAAACTTTGGATGGACTTCTGCAGAGTCCGGAACATGGTGGCAATGACTTCTCTCTACTCAAAATGAGGATAACAGCAGCAATAACGGTCAATATGAGAGTGTTGATTCCGGCTGGAGAGACGGCTCAGCAGTCAAGAGTACCTGCTGCTCTTTGGTAGATTTGGGTTTGATTTTCAGGCTCCACGATCACCTGTAATTTCTGCTCCAGGGCATCTGATGCCCTCTTTTGGATGTTGAGGGCACTGCACACACATTGTGCACACACATATACACATAGACATAAGTAAATAAATAAATTACTTTTACAAACATATGCGGTATCTGGAGTCCTTGAAAGCTGTGATGGCTCCGTGTGGTCCTTGTAGTTACGAAGTGCACACGGAAGTACTGGGAAGACATGGAAGTCACCACAGAAGGACAACTTACAAATGGCCCCAGTAGGGGGGAAAAGAGTAAGAAATGGGCTGATGGATGGGTGGATGGACAGGGAGGAAGGAACAGGAAACCTAAGCACCCATGCGCTTATCTCCTGTCTCCCTTGTCACTGTGCTTGAAACAATTACACAAAGAGGAAAGACAGCATTCCAAGGGTGGTTGCTTTCTTGGAGAAATTGAGACTCAGGGAAGTTAGTGGCCATAGGACATATGTTCTAGAATATTGGACAGCTTGGTTACCTGAGTATGTTGGAGCATGACCCAGAGACCTTGAGGGTTCCATCCATTGTCAAACAGCAAGAAAATGGGGAGAAGTTGGTTTTGTATGTCTGACCCACTGGGGATATTGGGACCTCAGGCTGCCTTGGATGGGGGAGGAGCTAGGATGGGGGAGGAGCTAGAGGGTCCTTCCAGGTTGTGTTAGATGGGTTCTATCTGTTGGCCCTGCTTCCTGTCCCCTCCCAACCCCATTCTCAGGCCTGGCTGGCTGCGGTATTTGCCAGTAGACATCGCCTGTGTTAAAAGTCTGGCAGCAGCTTCCCCACCCCACGGTATTTACTGAACAAACACCACTAATTCCCCTGCCTGCACTGGAGTTCCCCAGAGCAAAGCTTGTTCATCAGCTCCCTTGAAAGCTGGAAACCCCCTCCTCACACCAGGGCCTGGGAAGATCTCTTGCTTTCTACAGCAGCTTCTTTGACCATCATGCCCCAGTGCCAGGGGGCTGGAGTGCCAGGGGGCTGGGGTGCCAGGGGACTAAGTACCAAGGGGCTGGAGTGCCATGGGGCTGGGGTACCAGGATACTGAAGTACCAAGGGGCTGGGGTACCAGGGGGCTGGGGTGCCAGAAGGATAGGGTACCAGGAGGCTGGTGTACCAGGGGGCTGGAGTACCAGGGGGCTGGGGTGCCAGGGGGCTGGGGTACCAGGGGGCTGGGGCACCAGGGGCTGGAGTGCCAGGGGCTGGGTTGCTATGGGGCTGGGGTACCAGGGGTCTGGGGTGCCAGGGGCTGGGGTGCCAGGGTGCCAGGGGTTTGGGGTGCCAAGGGGATGGTGGTACCAGGGGACTGGTGTACCAGGGGGCTGGAGTACCAGGGGGCTGGGATGCCAGGGGGCTGGAGTACCAGGGGGCTGGGGTGCCAGAGGGCTGGGGTGCCAGGGGGCTGGGGTACCAGGGGACTGAAGTACCAAGGGGCTGGGGTGCCATGGGGCTAGGGTGCCAAAATACTGAAGTATTAAGGGGCTGGGGTACCAGAGGGCTGGGGTGCCAGGGGCCTTGGGTACCAGGGGTTTGGGGGTACCAGGGGGCTGGGGTGCCAGGGGTTTGGGGTGCCAGGGGGCTGAGGCACCAGGGGCTGGGGTACCAGGGGGCTGGAGTGCCAGGGGGCTAGGGTGCCAGGGGCTGGGGTGCCAGGGTTTTGGGGGTACCAGGGGGCTGGGGTGCCAGGGGGATGGGGTGCCATGGGGCTGGGGTACCAGGGGGCTAGAGTGCAGGGGGCTGGAACACCAGGGGCTGGGGTGCTAGGGGGCTGGGGTGCCAGGGTGCCAGGGGTTTGGTGTACCAGGGGGCTGGGGTGCCAGGGGGTGGGGGTACCAGGGGGCTGGTGTACCAGGGGGCTGGGATGCCAGGGGGATGGGGTACCAGGGGCCTGGGGTGCCAGGGGGCTGGAGTACCAGGGGGCTGGGGTGTTAGGGGGCTGGGGTACCAGGGAGCTGGGGGCCAGGGAGCTGGGGTGCCATGGAGCTGGGGGTGCCAGGGGGCTGGGGTGCCAGGTGGGGACTTTAGTTGATCTCACAGCCCTGTATGATCTGTTGGCCTCCATGGCATCCATCTTCTGGGGTCCAGGGAACCTGTTTGTTCTAGTTTGGCATCCTTCCTTGCCTTCATTAATTCACGTATGGCTTGAGTCAGGCAGGGCAGGGTGTGGGGAGGCTGTGGAATGCATGCCTTGCCTCCCAAGTGAGCCTTGTTCCCCTGGAATTTATGTACAGAAGCAGTGAAGATGAAGGAAACCAACCAGGACTGCAGAGGGGTGCTCTGAGTGAGGATGTCCAGAAAGGTCCCTAGGCACCCAGATTCCAGCATGCACATGCACATGTGTACACACACACACACACACACACACACACACACACACGTCAAAGTTGTGCTAATTTGTGGAAAATACTGTCAGAAAGAAACAGGAGGGAGCCTGAGATGGTCTTAAGGCAGGGATGGAACTGTGAGGGCAGCCGTTCTGAGGCAGGGGCATGCTTGGGGTTGATGAAGGAGCAGCAAGAAGCCACCCTTCTGTCGAGTGGGGTGAACGGGGGAGGGGGGTCTATGAACGGGGCTGGAGGATGTGGGTGGGACCTTGTGAGCCAGGGCAGGGTTTGAACCTTCTGGGTGTGGGCAAAGCGCTGGGTGGTTCTGAGTTGTCACACCTGTGTGACTCTGTTTCAGTGGGGCCCTAGGAGGGACTGACGAGCTGAGGCGAGGCACTTGAAGGTAGGAAGGCTGGCACCAAGGTGGTAGGAGATACACTGAGCAGGTTCTCAGGCCCCAGCTGCTAATCTGTCTATGCAGCAAGCAACTGTTGAGCACTGTTGGATGCCAAGGGCCGCTGGGTCCCAGGATTTAGTTGAGACAAAGCAGAGCCAAGTCTTGACCTTGGTGCGACTCAGAGACAGAGGCTCAGACATGGCAGATGGTGGGACCAGCGGCATGGCAGTTACCCCTCCCTTGGCTATTTCTGGAAATGGAAACCACAGGTCAGAAGAAGGCCTATCCATAGCTGGCATATGCCATTGAGACCTCTCTCTGAGGGTGTCCTCTGGAGAGGCGTGGTTCCTCAGTCTTGGGATTTGGATGTACATCCTTGGGATGAAGTCGTGGTCTCCCACGATGACCCCCCTTCGAGGAAGCCACACCTCTTTGGATGGCTGAGTTTTGGGCTGTGTTAGAGAGAGCCCAGGACACTCGGTATTATTAGCTCCTCCCTCTCTCTTTGGTCTGTGGCAGAATCAGGAGGACTGCGGGAGGCTGGCGAGGCCCATTAGTCTGTTCAGTCCTTCCCTCTGGGCTCTCAGGCGGTGGCCGGCTCCCCCGACTGCCCACGGGCATTGCGGGGGGCTGACTTGGAAGAAACCGATCTAGAAGACCCCTTTACTCTTACTCTGGGAACACCCCATTAATTCTTAACAAACATGAAGTTCTACGGGGCCAGGCCTCGACTAATGAGGCCTGGTTTCCCAGGATCCCCCAGGGAGGAGGAATTAGCCTCCGCTGGCTCCCGGAGCCAATCAGAGCCAGAGAGGGCTGACTCCCAGCTTCCTGACTTCCCATCCTCCTGTCTGGGCCACCTTCTCAGGTCCCTATGGGCACAGCCCCAAATGCCATCGCTCTGTACCTGTGTCTGTTTCCATAGTTCACGGTGAAAAACAGCTTTCCCGAGGCAATTCTTATCTGTGGTAAATAGCGGAGCCAGGGCCACAGTGGCGATTACTACCACACCCAGTCCCCCACTAAAGACCCCTTTGTGAGCCTCCCATTAAAGACCTGTGGCCTTTGTGTCACTAGGCGGGAGTTGCTTCCCATTAAACTCTGTGTAAATGGAGTCACCCCAATGTGTGTATTTATGCATTTGGGTACATCCACATGTGTGTACACATACATGTGTATATGCCTGCATGTGGAGGCCAGAGGTCACCTTGCGTATCTTTCCTCAGGATGCCATCCCCCTTGGTTTCCTAAGACAAGGGAGAACCTAGGATTTACAGATTAGGCTACCCAGCTGACTAGTGAGCACCAGGGACCGCGCTCTCTATCTCCCAGGGCATATACCATCACATAAACTTTGTTTGTTTTTTTTAAATATGAGTTCTAGGAATCAAACACAGCTCCTCACGCTTGTGTGGCAAGTCTTTTACAGACAGAATCATTTCCCTTGCTCCTGCACATACTTAATACATTAATGGATTTGTTCTTTTTTAAATATTTAGTTTTTATGTCTATGAGCACTCTGTCTTCCTGTAGGTCTGCAGTACAGGAGAGGGCATCAGATCCCATTATAGATGGTTCTGAGCCACCACGTGGTTGCTGGGAATTGAATGCAGGGCCTCTGGAAGAGCAGCCAGGGCCTTGAACTACTGAGCCACCTCTCTAGACTGTTAATGGATTGATTTTGATAGAAAGTCTCATTACAGAAATTCTCCTGCCTTGGTTTCCCGAGTGGTGGGTGACAGGCGTGTACCACGAGGCCACACATCTCTTCTCTTCTTCTTCTTCTTTTTTTTTCTTCGAGACAGCTTCTCTGTGAAACGGTCCAGGTTGTTCTGGAACTCGCTCTGTAGACCAGGCTGTCCTTGAGCTCACAGAGATCCACCTGCCTCTGTCTCCTAAGTGCTGGGATTAATGGCGTGCATCACCACTGCCCAGCTTATACATCTTTTCTTGGTGTCTTCTTCTGTTCTCCTTGATTCCTGGAGCTCTGTCATGTCTCTCCATAGTCCCAGCTCCTTCCCTTTTAAAGATTGAGCTATCGTGTGTGTGCGTGTGTGCGTGTGTGTGTGTGTGTGTGTTTGTACACGTGTGTGTGCCTCTGTGAGTTTATGTGCACCATATGCATGCAGTTAACCTCTGAAGGTCAGAAGGAGTTTGTGTCCCTTGGAACCAGTATTACAGGTGATTGTGTGTAGGGTGTGGAGGAAGCCCTGAGTGAGTGAGTTAGTGAGTGAGTGAGTGTTGTTGGCCCGGACACGGCTCTGTAGAGGACTCCAAAACGTCTAACTCTGAAATTGGCAGAGCAAAATTTTGCCCTGTCCAAGTATGGAAGTGTTTACCAACGTCTGATCAGTGTGAAGGAGAGAAGCAACTTTTGTCTCCTCCCTAAGGCTGCAGCCTGAGACAGCTCAGCTATAGAGCCCTCCTACTGAGACTAGCCAGCTCGCCCCCAGTGGGAGCCTGGAGCTGAATCTGGGTCTTCCGCCAGAGCAAGCACTCTTAACAGCGGAGGTGTCTCGGGCCCCAGCTCCCCCGTAGACTGTGGCTTGGAAACACTTGACGCTGTGTACAGACTCAGAGAGGATGGACCTTTGTAAATCCAGTCTGCTGCTTTTCAAAAACAACTTCCTGTCAGAAACGTTGTACGTGAACAGAATCACCACAAAGAGTACAGAGAGCCCCTTAACCTGCATGTCAACACGGTCCACTGTCAGGAAGCCACGCTTTGTTCAGACACCTTGGGTTTTCTGCATGATCAGAGGAGGGTGGTGGGTTTGAATAGGAAGCCATGGTACAGGTACCCCCTCCTCACATCCTATGCGTCCAACACCAACCACCCACTGTCTCACCACTGCTGGGCACCAACTGTGACCCTCTGGATGAGATCCTATTTTCTGACTGTCCATCGTCAACTCACCACGTTCCCTCTTTCCACGGTGCACTCTGTGGTATCTGATGATGGCCTTGGACTTATCCTCCTGCCTCCACCTTCATGTAAAGTGTTGGAGATAAAGTCAGGGCTTCGTGCATGCTTGGTAAGCACTCCAGCAATGAAGCTGCATCCCTGGATCCTCCTCCCTGGACTCACACTGCATTCTGGGAATGGAGGTCACTTCTCCTACCTCTGCCCTGCTGCAGGGTTAGGGTCTTTAAACCACTTCCTAGGCCTTTAAACCATTTCCTGTTGCAAAGAGCCCTTCAGTTCCTGAGGATTCTGCATGGGGAGCTGCCCAGTTCCCTCCCCTTAGCCAGTCCATCCGATCGATCATTCCTTTGTGCCAGTATGAACTCATGGGTAGCTGTAACTTGGATAGGAGATTGATTCTATGTTATTGTTATTTTTTTGCTCAGATTATTTGGCCAATGGGCACTCTCTCAGGTGGACCCTGTATCGCTTTGCCAACTCTGTTGTCCATGTACACGCATGCGAGTGTTCATTCTTTGAGCAATGGGTTGCATTCTAATGTAACAAGAGGTTGAGTTCTGGCTTCATCCGGTTTACTTCCATACCGAATCTGGCACAACCACATCTCTGAGGAGTTCTGACTCTGTTCATTGGAAAGGCATACACTGCTAACCATGCTCGTGGCTGCTGGGCTGTGCTTGCTTCAAGTCCATTCTGGCTGTCAGATCCAGGGAATGTTCGTGGATAATTGGCTCTTCCCACACACAGGGATCCCTGCTTTGTTTCTTTGTTTTTTGAGAGAGGGACTCACTGTATAACCCTGGTTGACCTGGAACACATTATGTAGACCAGGTTGGCCTTGAACTCACAGAGATCTGCCTGCCTCTGCCTCCCAAGTGCTGGGATCAAAGGCATGTGCCACCACAGCAAGCAATTTTCTAATTTTATATGTAGCCACATCTATCTATCATCTACCAATAATCTATCTATCTATCTATCTATCTATCTATCTATCATCTGCCCACCTTTTATCAATCCTCTATACACCTATAATCCATCTGTCATTTACCTATCTATAATATTCTATCTGCATTTTCTGTAGTGTCTGGTAGACAACAGGACCTTGTACATGCTAGGCACATGTTTACCACGGAGATAGATTGCCTAGCCCCTCACTGACAAATTCCAGTCGGGGGCTCTAAGACTGGACTCCGCCTCTTTCCTCATTCTATAGTAACTACTCTTCGGCTTGCCCTGTGCTTTGTTGGCTCAAATTGACTGTGAGTTTTCACTGGTGCCCTTGACTCTGAGCCATTAGTGCACGGATCTTTCTGGCTTCCTTGCCCAGCCTTCAGGAGACCTTTCCCTGCAACAGTGAGAACCTGGTTCCTACCATCTGCCGTGTCCCCTTTATCGTTGAATCTCAGTACTCCACAGAGTACTTCAGAACCATTCCTGATGCTCTTATGGGAAACACGCTCATCAAACAAGAGTATGCTCGCGAGGAGTCCCTTTGGCCATTATGAGTGTCATTTCCATCCAAAGTCACTGACTGCCATGTTGCCCTCCTCCCAAGGCCCTCAGAGTTGTTTCAGACAACTCCACCAGGGATTATTTAGTCACATTATGCACCCGTTATCCCCCAATAACTTTAAAATGTGCATGCATTGGGACCCCGTTTGTTCTAGAGAGTTCTACAGCTTTTGCATAGGCACAGTGTTTTTACACACCAGCCCAGCATTCTGTGGAATAATTTTACTGTACTAAAAACATCTCCCTATTTGAGTCAGCTCTGAGCGCTGAACCCATGGTGAACCCCGAACTTTCCTCATAGTCTCCCTCTTTCGTATTTTCTGGAACACCTCATTAGTGGAATCCTCTGATCGAGACCCTTATCAGACTGGCTTCTCTTTCACCGACTGGTACACACTTGGTATGTCCCTGTGTCAGGCAGGAAAGATGGCTCGAAGTGAAGAGCATCCATGAGGACCGAGTTCGATACCCCAGAACTCATGTGAAAAGGTGGGTCACGGGGGTGGTATGTACCTACTGTGGAGGCGGAGGCAGAAGGATTCTTGGAGTTCGCTGTTCATTCCAGCTGAACTGGTGAGCTCCAGTTAATGAAGAGACCCGTGGGTGGCGAGGAGATTGTCTAGTCCGTAGGAACACAGAGGTCTGGCTTGAGTTGGCACCGAGCTCTTAACTAATGCTGACAGCAATCTTCAGACAGCAAACATCCACTGAGCACTCCTGTGTCTTTCTCCCTAAATGCTATCGTGTATGTTATTAATACGGCTACATCAGCCTGAGGTTTTTGCTAGTATTCCCTTCCCTTTTACTCTACCACCTTTTTAATTTCTTCTCATCAATTTTATATTTTATTTGACCCAAGAACCCTGATCTTTTGGATAAATTCACTCATCCACTCATTCATCATGATACGGACCCGCAGGTGGGCTTTCCCATCCGTCAAACACTGGGTGTCTTCCTTTATGTCTCTCTCTCTCTCTTATTTTAAAGTTTTTTGGTTTTGTTTTTGATTTTGATTTTTTTATTGGACTAATGAAAGTAGATGATTTTTGGTTTTTTGAGACAGGCTTTTTGTGTAGTTTTCAGTGCCTGTCCTGGAACTAGCTCTTGTAGATCAGTCTGGCCTCGATCTCATAGAGATCCACCTACCTCTGCCTCCCGAGTGCTGGGGTTAAAGGCATGCACCACCAGTGCCTGGCTCTTACTTTAAAGTTTTTAAATTATATTTGCTTCTTTGTATTTCAGTGGCCATGTGTACCACAGTATGCTTGTGGTCGTTCAAGTGCAACATGCAGGAACTGGTTCCCTTTTTGCATCACGTGGTTTACAGGGATCAAACTCTGATTATCAGGCGTGGTGGCGAGAACCTTTACCTGCTAAGCCATCTTTCCTCCACAGCAATATGTTTGTTTCTTTATTTTTTTTCTGTGTATATTTTTGTGTGCCTGTGTGTGCTTATGTGTATCACATGCATGCAGGTTTGCAAGGGCCAGAAGAGGGCATCAGATCCCCTGGAACTGAAGGCTCTGTGTGGGTGCTAGGAACCAAACTCGGGTCCTGCAAGAGCAGCAAGTGCTCTTAGCTCCTCAGTCTTCTCTCTGGCCCCTCCATCTTCTTTTCCCCTCTCTGGTCTCTTACTGTACCTAGAGCTCACTCATTCAGCCAGGCTAGTTGGTTAGGGATCCTTCTGTCTCCATCCCATTCCAGCAGTGGGGTTGCAGGCATTTTCTGTCATATATAGCTTTTTAAACACATCCTGGGGACCCAAACCCATATCTTAATGTTTGCATTTTACCCACAGAGCCATCTCCTAGTCTCTCTCTCTCTCTCTCTCTCTCTCTCTCTCTCTCTCTCTGTGTGTGTGTGTATGTCTCTCTCTCTCTGTGTCTCTCTCTCTCTCTCCCACACACACACATTTAAAACATTTATATTTATTGTAATTTTCAAAAATGAATTAATTCTCATCATTTTATTTTTCACTCCCTGGAGACTCTATGAGCATGTTCTGAGTGGGGCCCCTTTCCCTTCGTCTCCCCTCCTCCCACTTCTCTGCTCTCTGCCCATTGAAGTCATCAACATCACCTTGCTGTTTTGGAAACTGCACATTGTATGTTCCTTCTTTTAGCGATTCTGTTTAAAAAGTACTTTAATTTGCTGTCTCCATAGAGCCCCTAGTCTGTGTCCTCACAGCAGTCTGTGTCACTCAGAGCTAGGAACCTGAGGGACAAGGCTGGCTGAGTTCTCCTGAAGTCTATGATTCTAAGATTTTAAAATTCCAACATTTCTCATACTTTAGATTTTACTCTAAGATTTTATTAATTTGACATTCAATTCAATATTCTGTGTTTCCATGACCTCATATAACTCTAAAACTTCAGTGACCTGTTACTTGATATCCAATATGTATCAACTATTTAGATATTCATAAGTTAGAATTCTTTTTTTTTGTTTGTTTCTTTGTTTTGTTTTTTAGAGACAGGGTTTCTCTGTAGCTTTGGAGCCTGTCCTGGAACTAGCTCTTGTAGACCAGGCTGGCCTCAAACTCACAGAGATCCGTCTGCTTCTGCCTCCCGAGTGCTGGGATTAAAGGCATCTGCCACCACAGCCCCGCTGTTAGAATTCTAAATCTTTTACTCGGTACCTTTGCTAACATTTCATGAGTGTTCGAATCCACATAGTGGCAGCTACCAGGCTTCATACGTTCCATTTCAAAAAAACATTTCCAATGTTTTCCTGTAACTCTACATGACTGAATCCCTATAAAGTATGATTCTAGAATCTCCGGGTCTAACATTGTAGATTTCTATAATTCTCGTTTCCCAGCACATTCAGCTTTGTCTCTTTCACTTTAAAGACAGCATCTTGCAGTGTAGCTGCAAGCTGGCCTCAAACCATAGAAATCCTTGTGCCTCTGCCTCCCCAGTTCTAGGATTACAGGCATGTCTAACCATACTCAACGTAGAATCCTGTAATTCTAAGGTATTATTATTACTGTTTTTAAGACAGGGTCTCTCTATTATGTAGTTCTAGCTGTCCTAGAACTCACTACATAGACCAGGCTGGCCTCATATTGACAGAGATCCACCTATTTCTGCCTCCTGAGTTCTGGGATTAAAAGTGGGCACCACCATGCTAGGCTGGCATTATTATTTTTCTGAAAGATTTATTTGTGTGTGTGTGTATGTGTGTGTGTGTACATGTGCATGAGTGCAGTTACCCACAGTGGCCAGAGGAGGGTGCTGGATATCCTGATGCTGTTATAGGAGGCTGTGAGCTGCCAGTTGTGGGTGCTGGGAATTGAACGCAGATCCTTTGCCAGAGCTCCTACCCACTGAGCCATCTTTCCAGTACCATGACAGGTCCTCAAGGGATTCGTGCATGGGAGCAGTGAGGGTTGTAACTAGCAGGTTGCTTGTTGGCAGGCTTCAGGACCTGGTTTGGATGGAGCTGTGATAGGTGCTGTCTACATCTCTTCCCACCTTGGAATACTACCTAAAGCAGAGCTTGCTGAACACCAATCTTGTTTGCATCCCTTTACAATTTATGGTCCCTCCAATGCTTGCTGTCTTTGCTAGGGAAAAGCGATGAGGGAACAGTGTGGGGGGCCTCTTGCAGCAGAGAGGGGCTGCCAGAAGCTGCCATCTCCACCCTCATTCTCTTTCTTGTGCTCTTTCCATCTCTCAGAGGGGACACATCGGATAGGGGGTTTTCAGTGGCAAACGAGGGGCTTTCATTCTGTCCCTTGGGACTGCGTCTGGCTGCAAGTTAGGGCTGTGCAGTCAGCCACATAAATAAATCTGGAGTGTCCCCACAACCAGCTAGAAACCCAGAGAGGAGTAAGGATCTACAGTGCAGGCAGAGGAGGCAGAAGGAGAAAGGACGGTCCCTTCTGTCACTGCCCAGGCCCATGTCACTGGTGTGACAACTTATAAGAAGCCTCAAGTTCAGTTGCAGTGCCCTGACTTGGGTCACAGGTCCACACCAAGTTCATCTATTACATCTAGGGACAGAGCTTGTGTAGGAAAACAGATTCTCTACTGCCAGTTCTCGGCAGCATTCTCCCTTGGAGCTCCAGGATAGGAGGAGTCAATCTCATTGATGCTACACGGACAAACAGCAGCTATGGGATAACTAGGGACGTGGGAAGGACAACCCCAAGTCACAAGCCACGTGGGTTTTCTGTTATCCTTCATTCACTCATTGATAAATATTTATCTATAAATAACAATTTTCCCTACTTTCCTTCCGTGACATAAACTGGACACAACCCTTCACAATTCTGGTGTCCCTTAGCGCAAGGGCAGACTCTCACAAAACCACCGGATCCTTAAGATGGGCCATGAGACTTTTGGTTGCCTGTAGCTTTCTCACTTTCCAGGACCATGAGCTTGTAACGGGTGCTTCCTCTTGTGGACTTTAGCTTCTCTAACCTCCACAGTCCCATGTGCTTTTCTGCTGGACACATCGTGAATGTAGAGATGGTAGCTCTCCCCTAGGTAGCAGTCCACACTTGGGAGCCACCTCCACCATCAGCATTGCCACTACCACCACCCACCAGCAGCAGCAGCAGCAGCAGCAGCAGCGTTGGCACCATCATTACCATCATGACTACTACCATAACCATCACCATCACCATCAACCACCACCACTAGCGTTATCATCACCACCACTGTCATCACCATCACCACCATTATCATCACCATAACCACATCACCACCATCAGCAGTAGCAGCAGCATCACCATCATCACCATCACCATCATCATCACCACCATTATCACCACCATCAGCAGCATTATCTTCACCATAGTCACTATCATCACCATGACCACATCATCACCATCAGCAGTAACAGCAGCATCACCACCTCCACCATCATCATCACCATCACCATAGTCACTATCATCACCTCCATCATTGCCATCACCACCACCACCCACCACTGTACTTATTGACTTCCATAGAATCACAAAACATCCTTGTTCAACACCGGAGCTCAGCTGTCCCCACTGCCTGTCCTTTTCTTGTCCCCAGCAACTGAACCTGCTTCAATTTTTACCTTTAAAAAGGGTTGAGGTGGGGGCTCTTGGGCTACGTGTAGCAACCTACTAATCCTAGCACCCAGCACTTGGTAACTGGAGGCAGGAAGATCATTCTCAGCTATATAGTTATTCGCAGGCCAGCCTGAACTACAGGAGAGAGAGAGCCTGTCTCAAAACAAAAACACAGGAAAAAACCCCAAAGGTCTCCCTTCCTAGGCCACTCAGGAAGAACACACTGACCCCGCCTTTAAATCCATCTCCCTCCTGTTCCAGGCCCATCCCTGTTGGAAAAAATGACTCTCACAAAAGATCCCTCTGCAGCAATTATCTAAATGGGAGGCTGGGGGGGGGGGAGCCATTTAGAATCCACTCCATTGCAGGATTACCTAATTAATTAACGGTTTCGCTGACAACTCGTTGGAGAAGTGTGTTAAACAGGAGCGCAGTGGGCCGTGATTTATAGTCTCTGACACCCCCTCCTGGCCTCTCCACCTCCCTCCTGCCTGCCCTCCCGCAGCCCCCACCTTCCCACTCGGCCAGGCACAAGGAGGCCCGTGAGGACCCTTGCCCAGGCTCCCTCTGGAGTTTGGGGCTGGGGCACACGGAGATGACAGAAGGGCTCCAGGGAGGGGGTAGGTCCCTGTGATGAGGAGACAATGAAGAGATAAGAAGGCAGCTGAGAAGAGGGGAAGGTCGCATCTGCCCCTTGCCCCCAGCCCAGAGCTACTCCATCTGTGCCAGGGCCTCACAGGCACCTCCTGGTCCCGGCTGCTTCCTCTCGAAACTTAGGAGTTTTCCAGAGACAGTGTCCCTCAGCTTGAAGAAGCATGAACCATCAGGGGGCTCAGAAACTCAAATTTGACTTTCTTGGGGGAAAGGGTTTTCCAGCTTTCGGTCGATGAAAGATGAAGGCTGGGTGGGGTATGGCTCAGTTGGCAGAGTGCCGCCCAGCGTGTCCAAAGCCCTGGCTTCGATTGCTAGTGTACTGTAAACTGGGCACAGTGACGGTGGTGCGCACGAGTAATCCCAGCTGGAGGGGGTGGGGGAGAGGGAGAAGGCTCAGAAGTTCAAGGACAAGCCAGGGTGGCAGGAGGACGGGACTGGATGGACATGGAAGTAAGGACCAACCTGGGCCTCGTGGACACCTCTATCGTGGGACTGTAGATCACCCAGGCAGGGTTCACGTCCCCCGAGCCCCTGCCGTGGGGTGAAGCAGAGTGTAGATCATCAACACCAGGATTGTGAACTCTGAGGAAGTTTAAACTAAGCATTTGATGGGCAATCTCACTAAAGAACTGTGGACTTGATGCCAGGGGTCCCAGGCTGGTCCAGCTCTGCCTTGTAGTTTGATGTCTTCCTGCTGCTCCCTGCCCTCATGGTTATGGGTGATGGGGTGACTGTGGCAGCCACCCAAGGCTTCAAGTCAAACCTCTGAGTAAAGGAGTCACCTTCTGGGGAGGGAAGCAGAAACTTCCGTGACATCTTCAAATAGAGGTTCTCAGCCCTTCCGAATTCTGGGAACTTTTAATAAACTCACTCCCTCATGTGGTGACCCCCAACCATAAAATTATCTTTGTTGCTACTTCATAACTGCAATTTTGCTAGTTACGAATTGCAGTGTAAATATCTGATTGCAGGATGTATTCTCATTGGCACGAATTGACCCAAAGGGGCCGGTATCCATAGGTTGAGAATCCCTGTGCACAGAGGACTTGGGCAACTCCACAGGTTTCTAATAAACTTTCCGGGGCTTTCACTTCTTCCTCCACTGTTCGAGAAGGATCTTCCCAAGTCTTTCACACCTGGAGCAAAAGGAACCAGAAGTCCCAAGATATTCTGCCACCCCTCCGTCCTTCCCTGAATTCTCCCCCTTCCTATAACACCTCCACATTGATCATGAGCCCCCCCCCCGCCCCCACTTCCCACTCACTACCGACCTGGTCAGGATGGAACTAAGGGTAGGGGGGACTCAGGAGCCCCCGTGGGATGATGTAACTCTGGGAGATTCTTTCTGCCAGGAAATAGGATTTATAACCAGAGTCTCAATAGAAATATCCCGCTAGGGACGCCCCAGGGTCAGAGGTGGATGGAAAGAAGAAGAAAGGGGGCCACAGCAGTCAAGAGTCCAGCATGGATGCTTCTGGAAGTAGAGACTCTTGTGCCTAGGGTACAGAACCCTTGTTACCATTTTACAGGCGAACAGAGGGTCATTGGAAAAATAATTGGGTTCAGTACATGTTTGGTGTAAAATTCTGTAAACATTTAAATATAAGATTTGTCCCATGCAAGTGTGAAGGTCTCACCCAGGGCTGTTTTGTGTTGGGGTTCCTCGTACTCAGACCCAATGAACAGTGGGCTCCAGGCCTCCTGGGAAAGGTTTTCTAAGACAGGCTAGGCAACTCTGCACAGCAGGGACACCAGAGAGGGTAGGCCTTTGCCCTAAGGACACACAGCTAACCTTATGTGTAGCTGCTTTGGCTGAAAAGGCAGCTTGACCTCTGAGCCCAGCCACTTGGGGGTACAGCAGAACCCAGAGACTGCTGAACTTGTGGCCTTGCATCCTGAGTCTACCCGAAGGGAAGCTGGCTGAAGGCCCGGGTCACCCTGCAGGTCAGAGACCCCTGGGCAGAACCTTGACCCGGTGCTGCACCCCTCCCCTCAGACGGGCACAGTCCAGGTTCAAGGCCGCTAGGAGACCGGGAGGGGGTTAAACCGTGCAGCCCCGCCCGCCGAGCGCAGGAACAGATTTCGCGGTTCACACGGGCACAAAGGCCGTGCGCTCAAAGACGCCGCATTGTCCCTGCCGCGCCGCTCCCACCGCCGCGCGCGAATTAACCCTGTCACCCGGCCATTGTCGCCGCGCACTTCAGGGCGGCCACAAAGGCGCCAGAAAACCCTGCCGTGTTGGCAAGGAGGTCCGGGGGGATGGGGGTGGGAGGGTTTGTAAGAGGAGACACTGGAGGGTGGAGGATAGAGGCGAGGGAGTGGAGGCGCAGGGGTGGGGTGCAGGGAGCATGACAGGGAACAGGAGCCTATAGGGTGCTGGGTAAGAGGGTGCAAAAGCCCAGGAAAGGGGTTCAGGGGTAATAGTGGAGATACAGGGTGGGTTGATTCAGGGCGTGGCATGGGAAGGGAGCAGGACTGTGAGCAGAAGGCAAAGGGTTACAAAGGGAGCTGAGGGCTGGAACTGAGGTGGAAAGGACAGATAAGTGGATAAGGAGCACTTGGGATTCTCTTTCTCCTTTGCCTGGGCCCTTGATGGCCTCCTTTATCCACTGTCTTCCTCTGTCCGCCCCCTTTGGCTCTGTCTCCCTCTTCCCAGCTCTGCTTCCCACTGGCGTTGCCTGGGGTCTCTCTAGCTCCGTGCCTCTAGTGATCTTTCTGCTGCTTTGCCTCTCATCTTCTATCTTTAGGGCACAGGGTATCTTCTCGGGCACGCACTCCTGAGTGTGGAGGAAACACATGCACGCACACACGCACACATGTGCTTACACACGCAGACACACCCGTGCACTCACTGAGAACAGGCAGTGCGTGGGTCCTGGGTACAGAGGGAATCTTAGGAGGGTTCTTCTGTTTCCCAGGCCAGCGGCTGTCTTTGGTGGGGATGGCCAGTCTTGTTGGAGGGGTAATGTCCGGTTAAGGGGTGACCCAGCTCAGGAGACCCCTGCCAGGCTCCATTCCAACCCTCTGAAACCCTAGGGCCCTCTTTCCCTTCCCAAAGATTGGGCCTTAGGGTGGCATTCTCTCTCTTCCCCTCTTCTCGTGCCACCTAAAGGCCTCCAGGAGGAGCCAGGATCCCCCCCAGGCCCCACAGTACCCTCACCCCTATTTCAGGGCCTGGGTCACCCTCACCATGCCATATCCCAAGCAGCTCTAATAGGTTTCATATTGGGGAAACAAGGCACAGTTGAGGCGATTGAGCCTGGCAGATCCTGGGTGCTCATTGGCCAGCCGGTTGAGCCAATCAGTAGGCTCAAGACCCAAGTTCTGCTGAGCCTTTCCTCAGCTGGGGTCAATGTGAGCCCATTATGGGAAGCGACTTTCCGAGTCAGATCTGTGCTTTGGTCTGGCCACTTCATATGTACAGTGGGAGAAGGTAGAGTCATGTGGAGATTGAGCGGGAAGTTTGGGGGTCCCCTCTACTGCTCATCTTCACATCCTTTCTGGTACAGCCAGATACCTGCTTTCCCAGCTCACAAACATCAACCAGCTGGTATCTTTGGTCCCCCAGGCAAACAGGGCTCCTCTGCTGTGTCCCAAAACACTCCCCTCCTGCTGGGAATGATTCCCTAGCTGCCACGTCCCCTGGTTGGCTCCAGCTCCCTGCTTTCAGCAGGGTGGGTCTTGCCTGGAGC
Source organism: Microtus oregoni (assembly GCF_018167655.1). Taxonomy (NCBI): domain Eukaryota; kingdom Metazoa; phylum Chordata; class Mammalia; order Rodentia; family Cricetidae; genus Microtus; species Microtus oregoni. Next base: position 29,625,479 of record NW_024543062.1, on the reverse strand, counting down.
CTCCTGCTACACTGGCATGGGGGCAGGGAGGTTCTGACCAAGCTCCCTCCTTTCCAGAAAGCCCCCCCCCCCAGCTAGTCCTGCTGCGGGGAGATAAGAAGCAGGAGACCAGCTCCACCCTTGCTTCTGTAATCGCCTTCCCACCACCATTCCCCCCGTGACACCCCACTTTTTATATATATACATCATCTTTATGAGTGTGGAATGATCTGGGCCGACACCACATTCATTTAGCCAAGGGCAGGTGGGGTCACGGGAAACAACTCACTCATCTGTGCACAGATTCACGGATTCACGAATCTCCCTCCCACCGAGGGGGGGGGGAGACTAGGAGGGAAGTTGCCCCCCTCCCCCTTGAGAATGTGGACTGGCTGGGGAGATGTTGGGGACACTGGTGACAAACAGTATCTGGCAGGAAATGGACTCGGGAGTGCCAGAGACCTTGTGGCCAGTTCTCAGATGGACTTGGGGGACCTCTGTCCTCAGGACCCTCAAGGTTGAGAGCTGGAGACTTGGGGGTACATGGGGGGCCAGTTTATCTACAAATAGCCCTTTCTCTTTCCTTCTCTCCTCTTCCCCTTCTTCCATTCTCTCTCTCTCTCTCTCTCTCTCTCTCTCTCTCTCTCCTTTTCTCCCTCCCTTCTTTTCTGCTGGAGGTGAAATGGAAGCTTCCATAGGCATCCTGGGCCTGCTGCTTGGTGCACGGGGAGGTGGATTTGTGGCTGCCCATGCTCGCTTCATATATTGCCTACTCCTGGTTTGTCAATGGGACACAGAAGCAATGCTGCCCCCAACGATGCTCCCTGCTATGCCAGACTCCCCTTGTCAGCAACCCTGAGGGACAGCAGTGAGGCCAGACTGGTGAAGAGGATGAGTTAGGGGCTAACGCTCTCCCCAAAATGGTGAGCTGCACACACTCTGGGTTTTGAGTTGGGGTGCATGGCCATGGCTGGAGCTCTGTCCTCCCTGTGAGGAGCAGCTAATGGTGACGGTATGGTCATGCTGGGTCATGTGTCTTCAACATTCTAGGCCCTGTCCCACCGTTGCTGCTCTATACACCAGCTTCCCTGCTTGCCACTGGCCCATCTCCCCACCCCTTCTCTGTATTTGGCCTCTATCAAAAGGGCTCCCTTGCCCTCAGAACCCCAACCTGGCCACCTCCTGATCTGCTTCACCTCAGCCACTCTGCCTCAGGACCTTTGCCCTGGCTGGTGCCAGCAGGGGTGTTTGATCACAGCCTCACTCAGCCCAAGCATCAGGTCTCAGGGTTGCCCCTCTAGGACTCCTGAATCTAATCCTGTCTTGCTTATCCTGTGCTCACACTCTCTCTGCCGCTACATTGGTTCTCTGATTTGCTAACTGCTACCTCCCCGAGAATGCCCATAGTGGGGGGCTGGGCATTGGGGGGTTTGGAGGGTATTTTTTAACCATTGACCTTGGATCCTTGTTTGGGTTCTTTTAAGCTGTGTGTCGGTAGTGAGAAATTAGACCATGGTGTGAACCTCCTCATCCAGGGGAGTCTCGCCGACCCCGCCCCTCTGATTCTAGGCTGGCATGCCACTTTGTACAGAAGGCAAAGGGGTGGTCACCAGCTCCAGCGAAACCACCGCGAACACCATGCTGGAAAGCTGGTCTTGCGGCTGGGACTCAGGTCAACTAGGAAAGTGAGTCTTGAACTGGCTTTGGGGTGGGGGGGAGCAGAATGCTGTAGTGGAGGGGGAATGAGGGGCAGGCGTTGGGGTGGGGCAGGGGGAGGGATGCATCTTGGCTCCTTGCTTTGGGAAATCAGGCTTGGTACAGCTTCACCAGAACTCAAAAATAAATAAATAAATAAATAAATAAATAAATAAATAAAAGACCTCATTGACGTGGGTCCTGAAGGCAGCCACTATTTACTGAAGGTCTATGTGCTAGACCAGCTTATCTTCCTGTCTCCTCTTCTGGGCAACCAAAGCAGCTAAGGAGTGATACCTTCGTTTCAGAGATCAGGGAACAGTGGTGCAGAGAGACCAAGGATACACAACAGAGAGGAGCCGGAGCTGGTGTTCATACTTGGGTCTGAGTTCAGAGTGTTTCTTATGCCACTGATAATGAACCGGCTGCTAAATCCGGGGTGAAGAAAATGCCTGTGGTAGAGAGGGGCCTTATGTTAGCCATCATCTGAGAGTGGAAAGGACAGGGAGGACGGCCCCCACTCAGGCCCCTCCGCCCGGGCCGGAACCTCGGGTGGGGGACGTGGAAGGAGAGCTAAATATCATGTAATTGCCCCGCTCTTCTGTGAAATTTGTTTCGGGACACATTAGTTCCGGTGAATTTAGCCGAACAGCGGGGGAGTTCTGAGAAACGATTTGCAATTAGCCGCAGCCCCATGGCCCCCCATTGGGACTCAAGGCTCTGGCACCAAGTGGGAAATGGCCAAGGGGGTGGAGCGACTGCCAGCAGGGATGGGACAGGCAGAGCTTCTGGGTGTTCTCACAGCCGACTTCTCTAACCTGGGGGAGCTGGACAGGGGTCAAGCAGGGCCCCCGACTCTCAAATTCAAGACCTGGGCAGTTCGAGGGGTATTAGACACAGCCAACCCTGTCTCCCCCTTTGCAAAGGGGCGCCGAGTCCCACCTCCGTGCAGCTCTGCCGACTGCCCACCCCACCCCACCCCAGAGAGAGCTTAGATGTCTCCTAAGCTTGTCAGTTCCACGAACCCTCAGAGAGACAGGGCTGGGAACCTCCATGTTGCAGAGACAGAAACTCCTGGGGAGATGAAGGGACTCCTGCTGGGTCACCTAGCTGTGGCCCCTTCATGCCAGGCAAGTGCTCTACCACTGAGCTGGGCTCCTGACGCTAGACTATTACCATGGTAACGAAAGGACTCAGTTCGTGACAACCACCATTGCCCGCAGCCCTGGTAATGCTGTTACTGTGTCCTGGTTGGAGCCTGCCAAGACCATGGCCTTGGATGAGCAAGCAAGGAAGGCTCAACCCCATCTACCTCTCCCCATATTTTTTCTTGAAGAAGCTGGGCCTTTGGCATTCTAGACCTTCATAACTGGGATTCTCTGTGGGCTGGGGCAGTCAGGGAGGGCACCCGAGAGGAGGTGACCTCTTCACGGTATCTTTTCCATGATGGGAGCCATCAAGCAACTCAGTAGCTCTGACTTGGTCCGAGCAGCAAGCCCTTGCCAAGGGCCAGGAATCTTCTAAGGTTTTCTTTTCTTTTTGCTTTTTGAGACAGGCTTTCTCTGTGTAGCTCTGGCTGTCCTGGAACTTGTTTTGTATAACACACAGGGATCCACCTGCCTCTGCCTCCACGAGTGCTGGGATTAAAGGTGTGTGCCAACCTTTTTTTTTTTTTTTAACTTTTAGATATTGGTTGTCCTTCCACTATGTGGGTCCTACGGCTTGAAATGGTGTTGTCATGTTTGGTGGCAAGCACCTTTACCTACGTTCTGCCCCTGTTTGCTCTTTGCTTTGAAATAGGTTCCCATGTAACCCAGGCTGGTCATATAGCCCAGCGTGGCCTCAACTTACTATATAGTCAAGGATGGCCTTGAACTCTTGATCCTCTTGCTCCCACTGGCCAAGTGCTAGGATAGCAGGTGTGCCCCGCTATGCCTGTTTTGTGCAGGGCTGGGGACGGAACCCAGAACGACGTCACAGCTGGTGTATATGTACATCACCTGGTCAGCCTCCAGGGAAGTGAATCGGGGAATCGCAGGAATATAAGTCAGTTTCATTTACCCAGGTGGTGAGGTCATGAGTTTCCCAGTACTTCTCAACAACAGGTAGGGAAGGATGCCTCAGGTGTCTTGACTATGCAAGTCAATGCTGCTGCATTCTAGAACAAAAGTCTGGGGCTGGGATGGGCAGGGAGGGCTTCCTGGAGAAGACAGCCTTGGTCCAGAGCTGTCTCCCGCCTACTTAGGTGTTCCAGGGGGTGTCTAACCTCCCTCTACCCAGGCTAGGGCGGGTTCTCACCTCAGTCACTCCATCAGAGAAGTCTGTCCCTGCTGCTCAAAGCCACAAGGCTAAGCCGTGATTGGCTCCCTGGCTCATCTGGAGCTGTCTGGTTTTAACATCAAACCCTTCATATCCTGGGAAAATGCACAGTCCCCGGCAAGCTGGCATGGCCACTCATTCTGTCTGCAGAAATTGGGACCGATGTCCCACACGGCCCCTCATCCCTAGCACCAGCCTACCGCCTTCCATCCCACCCCGCCTCCTCTTCTGAATGCACCAGCTTCGCTCCTCGTCCCCCAGGACAGCCGGGATGCCTTCTGCAGATCTCCCCGGTGCTGCTCCGTCTGCACTTTCTCTCCCTCCGGTTTCTTATCTGAGCTTGTCCTCTGGTTCAGGGGGAGATAAAAGTAAGTCTTAAGGCCGCATCTCCACCAGAGGCGGCCAGCCCTGTCCCCCTCCTGCCTCATTTCCTGGCCTGGCCAGATAAAGGGTTAGACCCAAGCACATGTCATTTTCTTTGTGTGGAATCAATATTCACCAAAGTTTATCTGGCCGACATAGCAGGGAGTGCTAATTTCATCCGCGTCAATTATTTTGATGAATGCCCATAATGCCCAGGGTGTGAGGAGAAGATAAAGGAATTACTGTGGGCACGCACACATACACCTTACACACTTGTGTTCAGCCACCAGTACACGCAGGGCACGCAGGGGTCCCACGGAGGGGAGGGAAGTGATGGACGGTGGCTCCACCCAGTTTGATGATTCAGAGCTGGAGGGAAGGACCTGTTCAAACCCCACACAAGTTTTTAAACAATAGTTGTGAATCCTGAGGCAATTTTTGACACATCCCACACAGGGAACAGTGGAAGTGTCGTAGCCCTTTCGGGTTGGGGAGAAGGGACATACTAGTGGTTTGTTGTGGGTAGAGACCAGAGATGTTGTTGATGGCCCCACAGTGCACAGCAGAGGGGCATGACCTGCCCGGCCTGTGCAAGGCCTGGGTCCCATTTTTGGCTTGGCAATGAAGAAATGGATCACCCGGTTCAAGAGTCTATGGAGCCGACCTAGGGAATGGAGGTAGCTTGTTTGTTGTTTGTTTATTATGTCTGTAAGTATAAGATTCTATTTTCTAGCAATAGTAACAAGGACATATTTGGGGATTTGCATACTTTCTTTTTTTTTAAAAAAAAAAGATGGGCTTAAACAACCAGATGTTAAAATGTATGAACAGAAATTTAAAAAAAACAAAGCAGGTTGGTGACTCATGTCGGTCAGCCTCAGGAGGCTGAGGCAGAAGGATCGTAAGTTTGAACCTAGAGCCTAGTCTGGGTAACATAGTGTGTGTGTGTGTGTGTGTGTGTGTGTGTGTGTGAGAGAGAGAGAGAGAGAGAGAGAGAGAGAGAGAGAGAGAAAGTGCTTTTAAATTTTACTAGCTAACATCTGAATGGAAATGGGTGGCGGGCACCCAGTACAAATGAATTCTGGGGATCCCAAGATTCTCTCTTGGAAGTGTGTGTGGCGCTGACCATAAGAGGTCCTAGCGGGTGCCAGATCTCCAGGCCCATGTGCTTGTACACATCACTTGTGAGTATTTCCAACACTGTCGGGCAGGCAAGGCGGCCTCAGACACACCACATAGTTGAAGTTGACCTTGGATTTTGGTCTGGTGCTGTGGTGATGGGAATGCACTGCCCACCATGCTGGAGTTACGATGGCTGGGGACAGAACCCTGGCCGCATGCATGCTAGGCAGATGCATTATCAGCAGAAGCAGGACTTCAGCCCTGATCTTCACAGACAGGGTGGAGTAAGCGGGCCAGCGCGAGCCTGGGAGTCTGGGTCTCTCACAGCTCCTTTCCGATGTGTCTGCCCATAACTGCGCCTCAGAGCCTGTGGCACCAGCCAGCCCAGCCTCAAGGACTTGTGGGAAACTCTTCATCTCTGAACAAGTCACGGCACTTTTTAGACAAACACACCTGAGGATGCTGCTCTCAGGGGGAGGTGCTGTGTGTCAATCACTTAAAATATGATGTTGGGAGCCGATGTCGTGATATATGATAAAATATGATGAGCGGATGATCTGCTATTTATTACAAGCGGCTGATATATGATGCCGCATTATGGTTATGGATGGTGATGTATCACACACTCCAGCCTGCACGAGGGATTATGGATTCACACACTCCAGCTGCAGGGGTCTGATTTAAGAACTCCCTATGACTGGCCTACCTCTGCCAATCAAAGTCTCTTTGGCTTGGTGGGACTGAGGATCAAAGGTCTTCAATCCTAGTGACTAAGTCATGTATGGATTTGAGATTTCTGGGGATTTGGGGCCCACTGGCCACAGATTCTGACCAACTCAAGTGGGCCCTGGGCTTTGGGTCTGCAAGAGTTTGCTCTCAAATCTGCCTGTGTCGGAGAATAAGACAGCCAGGGCTAATGGCCAGTCAGTGGCATAAAGAGAAAGCCGGTTATACTTAGGATCTTGAAATCGAATTATAAGGAGCAAAAATGAATCAAGAGGGAATATCCCAGGGTAATGACAGGGACTCTTGAGAGTTTGAGGCCTCGAAGCCAGGCAAGTGGCAATGTAAATACTCTACAGATAAACAGTTGCCTTGCCACTTCTGATGGAAGGAGCTGAGTCACAATGAGTAGCTAGTCGGCCTGAAATACTCACCAGGCAACAGAAACCCTGGGCCTGAATTCTAAGCACACAGGAGATGGCTCAATGAGTAAAGGCACTCACCACTAGGACTGACAGCCTGAGTTTGAATCCCAGGACCCACATGGTAGTTAGTAGGAGAGAGCTGTCTCTCCCTTTCCTTGAAGTTCTCCTCTGAACTCTGCTTTTATGCCATGGCAACACACACACACACACACATACACACACACACACACACATACACACACACACACATACACACACACACACACACACACACGTAAATAAATGCAATTTTGTTTAAAAAAGAGTAAGATAGAAATCAGTAGAGAGAGACACCCAATCTCAACCTCTGACCTCTGCATACACATAAAGGTTTGGACATACGTAGTTGTTCATACACATGTGCACACACATACATACATACACACAACAAGGTGGATGGTGACCATGGAATGCCACCCAGGTTGTCCTCTGGTCTCCATACACATACACACCTGTGGTATTGAGCATGGTCCCCCAGCTGTGGTCATTCCCATGTCCTGTGACCAGCAGCTCAGCCCAGTGTCCGAAAGGTTTGTAGCTCCTTGTGGAGTTGCTGAGGCCGCTGGGGTGATTTGATTTCCTTTGCGGGTGCTAGGAAGGTTCACTCTGCCTGGCACCTCAGCTGGGACAGTCTATGGCAGGTCTGACCTGGTCCCTTCCCCCCCTCCTTCCCACACAAAGTCTTGGCTCTCTTTCTCCCATGTGATGGTCTCTTTAGCAAGAGAATCAGAGTCCTCAAAGAGGATCAACCTCAAGGGGTACAAAGAAAGGATCCCCGATGTTTCAAGGCCAAACCAGGAAGCCACATAGTGTCACTTCCAGTTGTCCTGAGGTCCCTGTGAGGTGTGGGCCTTGCCCAGCCTCCATGCAGAAGAACTCAAGAGTGGCTTCCAGTGTAGGCTTGCTGGGTGTGGAACAAAGAGCTGGCCCCTTAGGCTGCTCCTTGGCTGGACTGTAAGGTGCATTTTTCTGGAACCTTCCTACTGCCCTACTGGTCTTTCTGGTCTCCAGTTCTCTATCAGGGCCACAAACCAGCACTCGGTTTCCTACAGACACCAAGAGCATCTCAGGAAGTTCAACACAGAGGACACATTCTTAGCTTTTCCAAGCCAGGGACTGATGCTGTCACACAAATGAAGCAGTTAGTACAAAATGCAGCTGTAGCCCCCGAACAATAGTCAAAACCGGAAAAAGAAAAACAAAGGAATTCAAGAATCAACCATCTCCCGAAGAACAATGCCACTGAGCAAACCCTTAAGAATCGAATAATTCTTTTCTTCATTCTTCTGAAAACAATCAAGACCTGCTTGGAGTCTTTCAAGTGTCTCATTGTGCTTACCGAAGAGGAATCTGTAAGTAGGGAGATCGGCTGTTGGTTAGAGTGACATGTCCCTTCATTAGTGGAGAGTGGTATATCCTCTGGGGTGTCTTGCACCCACTGGTATTCATTCTTTCTGCGTCTGTGTGGGTGTCGTTACTCAGATGTAGGGCTCTGGACTTGAGCCTCAGAGAGAAGGAGGCTCCACTGGGATCCATTCTAGAGCTCCTGGTTGGACCCTTCCTCCACTTCCTTCTACCTGGGATTTGTGCTGGATTCCATGCAAGTTTGAAGCCATAGAGGTAGAGAAAGGAAAGAAATTCTTGGCGGTTCTAGAGTTGATCATTCTGCAGTGTTGTGAGACAAATCTAGATGATGCTTCAGATTGCGGTCTTTGGACAGGACTAAGTTGTACCAGTCAGTATAGACACAGTCATGCTGCGTAACAAATAGTCTGATGATTTTTTTGTGGTTAAAACAGAGAAGGCTCATCTCCCTTGTCTGGTGTGAATCAGCTGGGGCACTCCTGCTCAATGAAGCCATCATGGGACACAGGTTGAGGGTCAGTCACCATTATATTACATTTTCATCACAACAGAAATTTCCAGAATGAGGGAAGGTGAGAAGGAGAACAGCAGCAACATAATATTTTACCAGGAAGCAAAAATGGTGGCTTTTGTTTGTGTTTAATTTGATCAAAACCTGGTGACATCAGCATATGTAAGCACAAGGGAGGGAGGTCTTGAAAATGCCCCAGAAGTTGGTCTCTAAATGAGATGTACCACACAGAGAGATGGCAGGGGAAGAGGCTCCCTGCCTATAGGGAATCAGAGAAAGTAGGGGTGCAGAAGTGGATTCTGTCAGACAAGCAGCTTCTCACTTGTTATTGTCACCATGAACCTTGCTGTTTTAACCTCTTCATATTCTTCAAAAGACGCTCATTAACATCTTGCTGGATCTCTGTCACCCTTGGCCTTTTTAGCTGTCACTAGGCTCTTTACATATGCAGGCTCATTTTATTATGTGACTATTCAATTATTCGAGTCCCCATTCTACAGACAGAGCAATTGAGGTGTAGAGAGGTTGAGTGATTTGCTTGAGTTGACTTGGCACACTGGAGTTGACAGGTGCACACTGGATTCTGATCTTGTTCCTCTCTAAAGAGGAGAGAGATTGACATGGTTGTCACCTGACCCCAGGGTCGGGTTCCTGGTACCTAGTCCCTCCTCCACCTGGTATCTAAGTGACCATATAAAAATGTAAGTAGGAGTTGGAGAGATGGCTCCGTGGTTAAGAGTGCTTGGTGAGAAGATGCAAGTTTGGTTCCCAATACCCATGTCAACTGGTTAACTCTGGTTCTGGGATCTGACACCCTCTTCTGGCTTCTTTGAGCAAATGTAACCACATACACATACCCTTACACACACACACACATGTACACGTTCCCTTACACACACACACACACACACACGTACCCTTACACACACACACACACACACACACACACACACACACACACACACTAAATAATAACTCTGCTAAAAACGCAAATAGGTTGTGTTTTTGCCTCTTGCCAGGAGACTTCTGTGCTCCCCTTGGCATGAGGTGCCACTCTGTCTCACCCTGTCCCACATCGCTGTCCCACACAATTCCCTCTGGGGCTCCCTTGGCATCATCACCCCTTCCCTGGAAAAAAAGAAAATCCACCAAGTAGCCGTGATGGTGCCTTAGTCTCGGTTTACAGATTAGAAGCCTAGGGTCCAGAAAGGTTGAACGAGTTCCCCGGGTGTGCATGTCTACCTGTCCATCTGTCTGTGTGGTTGCGGGGGACACAACAGAAACCCAGCCTCGCCCGGCCGGCTCCATTCCCGCTCTGCATCCTTCACACCCGGGAAAGCCGAGAGTAGAAACAAATCCGGGGGAAAAATGAACAAGAAAGAGGTGAGCAAGGGTGTCAGACAGAGGCACAATTCTGAGTGAGGCGAGGAGGCTGAGGGAGGGGTTCAGTGGAGAGGGGACCCCCCCATCAATTAACACAAGCTTCACAGAAACGGAAAGCATTCTTGGAGCCGTGCCCTCTTTAAACCTCATATCTCTAATCCCCGTGCCCTCTGACCTTACCCATAATCCCCCCTCTTTTGTACTACTGCCTAAAACCTTCCTACCCCAACCAAGCCTTACACGGCACTGAGGTCCTGAGACCGGGTGGCCAAAGCCGGGCGTGTGGGGGAGGTAGGGGCATGGGGGAGGAAGACATCTTCCTAAGTGTTTGACCAACAAAATCTGGCTGAGTCCCCCTCCCCTGCTCGCGAAGCAGAACATCCTCCTGAAAGGCCCGGGAGCCTCACCTCCTCCCTCCCTGCTCCCCTCCTGGCTCCCCAGCCTTAGCCCAGACACAAAGCTAGGCCTGGATTATCTTCATTTCCATATGGAGAGCTGTGTAAGCCAGTTCAATGCATGGCCAGTCATTTTGTTCACAACTTTGCAGCTAAAGCCCCCGGGAAATCAGCCATTCAGCTGGGCTCACCTCGTGTGTGCACGCAGAGATCAGTAAATACGGGGCATAGGGGGGCAGGGGAAATGAGGTCCCTTTGTTAATTACCCCTGGGTCCTGGCTCGTGGGGGACTGCACCCCACAAAAGTCTTTGCAGATCTGGTTGTGAAGAGACTATACATACAAACACACACACATACATGCATACATATATACACACATGCATACATATATACACACATGTATACATACATCATACATATAAACATACATACATAGATGTACATTTGCTTTGAAGTGACACTGGGCCAAAGTCTGGTGTGTGTGTGTTTCTTGGAACTATCTAACTATCTATCCTCACACACACACACACACACACACACACACACACACCGGCCCATTCTCCCCTCTCTCCCTCACTTCCTATCTCTTACTGGGTCCCCATCTTCTCTTCATCTCCCCAGGTTTTGGTGGGCCTCCCTGTCAGACTGTCCTCCAGCCTTCCCCTACCTGATGCCTCCAGGCCTGCCTTTCAGCCCCCTCTGCTGTCCCCAAGGTTCTATGCATCTCCTTGAAGCTGGTTGCCTCCTGGGTCCCTTCTACCCTCACAGGAGTTGGCTTTAGAAACAACACCAGCCATCCTTCCCACCTTCTAGGGCCTTTCACATAGGCGTTCATAGTGCCCCTCACCACACTCTTCTAGAGCCAAGGTGTGTTGGGCCCAGGTGTGTGAGTATGTGTGTGTGTGTGCATGTGTGTGCATGTGTGCATGTGTGTGTGCATGTGTGTGTGCATGTGTGTGTGCATGTGTGTGTGCATGTGTGTCTGTGTAGTGAGGAGCAGCGTTTTGGGAGAGCTAAGGAAGAAAGAAATGGAAGTCTCAGCACTTTGGGAGGACCTGGGTTGGGTGGAACACCTACCCCGTGACTCCTGTCCTGCTGTTGCCTCTGCTGGACAGCCCTCCATCTAAGCACCACATGCTCTGTCTGAGAAAAGCACCGAGGAGGGTCTCTACCCAGCCCACTGCTGCCAAGACAGCCTGGGAGTGGCCACTGCTGCAGTCGGCATAGCCATCACCTAGATCCCAACAGATCCTGCGAGGGGTAGCTGCTGTGGTTTCTGCCATCAAGGCCTCCTGCTTCTGCATGGGCAGGTTCTATGTCCACGGGTTCAACCAAGAAAGTGGAAACACATCCAGGGGAAGTTGCACGTGTATGCTGACTGTGCACAGTTTCCTGAACGAGCAGTGACCTGTGCACACTGCTTGCTTTGGCTCAAGTGTGGGAAGACCAGCGAGGGTTGACATCTCGGTTGTTGGTGTCTATGGGACATCCCAGAGCTGTGTGCTACCCCCAAATCCTGGCATACACACACTTATATAAATGCCAGCCAGTCTCAATAGTTCTTAATAAGAAGCTCAAGAGAGTCAGGTGTGGTGATGCATACCTGTGATCCTAGCACTTGGGAGGCTGAGGCAAGAGGATTGTGAGTTCTGGGCCAGCCCGGGCTACACAGCAAGGCTCTGTGTCCCTGAAAACAAGCAGATAGGAAATCCAGGCAAATGGCCTCAGTCAAAAGACCCTAACACAGAAGGAATGGCCAAGATGGCCATTTCTTGGGGGTGGGGACACCTCAGTTGGGCTCTGTAGGATGAATAGGAGCTGGTAGGCAGGCAGATAGATATTAGGCCTTCCTGATCCATTGTGGCTTGGGAGAGACCTGGGAGATTTCCTATGTGGCTATGGAGGAAAGTCCTACCTCGGACTTCTGGGGAAGCTCCCTGTACCAGGAGAGCTTAGCTTTTCGTGGTTGACAGAGAGCCAAATGGCTAGGAAGAGTTTGACCTCTTAGAGACTCATTTTTCCTCATCTGTAAAGCGGGGGCTTCCAACAACTGCCTTGGTGGTCAGTGGAGAACAGGCTACCCCACTTTGATCTTTTGGCCTCGCTTGGCTGGGGTGGGGCTGGCTCAGTGGAAATCAAACATGGCATTTCTCATGATGCCCTGAGCCTTCCCAGGGACCACAGGATGGAGACCAATCCGTATCACTCCAGGGAAACTGAGTCATGGACAGGCGAAGCCATGGCAGCTGGAGGGGGAGCTGGCCTTGTTCCCTGAGCCTCTGTGGGTGCCTGTACTGACGTCTATGCTCTCTCTTCTCACATTATAATCACACTTTCCCTTTTCCCCGGCTCTTTCCATTTCTACCACAGACTCCATGAAATCCAGGGTGGAGACAGGGGGATGGCCCTGACTCCTACAGTGACTTTCCCTGCTTGTATCTGGGACATCATCCTGTGTCCCAGATATGCAATAGCACTCTCTGGAAACACCATTGCCTGGTGCCTCAGAACATCAGGGCAGATAAAACCGGATTCCAGCCCCACCGACGCTTCTACTTTGTGGTGTGATCTGAGACAAATGACTTCTCCGAGCCTCAGTTTCCCTCTTTTAGGACCGAGTAGAATAAACCCACTTCCCTGCTAAGGCTGGAGTGGAGAGTCGGTGAGGCAGAAACTCTGGGCCTTGGATACATGAACCATAAGGAGTCCCTGAACCCTCTGGGTCCCCTATCCCGAGCCCCTGACCTCTGGGTGCAGGGACAGGGTGGAGATTCCAAGAGTGGCCCGTGGCTGCCCGTGCAAGGTGTCAGGCGGCGGGTGATGGATCGACCTGGACACACTCCACAATAGCACACAGACACTCTATTAGCCGGTGATTGTCTGCCTGGCGGCCCCGGTCCAGCCACACTGCCACACATAATGGCCCAGAACAAAGATGGCAGCTGCTTTGTGGAGGGACAGATTTGTGGCAAGTTGAGATAAAATAATGAGGAAGGGGAAAGAAGAGAGATGTGAGGTGCGGGGACAGGAGGTGAGGTGGGGGTGGGGGACATGAAAGGAAGAAGGGGCTGGGAAGAGATGGAGGGAGGACAAGGGGAGCGGCAGGATAGAGGCAGGGGCTCCGGAGAATTCTAGGTGCTTTGTCCTCCCATCTCTTGGTGTCAGGAGAAGCAGCCCTGGTGGCTTAGGCTGAGCTGATATTCGATGCCCTTGATGTGACAAACAGCCTTGAGTCTGCTCCTTGCCTAGCTCTTTGGTGGAGGGTGGGGTCTGGACCATGAGCATCTGATAGAGGTCAGCTCTAAGCTGTAAGGTTGAGGGTGAAGGACAGGGGAAGAGTCTCCTCCAGGCTTTAGCAGCTCCTGTGTATGAATTTCCCAAGACCCTTGGCCAGCAGCCTCTAGTGACGTTTCGTTGGCCATTCTTACTGCAAGGAAAGCGAAGAAGGGTGTCCTCCTGGGTCCCAGCGCTGCCTGGGATAAAATTCCAGGATTGAAACCAGGTGTGGCGGTGTCATCTGCACACCCAGCCTTTGGGAGGCTGAGGCAGGACGGTTTGGAAATGAGAGGCCAGCCTGGGTTATTGAGTGAGGTCAAGGAAGAGAGAGGGAGAGAAGAAAGGAAGGAAAGACAGATGAGCTGGGACTGGTGGTTCAAGCCTATAATCTCAGCTGCTCAGAAGGCTAAGGCAGGAAGATGGCAGGTGTGAAGCCAGCCTGGGCAACTTAGTAAAACCCTGCCTTAAAATAAGGTTGCGTGTGGTGGCACCTTTAACCCCAGCACTCGGGAGACAGAGGCAGGTGGGTCTCTGTGAGTTTGAGGCCAGCCTGGTCTACATAGGCAGGCCCAGGATGACCAGGGCTGCATAGATGAGGCTAGCCCTTGCTTAGCATGTGAGGATGCCCTGGGCTCCAACCCCAGCTCTGAATGGCGAGGAGGCAGCATGAGCCTATTCTACAGAAGACACTGAGGGTCTGAGAGGCCTCATGGCCAGGACAGAACTTGAACTCAGCTCTGGGACCCAGATTTTCTGCTGGACATTTCTTCTCTTTACCCACAAAACTTCCAGGGTGGGGCTGGGTGTCAGTAGTCCTGACAGGGTGTTTGTTGCGGGGGCAGTGGTGGGCACTAAAGAGAGGGACAAGTTCTGGTCCAGCTCCCTTCTGCAGAGAGCACCCTCCCCGCAGCTCTCTCCCTCCTCCTCATGACTGTAATGATGTCCCTTCCTCTGGGAAGCCTTCCCAGCTTTTTCCGGGGACAGCAGGAGCCCTGCAGAGAGGTTACACGTGCCATTGCAAACTGGCCATCCCATGTCCTTCAGTGTCCCCCGTGCCCAGTCCGGCTATATGTTACGGACCTGCAGGAGCGGAGCAGGATACCTGCCCCTGGTGACTGAGGGACACTCGGTAGTTTCTCATGCCAATTGCAGCTGGAAGGCAGGCCTCGTGGATACAAATGCCATCTGCATGGGAGACCTAGGGCAGATTTCTCCACTTAACTGGCCTCAGTTTCCCCTGGTGGCCAGTGCAGGGGCAGTTGTCCAGACGGTCACAGCTCAAGTAGCACTCTAGTGCCAACTGCAGTACATGGCTGGCCCTATAGTGAATCCTCAGAGAGACCTGTCACCAAACCGTCTGTGCCCGCCATGGCGTTCGGTGGGGCTAGAAACTTCACAGGGCTGCACACGGAGGTGAACATGAACTGGTACCCACGGTCTTAAAAAGACCCAGATGAAACGAGTGTGTGTGCACATGCATACAGGGCAGTCCAGAGTCGCCCACCTTTACCCTAGAACTTCCCAATTTGGCTGCACCATCTGGCTACTGAACTGGCAGGCATCTACCTGCCTCAGTTTCTGCCTCTCTGGAGCTGGGATTACAACAGGTTCACTACACCATGCCTGGCCTTTTCTGCTTTTTAAAGTGTGTTCTGGGAATTGAACCCCGACCCTTGTGCTTGCAAGGCAAACACTTTACTGACTGAGCTACCTCCCGAGCCCCAAATTAACTGTAATAGCGTTCTTTACCTCTGAATAACCAATGTAGTCTTGTTTGCACCCATCACAAAGCTACATAATCTAATTCAGTTGTGTGCCCTTTTGAGTCTTTGAGAACCAGTAGGCATTTAGAGTCCATCAACACAGAGGGAGTGCCCAGCGCCATGAAGCCACATGACAGAGGGCTACCCTACTGACCTGACAGGTGCAGGGCTAAGCAGAACCGACCTGGGCCATGAATTGATGTTTGGAGGATTTGGGCTGGAGAGATGACTCAGTGTTTAAAACAACTTACCGCTCTTGCTGGGACCCAGGTTCAGTTCCCAACACCCACACTGGAGGGTCACAGCCTCCTTTAACTCCAGAGAATCCAACGCCCTCTGCTGGATTCCGCAGGCAACTGCACTCCTGTGTGCACACACCCACCTACATATAACCCAACAAAGATAAAAATCTTTAAATATGCATATAGTTTTTGCTGGGGCTGGGAGAAGGATCATCAACAGCCAGATGTACAAGATAAGGACCTGAGCTTTACCCCAAGCCCATGTTTAAAAAAAAAAATCAGGTGTTGTGGGACCTGCCTGTAATGTGAGACAGAGGCACATGGGTCTCATTAGCTTGCTGGCTAGCCCACCTAGGACCAGCAAGCCTGGGCTTCGGTGAGAGATCCTGTCTCAAAAAGGAAAGAGCCTGATGCCTGTGGAGCGACCTCCAAGAGTGACCTCGGGCCTCCACACACCTGTGCACACGCAGGCGCGTGCACCTGAACACAAACTGCATCCTTGCACTAGCACACACAAAAATATTTTGTTATTGTCCATTGGTCTGTAGCCCAGGCTGGCCTCAAACTCCTGGCAATCCTCCTGCTTCTTGCGAATGCTGGGATTTGCAGCCACCCGCTACCATGGCTCACTTGAAAAAAAAAAATTGTTTCAGCCACAGGGAGCTAGGCCCTCGTTATGTAAGCTAGTCTATGTTTGCATTTTAACTGTTGACCCAGAAAAGTCTTTGAAGGAACCCTAAATTGTGTGGGTGACTTCCTTGAGCCAGAGGACCCTATCAATGGGGATCTCATCCGAGAGAAACTGGGGTGTCTTTGTCACCCCTCACCCTCGCCCACCACCCTCCTCCTCTCTGGAAAGAGAGAGAGAACTCAGAACGCTGTGAAATTTGCCACTGTGAGAACAGTTAATTTTTCACACCCAGACGAACTGGCTGGGTTTGTTAAAGCCCAAGATAATCAAATAATCATTGTAACTCATGTCCGCCCTCCTGTCTTTCGCTCTTTGTACCATTAATGTCCCAGCGGGGGGCGGCTCTGGGTTAGTTCAGACGTAGCCTATTTAGATAACCTTCCGGTTGGTCTTCTGAGAACAAAACCCCCCTCCCGGAGCATCTTACAACAAATGAACCAACCGGCTCTAATCTGCTTATCGCTGTCACCTCTGCTCCAGGCCCGCGCATCTCCAGGGCCTGCGGGGCGGACAGAGCCAGAGATTTATACAGGATATATTTCTGTTTCGAGTGATGCATATATGTATCCGCATGAATCTGCAAAAGGAGACGCTAAGCCAGAGTCGCAGGCGTCTGCCTCTCCCCTGCAAAGAGTCTGGGGGGGGGGCTTGGGTTGGGGTCTGGCATGGGAATACTGAAGGGGTCACCGCCTGGGCATTGGCACTGAGGTTCCCACAATTGTGTCTCTCCTAGGCTCCTGTATTCACAGTCCTTCCCTGTCTTGTCTTTTCTTGCTTTTTAAGATTTGTTTTTTAAAAACAAAAACAAAAACAATTTTGCTTGCTATTTCTCTCTCCTCTCCCATCTCTTTCTCCCTGACTCCCCCGGCCGCTCCCTGTCTCTCTTCTGACTTCCTTTCTAGCTTCAGTATTCTTCCCTCCCTTCTTCTCCCTTCCCCTCCCTTCCCTCCCTCCCTTCTCCTCCCTTCCCCTCCCTTCCTTCTCCTCCCTTCCCCTCCCTTCCCTCCCTCCCTTCTCCTCCCTTCTCCTCCCTTCCCCTCCCTTCCCTCCCTCCCTTCTCCTCCCTTCTCCTCCCTTCCCCTCCCTTCCCCTCCCTTCCCCTCCCTTCCCCTCCCTTCCCCTCCCTTCCCCTCCCTTCTCCTCCAATTTCTTTCCCCCTTTGGTCCGCTCTTTTCCTCCCCTCTCCACCCCACTCTGTCCCAGCCTCTCTCCTCTTAATTCCTCCTTCTCTCCCGTTCCACTTTCCCCTTACAGCCCCCTTCCCCTGCCTACGTCCTCCCCATCCCACGTCCTCCCATTTCTCCTTCCCACACCACCTGGCCCCTCTCCCATCTTCCCTGCTCTTCACCCTCCTTCACCTCCTTCCCCATCATCCAGTCACCCTCCCTCCTGCTTCAGCTTTAATTTCTGATGAATGTGTTCTGGGGGTGGGGTGGGGGGATCTTCACGATAAATCACTTCTCCGTGGGAATAGCTAATCTGCAGGCACCGGCCACTGTCTCCAGCGCTTAGCCGCACGTGTTAGACAGCGATATGGTGGTGACGCGGAAACCGCCCATCAGAGAGGCAGGGAGGGGATTTTTGAACTTCAATGCTCAGAAAGAAAAATAGGGAGGGCAAAGATAAGATCCCACAAAGCCTCGGCCCCAAACTGGGAGCTGCATCAGGACTGCGGGGGGGGGGGGCATGCGGAGGGCGACAGGGACCAGGCTCCACCTTCATGCCTGACCCCCGTGGGGCTCCCCTGCACCCCTCTCTTGCACGCTGCGGTAGGATGCAGGTCTAAAGATGGACCTGTGGGTGGCATGGATCTCAGCTGCTACCACTCAGCTGGGTTCATCTGGCAAGAAACTTTGTTGCTTGTGCCTCAGTTTCCCCGCCTGCATCCCAGGACTGTGAGCAACTTGAATGGGATGGCAGATTCCTTGTAGAATGGTTTCTGGGGGTGGATGTAGGATCTGCAGCTTGCCCTCCCTTGCTGGGGACCCCTGGAGCTCCTCCTACCCCTGGAGCTCCTCCCACCCCTGGAGCTCCCCTCCCGCGGCAGACTACTGTAACACACTATAGTAATGGCGAGGCCCATTCCCTCCATCTGGGCATGCGCCTTCCCTGGAGAAGTCTGATCTTCACGTGGCTTATATCTATTTGCTTTCAGTCTATTTCTTCGCCTTTGTGCCTGGATGTCTAGCGATCACGCCAGGGCCCCCCTGCTGCCGAGCACGGTGCTGGACAGAGGATAACCTGGTCCAGAAAGTCCAGACAGGAGCCTAGGGCCTCTGAGGAGTCCAAGATGCAGGGGTCCCATGTCTGGACATTGGGATACTCCTGGGAGCAGACATCCCCAGTTGGAGCTGTCCGTACTGACCTGGCTTGGCTGTGAGGCATGGAGCCACTAGTTGACTGGAGGCAACCAAGCTCAATGCCCTAACAGACTCTATTCTGAGGTCTCACTGCTTGGGGTTGGAAACCTAGCTCTACCACGTGATTGAAGAGAAGACCCACAAGCCTGTGCCTCGGTCTCCCTGGCTGTAAGATGGGGAAGTGGATTTGAGTCTATGCCAAAGGCCCCACAGTTTGGGCTCTCTCTCTCTCTCTCTCTCTCTCTCTCTCTCTCTCTCTCTCTCTCTCTCTCGGTTTTTTTGAGACAGGGTTTCTTTGTAGCTTTTGAGTCTGTCCTGGAACTAGCTCTTGTAGCCCAGGCTGGCCTTGAACTCACAGAGATCCACCTGCCTCTACCTCCCGAGTGCTGGGATTAAAAGCCTGTGCCACCATTGCCCGGCTGTGTTTGGGCTTCTCAATAAGCCACAGCACCTATCACTTCCTGTGTATCTTCTGCCCGTTGCTCTCCCAGGGCTGACAGAGGAGGGCAGTGGCTGAAGTTCGCCTTCAGGGTGTCTCACCCCTGCGTCTGGCTCACCTTCAGGGTGTCTCACCCCTGCATCTCTCCCACTCTCTCTCTCTGATCTTGGGTCTACTCAGCCTCTGTTTTTAGTTTTTGCACCTGAAGACACATTTGATTAGGGCAGAGGGATGCACACAGTGGTCACAGTTCTGGGGCTGGAGTACTAATGGGAGAAGGGATGGCACAGGCCCTGGCTCCAGATCTCAGCACCGTCTCTTGCTACCTGGGCACCCTTAGGAAATTTACTTCCACATCTTATCTATGGGATGTGTCTGCCTCTCTGGGCTTCCAGGCTGGGCTTCCTCAGCTGCAGTTGCTGATCAAGGAACAGATAGGCAGAGACCAAGTCTTGGGCTTGCTCCATCTCCTTCAGAGGTGAGGGCTGGATGCCTGAGCCAAGTTACTAAACGGTGTGGTTGACTGACGGTTTTACAGCCATGCAAATAGCCATGAGCTAAAGAGGCTGCAACTGAGACACCATACAGACACCATACACTGAGTGACCATACAGGTGGTCTGAGGGTGACGGTTCTCAGACATGCTGAGAACATCCTACCTCAGTAGAGGGCTGCCAATAGTCACGGGTGTGAGCTTACCCCAGTCAAGCATCCCCGAGTTTGTGCCCCAGGAGCAACTTGTAACCAATGGCTGTTGGGAAGGGGGGGGGGGTCCGTAGACGAAGACCCAAACGTTCCCTGTCCCCTGGCTGTTCCCTGTCCACTGTCCCCAGACTGTTCCCTGTCCCCTGGCTGTTCCCTGTCCTCAGGCTGTTCCCACAATTGTGCCCCAGTGGCACTGATATCGAGGGGCCCATAGATATCTGCTCCCCAAACACCCTGCAGTGGTTTCTTCTGTGCGTCCCTCTGGCAAACCCATTCCTTAGCAAAGCTCTCTTTCTACCATTTTATGTTGAAAAGGAGAAGCTCCAGAGGATAGAGGCTCAGGGTCACGGCTTGGGGTTAGACTGTCTGGCATTCAGGGATCCCTGAGTTTTGTCTCCAGCACCTCATAACACTAAGAGCACACCAGTAATCCCAGCACTCTAGAGACACAAGCGGAAGGGTCAGGCGTTGAAAGATATCCGAGACTACATACCAAGTCTGAGACCAGCCTGGGCTACATGAGACTGTAAGGTGTGTTCACCTGAGATGGGGAGCAAGGGATTTTCGGGAGGTGGGGATGTTGAGAAGAGATGTGATTGGTGGGTAACAGTGTGCCAAGCCAATTTCTGCTACTGAAACAAAACGCCCGAGCTTTTCAACTTAAAGAGAAGGAAGGTTATTTTGGTTTGCGATTTCAGCCTCTGATGGTCCTGATACATCTGAATTGTGACAGCAGAAAGTAGCAGGAGCATACGGTGGAACAGTCAGAGAAACAAACAGAGGAAGAAGTGGTCATGGTATTAACAGCCCCTTCCAGGGTGCGCCACCGTGATGTAACCTCTTCCAGTTAGGTACCAAGCAAGCCTCTACACATGGGGCTTGGGAGGGCAGTGGAGATCTGAGATCCAGCAAACAGTTTTTAAATAAGTAGGGCAAGGGGTATGCCAGGCAGGGAATGGACGAGTGGGAGTAGTGTGTGATTCAGGAAGTCACACTTATGTCTGAGGCTCAACTTCTCTGTTTGTCAAAGGGTTCAAAGTGACATGTGCCCTCCTATCAACACTGAAGAACAGGATCCAGGAGCAGAGGCTCAAAAGCTGACCATGGGGGGCTGGAGAGATGACTCAGTGGTTCAGAGCATTGCCTGCTCTTCCAGAGGTCTTGAGTTCAATTCCCAGCATCCACATGGTGACTTACAACCATCTGTAATGAGGTCTGGTGCCCTCTTCTGGTCTGCAGGCACACATACAGGCAGAACACTGCATACATAATAATTTTTTAAAGAAACATCTATTTTTTGAAAAAAAAAGTGACAATGGGGGTTAGGGACAAATTTTAGGTAAGATTTAAACAAACAAACAAACGAGTTTTGAGGCAGGTGGATGAGTCCACCAGGAAAACACTTAGGGATGAGCAGGACAAAAAGAGGCGGCAGCAGGTGCCAAGGTCCTGAGAGACAGGGGACTTCCTGAGATAGATCCAGGAGGGTGGAGGAGGCTGGGCCACAGCTGGCAAGTAGAGTGGGGTGTTGGGGATCGAAATGAACTCCTCATGCGTCTGTGGCAATTATGTTACTGACAGAGACGTCTCCAAAGCTCTGAGTTAAACTTTTAACCAGCATTAACCAGGGCTCAGAGGAGAGATCAAAGTTGGCATGATTCATAGCTCTGGGGTCATTCAGGGCTCTGTTTGGGAAAGGGCCCTGCAAAGGGCAGAGAGGAAAGCAGGCATGACAGACAGGCGCCCTCCACACTCTGAGGCAACAGGGCTGCGCCCTGTGCCTGGTTCCCAAGCCGGGTGCTGCCAAGCCAGGGATGGAGGTTCTGAAAATGGGTGGGCAGGAACAGCGGGTGAAGTGCAATTAAGGCCCAGGCTTCAGAAACACACTAATAAGAGAATGTGGGCCGCGGCAGCAGCCTGGCAATTTAAATGATAGCCAGCCCGAGAATGGAGCGTCTAAATGTTCTCTTCCTGAGATTTATGTCCGCATAGACCTGCCTTGTTCATTTCTCCAGTTAAGCAGCTACTCATTGGCCCCACCTCCCAGCCGCTCTCTGCTAGAGGAGATGGGGACTCTGCTCGCTGCTGGGGACATCTCCGAGGAGGGCTGAGCAGAGAGGATTTGTGACCTCAGCCATTTGTTCCTGGCGGTGCTGGAGGCCGACTGTGCACCTCGCACCCCAGATAACTATTTCGGGGATGTGAATGGCAGCGACTATGGCTCAGTGTGGTGCCCATCCAGCAACCCTACATCAGACCAGGCAAGAGGCCTGATTGAGCATTTAAGGTGAGTCTTGTCTTCATAGTGAGATCCTGACTTACACAGCAAAATTACAAGTTATGAACAAAAAGATGAACTACAGGGGCTGGAGAGACGGCTCAGCAGAGGACTGCTCTTGCAGAGGACCTGGGTTCTGTTCCTGGCACCCACATCATGATGGTTGGCAATCATCTGTAACTCCAGTTCCAGGGAATCTGACGCCCTCTTCTGGCCTTCACAGGCTCTGCACATACACGGCACACAAACATACATGCAGGCAAAACACATAATACACATAAAATAAAGCAAATCAATGAAAAATGTGTTTAAAGAAAAACAGTCAAGAATTGCTAATGAGGGTGTGCAGAAAGGAGAATTCTTTGTGTGAGGGGATTTGAGACAGTTTCTCTGTGTAGCTTTGGAGTCTGGAACTCGCTCTGTAGACCAGGTTGGCCTTGAACTCACAGAGATCAGCCTGCCTCTGCCTCCCTGGGATTAAAGGCGTGTACTGGGATTAAAGGCATGCGCCGCCACCACCCAGAGAAAGGAGAACTCTTTCTTTCTTTCTTTTTTTTTTATTTTTAATTAAAAATTTCCACCTCCTCCCCTCCTCCTATTTCCTTCCCCCTCCCCCTACCACCCTCTCCAGTCCAAAGAGCAGTCAGGGTTCCCTGCCCTGTGGGAAGTCCAAGGTCCTCCCCACTCCATCCAGGTCTAGGAAGGTGAGCATCCAAACAGGCTAGGTTCCCACAAAGCCAGTACATGCAGTAGGATCAAAACCCAGTGCCATTGTCCTTGGCTTCTCAGCCAGCCCTCCTGTCAGCCACATTCAGAGAGTCCAGTTTGATCACATGCTCCATCAGTCCCAGTCCAGCTGGCCTTGGTGAGCTCCTGTTAGATCAGCCCAACTGTCACAGTGGGTGGGCACACCCCTCGCGGTCCTGACTTCCTTGCTCATGTTCCCCCTCCTTGTGCTCCTCATTTGGACCTTGGGAGCTCAGTCCAGTGCTCCAGTGTGGGTCTCTGTCTGGTGGACAGCTCCTGAAGTCAATGCAGAGGCTCCTCTAAATATGGAAAATGGGCCAACCGTGTGACTCAGCTGAGCATCTACACAAAGGCCTCCAAACTGCCCAGACCAATCACAGACATTCTCGCTCATCAATGGTCCCTGAAACACTACACACAAGAGCAGAGTGACATCACAGAACCAACCCAGATGCCTGCCAGCAGAGGAGTGGGTAAGAAAATGGGGTTCATAGGCATAAAAGACTTCTGCTGTCGTGAAAGACAAAGCGGGGTTATCTGCAGAAAGATGGGTGCAACTGGAGATAACTGGACTAAGAAAATTAACTCGTGTTTGTGTAGATGACAAGAAACTACAAGCAAAACCATCCAGGGGGATGCAGGAGACTCACGGAACGGGGCGGAGGATGCGGCAGGGGATGTGCCCAACCTAACGGTGTCTGACTGTCTGAGAAAGCTCTTAGGAAGCCCAGCACCACAAACAAGGAACCCATATCATTGCGTAAGAACACTATTTTCTGACAAAAATGTTCTTATAATTTTAAATTAAAAATCAATGCTTGTATGGGTCCATATGAGGACCTTCCTGGTGCATATGAGGAAACTGAGGCATGGAGCAGAGAAGAGCATGTTCAAGATTACCAGGCTTGGGGAAGCCAGGTCCTCTATTGTGAAGCCAGGGCTTGCTGGTGACTTGAGAGTCCTTTAATGTAACTCCTTCCCTTGTCTCTCCCTCCCTCCTTCTCCCCCTCCCTCCTTCCCTCCTTCCTCTTCTCCCTCCTTTCTCCCTTCCCTCCCTCCCTCCCTCTCTCCCTCCCCCTTCCTCCCTCCTCTCTTCCCTCCTTTCTCCCCTTTCTTCCTCCTCCCCTCCCTCCTTCCTCTGTTCCCTTCCTTTCTATCTGAGACAGGGTCTTATATCCCCCAGGTTGGGCATGAACTTGCTACTGGTTGAGGGTGACCTTGAACTCCTGATCCTCCTGCCTCCCCCCCCCCCCCGCCAAGTCCTGGTACTGCAGCCAACACCACCACACATTTAGGCTGGCACTCTACCACTGGAGCCCAGCGTCAGCCCCTTTGATAGTTTCTCATTCACTCCTGACTCCCACCGAGAGTTACACACCCTTAGAATTTATTTGAAGTCCTGTGCACACACCCACCACCTCATCCAGACTTCAACCTGGCCAGGCTCAATGAGCCAAGAGGACTAGAGCATGCTGGGCAGTGGTGTACATGCCTCTAATCCCAGCACTTTTGAAACCCTGTCTTGGAGAGAGAGAGAGAGAGAGAGAGAGAGAGAGAGAGAGAGAGAGAGAGAGAGATTGACTAAACTCACCATTTTTAAAGACTCTTGGGAACAGCAGTATACACAAAACATCCTTTTTCCAGACATGGAAAGTAACAGAACCACCAAACACAGTGAGAGAAAATGCTGATGTTACATTTACAGAAGATGAAACTGACAATGGTCTCCATGAAGCCCTTGCCAGCTCTCTATTTAAAAATCTAAACAAACACAGAGAGCCATACCTTAGCAGTTTCACACAAGGACTCAGGGGAAACAGTTGCTCGATGATCTTCACAAGAGCATTCTTGGATTCTTTATTCCTAGAAGAAAACCACCCAAAATGTCAACAAGGGTAATAGGCAATAAAGAATATGCTGGAGTGAAGATCCATGAACACAATAATACAGCATGGGCGAGTTCCAGTGGCCTAATAGCAAATAAAATCAAATAAAAAGTTAAATATTTCTCTATCCACTGAGGAATGGGTACATAAAAATGTGGTATGTCCATTCAGTGGAAAATTACACAGCTAAAAAGAAACAAAAGGTTGCTAGTCCCTGCTACACGACAAGCCATGTAAGAACATGGTAATGGAAAGAACCAGATACAAGAGATGAATTTTGTGGCTCCCCTGACATGAAACACCCAGATGAGGCAAACCCACAAAGCCGACCTTGGGTAGCCAATGACTTGGGACATGGGTGTCAGGTATTGGGGTGATGGCAGAGGAACAAGCATCCTTTTGAGATGGTGAGATGTAGTACAGCTTCTTGGGGGGTGGCTTCATAGCATTGTGACTGCGTTAAAGGCAGGCTGAAGTTTATGATTTGAAGAACCACCCTCAGGGGCACAGGGCTCAGAGAGTGGGCACTCTGGGGGGAGAGGCAAGGGAGGCAGGGACTGGAAACAGACCATGTTTCACCCTGGGTGGGGAGTGTTTGAAAGTACCTGAGCTGTGTGTGTAAAGACTTGCGTGCCTTAGTATGTGTGTGTGTTACACTTCTGTGTAAAAAGAAGGAAGAAGAGGGAGAGGTGGAAGGGGAGGAGGACATGGCAGAGGGGGAGGAGAAGGAAGAGGAGGCAAGGAAGAAAGAGACTATAGGAGGTGGGAGGAGGTACTTCCTGAGGGCTGGGCCCTGGGCTCAACACTTCTTTCTTGTTCACAAGTCTTCTGGGCTAGGGCTGTAATCACATTTTTCTGAGGATATGGAAAATTGGGAAGTTGGGTACCCATCGGCTCTCCTGGCTTTTCAGAGCTGGATCTGAGCAGCCTGGACCCCTGGATGCTTCTGTCACTGCTACAAGGGCCCTGCCAGGATCTCTGAATTTCCCTTGGAGAATGAAGCTCGTTACTACCGCAGATGATTGGTCCCTGTGTTGGACAATGAGTGTCCCCTTAGCCACCATGAGACTTGGGCTGATAACTTCTGGGACTCCTCTTGTTTATTTTAGTTTAGGATAAGTTCTCACAGTGTAGCCCAGGCTGGCCTTGAACTCACGACCCTCTATCCTCAGCCTTCTAACAAATGTGGGCCAGTAGACCTGGCCCTGATGCTCACGTGGTTACCAACTCTACCTACCACATGCCTCTGCCTAGACCTCCTAGGCCCTTTGCTGGAGCAAACTGTCCCTATGGCCTCTCTAGACTTTTTTTCTAGGGAGGGGGTGCGTCACAGCAGAGCTTTGCCCGCCACACCTGGAGATGCCCCCCCCCCCCCCAGGCCTTTCTGTCATCACAGGGACATTGAGGAGGAAGCTGGCCTGTTCACTCAGTGACAGATCAAAAGGTCAACTGTGGGGCCTGAGCCACAGAACATGGCACTGTCATAGCAGAAGCAGATGGCACGGGAGACCTTGAGATCTTGCCTGTGTAGTCCTGGCTCCATCACTAGCCCAGGATCTGTGTGGAGCTGTGACCAGCGACCAGGGACCAGAGAGCATTTTCTAAGGAAGGACAGGAGTCAGGGCCACTGGGCAGAAGTGGCTCTGCCTTCATGGTTACCGGGATGATAGAACTGTGGGCAGAGGCCTTCCCTGGCATTCCCTGTGATGCAAGTCTCAGAGACTTGGCATCTGCAATCGGCACTCCTGTCTTTCTGAATCCTCCTCTGCACCGTCCCCCAACCCCTGTGCCCAGCCTGCCTTACCCTGTTTCTTAACCCTAACTCCTGAAGAGGGCGACCCCCACCCCACTCCTCCCTCCCAGAGCCCCACAGCCTCATGCCTGCTCGCAGGATCCGTTCCGCCCCTCCGGACACGGGCAGCTCCTTCCACCCACGCTGCCTCTGGTAGGTTTGGGGAACAGCTGCCAGCAGCCGAGTCTAATGACTGCCTGGAGAGTCGTTAGCAGATAATTAATATTTGTAGCACAGAGCCGGCTGCTAAGCTGTTCCAGCGAGCGCTTGGGCCGGCTCGCGAAGAGTAGGGTCTGCAGCCCAGCCTCACCGGAGACCTGGAGACCTCGGACCCTGAAGGCATCACACCCTCGGGGCGGGAGGAAGATGCAGAGGGGACCCTGGGGTCTGTCCTCAGGGAAGGGCTCTGCTTCCACCCAGATGCCAGAGTCAGGGGCCTCTGAAGGCCACCAGGTTGGATACCTCATCACACGCGGTCAAAGGAGGGCATCAGGGCCAGGGCTCAAGGTGGCCTCAGCCCCTCCCTGCACCTGAGGCCAGCTGGCCTTTGGCAGTTGCCATGGTGATGGTTGGCCCCAGCAGCTGGGCAAGAACGTTATGACAACCGCATCAGCAACAGAAGCAGGTGTGTGTGTGTGTGTGTGTGTGTGTGTGTGTGTAGAGAGAGAGAGAGATCTCCTTAGCCAGCACCTGACGCACCTCACATGCAGATGCTCACAGAACAACACACTAGTCAGAGCCTCAGTTTCCATGTCTCTAAAATGGACTAGTTACACCTAGAGGGGTATGTGGTCATGGCCGCACCAAGTTCCCTTTGGGAACAGAGACCTGTGGCTTTTGGGCACCAAATCCTAGAGATTTAACAAGGAAGAGGCTTCTGTAGTGTGGACTCACATCAAGGACCTGCCCTTTGTGACACCCCTCCCTGTCCACCTGCTGTCTCTTATCAATTATACCCTATTCATATAATAGTGGCCTTATCATCCCCACTCTACAGATTAGGAAACTGAGGCCAAGAGGCTCCCAAAGTCACACAACAAAGGCATTGAAGACTTGAAGTTCACACCACTGAGTCCCTGTGTCTCTCAACAGCAGGATTTTAAATTACTTTGGGTTTCCTAGGTAGTCCTGTATTCAAACCCCGGCTCTTCTAGGCCCACGTAATGTGTAGATCTTGGGTTAAAGATGCCCCTGGAAGCTGGGTGGTGGTGGTGGCACACACCTTTAATCCCAGGACTCGCGAGGCAAAGACAGCCAGATATCTGCCTGTCTCTGCCTCTGCCTCTGCCTCCCGAGTGCTGGGATTAAAGGCATGCGCCACCACTGCCTGGCGGGTTCTTGTGCTTTTTAATGCCAGCGCATTGTTGAGGAGACATCTCCCCAGTCCTGTGTGTCTTGGACTGCCACAGGGACGGAGCCAGCCCTGCCCCTGTGGTGTTTGGTAAATAGGAAACTGCTTTCATCGCCAGCCTTCCATTTTCTCTGAGGTTGGAGCTAGAGCCCCCAGCCTCAGCTCAGGCACTCTTCACTGTGGGGTGAAGTACCCCGAGTCTTTGCCATTTTGGGATTCAGGCTGGCTCACGTGGCAGGGGAGAGCCTGATCCGGTGGGTGGTGCCAGGAGACCCTCAGCTTGCTTCCTAATCAGCCTGCCAGGCCATGCAGCATTAGGCCGGCTGTGTGAGCGTGGAGCGGGCTGAGGGAGGGCCCTTCCCTGGGAGGCCGCCTTCTGTCGCTAGACAAACAAACACACAGCACCCAGGCTCACTCGGAGCGAGGCATTAAATACAAGCACACAGTGGAGTCCTGAGGCTGAGGCAGAAGGAAGGGCACTTCCTCAGGCTTCCTTGGCTCGAGCTGGTCACACACAACACTGTTCAAGAGGCCACTCACGTCCCCCAGTGCCTGCAGCTGCAGCCGATCCAGCTGTGCTGCAGAAGTAACTATAAGGCTTCTGGGGTTTCGTCAATCTGCCACTGCCCAATTGGAGGACGGATAGGGCCCCCAAAGGAATCTTGGTGGTCGCTGTTTTCTAAGGAGCATCTCCAGGCACGGTAGTGTCTTTTCCCTCGTTCCCTTCACACACGCCCCTCATCCGGGTCCTAATAAGCCCCTACCGTTACACCAGATTCATTACTGCCTAGGCTTGGGAGACAGTGCCATGTATGAGCACTATGTGTCTATGGCGTGCATGACCCTGGACAAGTATCCACACTTCTCTGAACCTCTCCCATCTTCCCTTTATGAAAAGCAGGTTACAGCATCTCCTCATTGGGACATTACAGGGGGCTCAAGACTGGTAAAAGCCCAGGCTCACAAATGGACCTCACCGATAGCGTGGGAACCGTCATTGGTTTTAACCAGTCTGTCTTGCTTACAGGACTCTTTCCAAATCTGGCCAAAGGGTCATAGCACCTCCTTCCCTAAAGGTTGATAAAGAGAACAAGTTGTGTCTGGGGAAATGGCTGAGCCAAGGTGAGCTGGATCCAGCGAGCCTGGTGCCCTGCAATCAACGTAGCTGCAGTACTGGGGTGGTGTTGGGGGCGGGGATGGAACTGTCAGTCTGGTCTAACTGCTGAGCTCCAGGCTAACAAGACACAGTGTCTCAAAGAAGGTGATAGCACCTGGAGGTTGGCACCCGAGGTTGTCCTCTGGCCCGTTAGCTATCGGGGGCACCCAACACACGTGTGCCCATTGTCTTATGGTTTCTATTGCTGTAATAAATCCTCATGACCTAAAGCAATGTAGGGAAAGGGTTTATTTCAGCTTCCAGCTCTCACATCTCAGTCCATCCATCCAGGGAAGTCGGGGCAGGAACTCAAGGCGGGAATTGAGGCAGAAGCCAAGGAGGAAAGCTGCTTACTGCCTTGCTCCCTGTGACCTCTGCTTCAGTTCCTGCCTCCAGGTCCACGCTGGCATTTCCTTCCCTGATGGACAGGGCCATGGAAGTAAAAGTCAAATTAACCTTTCCTTTCCAAATTGCTTTTGGTCATGGTGTTTCATCATAGCAATAATGACTCTCACGAAGACAGCCATATGTATAAGAACACATGCATGCACAAACATGTTTAAAAAGAAAGGGAGGAAGGAAGGAGGGAGGGAGGAAGAAGGAAGGAAGGAGAACGGAGGGAGGGAAGGAGGAAAGAGAGAGAGAGGGAGGGAGGAAGAAGGAAGGAAAAAAGGAAGGAGGGAGGAAGAAGGAAAGAAGGAAGGAAGGAAGGAAGGAAGGAAGGAATGAAGGAAGGAAGCTATAATGGCACTTGCCACACAAGCCTGGAGGTCTGGGCTCTGTCACCAGAACCCACATAGAGGGGAAGGAGCAAACCCATTTTATAAAGTTGCTCTCCATCCTCCACATGAACACCACAACATGCATGCACCCCCAACAGCAACAACAAGACTATTTAATAAGCAAAGCAGAAACGGTTTGTCCAAGTTGCTGAATGTATTTGTATTTGATTCCCTCACCTTCCTTAGACAAAATCCAAAAAGTCATAGCCATCCCAGCACTCATGAGGCAGAGGCAGGCAGAGCTCTGTGAGTTTGAGGCCAGCCTGGTCTACAAGAGCTAGTTCTAGGACAGCCAAGGTCACACAGAGAAAGCTTGTCTCAAAAAACCAAAAAACTTAAAAAATAAAAAATATAAATAAATTAATTAATAATAATAACATTTATTTATTGCGTACCTACAGTGCACTTGTGGAAGTCAGAGGACATTTGTGGAAATCCTGGGTTTAGAACTCAGGTCATCATGTTCGGGAGCAGCTGCCTTTATTTGTTATGTTGCCAATCCTGATTTTCTTATATCTACCTACCTACCTACCTACCTACCTACCTACCTACTTATCATCTATCTATCTTATCATCTATCTATCTATCTATCTATCTATCTATCCTCTATCTCTGTCTATCTATCATCTATCCTCTGTCTATCTATCTATCTGTCTGTCTGTCTGTCTATCTATCCTCTATCTGTCTGTCTATCTATCTATCATCTATCCTCTATCTATCTATCTATCTATCTATCTATCTATCTATCCTCTATCTATCTATCTATCTATCTATCTATCTATCTATCTATCTTGCCTCAGGCTCAGGCTGAACCCAAACTTACTATGTAGTTGAGGATGAACTCCTGTTCCTCCTGCTTCTGCTTCCCAAGTGTTGAGATTCCGGGTGTGAGCCTCCAAGTCTAGTTTCTGTAGTGTCCAACGTTACATGCAGGCCAGTCAAGGGCTCTTCTGTGGAGCCAAATCTCCAACCTCCGTTACTGCTTACTGAGACAGGGTTGCTGGCTGGGAGATGGGTTTTTTTGTTTTTGTTTTGTTTGTTTTGGTTTTCTGAGATAGTGTTTCTCTGTGTATCCCTATTCTGGGACTTGCTCTCTAGACCAGGCTGGCCTCAAACTCACAGAGATCCTCCTGCCTCTGCCTCTTGAGTGCTGGGATTAAAGGCATGCACCTCCACTGTCCGGTTTGGGAGATGTATTTTGAACACTCTGTTCCCCCATTTCTCTTTGCTGTTTAAATGGACAGTAGAAATTCTCAAATGTTATCTGTGACTCATGTGTACCCCAGGGCAGCTTCGATCCAGGTCCTATGTATGAGCCACTTTCAGGTTCACAGTCTTTCCCCTATCTCCGGTGGGTTGTCTCTTCTGCCCTCTCTGTGTCCCTTCCTCCTCTGTTTCCTGGTCACACTTCTCTCTAATCGGAGAAGAAATCCAGTTCAGCGGGGATCTTTTACAGCCTTGTGGGCAACCAAGAGGACTTACACCAGGCAACGAGAAGTAGTCCTTGAGTTTTTCCAGGAGGTTCGTGCACGTGTGTGTGTGCACACACACACATGGAGGGCTCATGTATGTGCAGGTGCGCGTGTGTGCACTTGTGTGTGTGCAGATCAGGTCAATCTTGGCCATCATTTCTCCAAGAGGTTTCCTCCCTCCAACTTCAAGACAGGGTTTCTCTCTGTATCCCCGCCTGTCCTGGAACTTGCAAAGTAGACCAAGCTAGCCTTGAACTCACAGAGATCCACCTGCCCCTGTCGTAGAATGAGAAGGCCCTTCCTGTAGAGAAGGGATCTGGGGTGGAGAGGTTCAGGCTCACAGCTCAGACTTCACATGACTCTCACAGCTGTCCAGTCTCTAAAACATTGCCCCAGTTTTATTACAGAAGAGAATCGGCCCTGTGTTTTTAGCAGTGTACAGCCAACAGGGCCTCAGAGCCAGGAGCTGACTGAGCCTCAATGGTCACTTATTACCTTTTCAGCACGTCCCTCTTCTCTTTCCTGTTCCTTACTTACATATTTATTTTTTTAACTATTTATTGTGCGTGTGTCCACATGTGCGCTCACACACTTGCATGCCATGGTGCACACGTGGATTTCAGAGGACAACTTGTGGGAGTTGCTTCTCTCTTTTCCCCATGCAGGATCGAGGGCTGGATGCTCTGGGCGACCTTGCTGGCCTCTCTCCTTTGCCTGGGTCTCAGAAGTTCACGCCGACATGGCTTCTTCAGGGTTAATCCCTTATCAGCGCCCTGCACACACCAGCTGTGTGCTTGTCTGTTATGGTCTGTGGTCTCTACACACAGTGACCCTCGGGATCTGTCAATCTCTACATTTGCTGGGTCGCACAGCAACTACACATAGTAGATGCTCAGTGTACCAGTGTCCAGCAGGTAGCTTGGCGTCCTCCCTTACTGCACAGCCATGCAGTGGGCGGGGAGCATGGTGGGAGACATCGACAAAGCAAAACAGAGCACAGGGCTGCTGAGAAGGCCCAGCTAGGCCACCTGCAGGGTTCAAGGACACAGATCCAGCACCAAGAGGCAAGGGCAGAATGGCCTTTTGCATTTCTGCTTCTGGCCCAGAGCTCTGTGGGAGGTGGCTGTTGCTAGCTGACTGCTCTGGCCTCTGGGATGCAACCGTTAGGACCTATTCTGTCTTCCAATCTTTGCAGAAGTCCTTGGCTCAGCCCAGCTGTCTTGGAGGCTGGGGGGTCCCAGCTGCAGGAACACAGGTCTCAATGTCCCTATTATGACTGGAGAGCCCCTGAAGTGGAGGGTGAGGCTGGCCCCAGCAGACAGCCACCTGAGACCCAGTGTGCAGGCTGTGTGTGGGTGGCTCGAAGTCCTCCCCTTTCCAATGTCATGGCTGCCTCCTCTGGTTTCCTGCTTACCTTCCCCACCCTCTCTTTTTCCTGTGTGTCCCATGGACTCACCAAAGGGCAGGTCGTGTGTCCTTGCTGGTGACCGGCTTTGTGACCCAGGCTCAATCCGACTCCAACCTTCCACTGTCCCCCACCTTTGCCTGGGTAGAGTTCTAACGGGGAGACAGCAGCTGTGACACTATCAACCAGGCAGGTGTTGCCATCTCTCCACCCGCCTGTGCCTTGCATAGACTTAGTAAGAGGATTCTTTGTCATCTGTAAGAGCATATAGGGTCATTCTGAAGGTTGTTCTGGGCCTCAAAAACTGAGACGGGGCTGCCAGGGGAGCGGTTTATTTAGGGAGCACAAAGGGAACCTCCCTTTGTCACCTATCAAGGGTGACACAGCAAGACCAGGACAGGGAACAAATTTATAGCCATGGTTGGTCCCATGGGGTTCCAGAGCTCTGCCGAAACCCCAGAGCTGTCCCAGCGTTTTGTCAGTTGACCAGTGTACAGGGAGGAGTTGGACAAAGCCACCCTGGAGTGGATCTCTACCTCCTCCAAGCCTTTATCTGACTATCAGCCAGGGAGCTCCAACAAGCCACTTCCTGTCCTAGCTTTGAGTTGAGGGGATTCAAGACAGTGTAATCACGCAGGGTGGGGTAGGAGACAATGCCCTTCCTGCTAAAGGAAAGCCTTCGGCGTGTTCACCGGTAAGATGGGGGTGACAATCACCTGTCACACAGCCTGCAATGGGCTGTCCTGGAAGAAGGTTGGGGTGACCGGAGCAACACCAAGCTGTGGGCTGCTTTTCAGAAATGTTCAGAGTTGGAGGCAACTTGATACCTCGATGGGGAAACTGAGGCCACAGGGGACCGTGGTCTGTTCAAGGTTCCTCAGGAAAGGAGGGAGGAACCACCTCACCTTAGGAGAGGAAACTGGAACTTCTTCCTGTGTGCTGGCATGTGCTGTGGGCCTTGAGAAGCTGGGTTTTGAGCTTCCAACATCCTAGGGAACCATGCAGGACGGTGAGCGGCTCATTTCGTGGATGAGAAAACTGAAGCTCAGCAGGGTTGTGGTGGCACACGGCTTTAATCCCAGCACTCGGTAGGCAGAGGCAGGCAGATCTCTGTGAGTTTGAGGTCAACCTGATCTACAGATCGAGTTCCAGGTCAGCCAGAGCTACCCAGAAAGACCCTGTTTTGAAAAACTAAAACCACAATGAAAATCTGAGGCCTGGAGGTATTTGGGATGTTTCTCCGAGACCTTCTGAGGTGGCAATAGAAACTGGACTCGATGCTGAGTCTATGCTCACAGTCACCTCCCTGCAGCTCTGTGAGGCACTGTCACCAGGACTGGGTTGGGGCAATGCCAGGGGTGGGGAAGAACTGAGGATGGTGATGGGGGGATCTCTTATGGTACTGTGCTTCTGTGCCCAGCTTCCCCATGTGTCCTTGGACAAGTGAGTCTTAAGTCTGCCACCCCCAGACACCAGAGATGGCCTACAGACAATGTCTGGTTCCTACTGGGGACAGTGACCTGTTCCCTCACTTCAAAATGTCACAGACTCAGTAATGCAATTTAAGTGGGGGTCGGCCTGGGACTAGGCCTCTCCACGTCCCTGTCCTGTCCCTCAGGGATCTGCCTTGGCCTCCTCCAGGAACTTACCGTTCTCAGATGCCCGTCCCCCTGCTTGTCACTAGTGAACTTCCCAGTGTCCTCTGAGTTTCTGATAGAGTCCTG
This sequence comes from Microtus oregoni, assembly GCF_018167655.1. Taxonomy (NCBI): domain Eukaryota; kingdom Metazoa; phylum Chordata; class Mammalia; order Rodentia; family Cricetidae; genus Microtus; species Microtus oregoni. The sequence continues at coordinate 29,591,090 of NW_024543062.1, read as the reverse complement.
GAAGCTGTATGATTATAGGGTCTCATATGAGGACAACATGCAGAAGTCTGTTCTCTCCTTCCCCTTCTATGTGGGGTTCAGGTCATCAGACTTGACCACAAGTCCCTTTACCCACTGAGCCAGCTCACCAGCCCTCTCTGTAATTTTGACCGAATGTTCCCTCTATCACCACAAGTGAGTCCTGGAAGGTCTTGGGGTTCAGAAGCAGCAGCCAGATGGTCCCCATGTCTGAGTCTGACTATGCATGGAGTGGCATGTTTATTACATGTTTGTTGCATGAAAGGTTTGAATGAGCAAATGTTGCCTGGGTGTCTCGGGAGCCTGCTCCAGCTCCTGGACTGCTCTCAGCATATTGAAATGCGGGTCAGGTGTTCAGCTATTCATAGTGGTGGCAGGGGCTTAGCAAGAGAGGCTGGGGCCCCTGGGAGAGCCCAGGGAGAGAGGCTGGGAGCCGTGATCACAGCGAAGATTACAAGGCTTGTTAAGCAGAAATCTTCCCCAGCAGATGGTCAGCAGGCGCCAAGGGCCCAATCTGGACACAAAGCCCTTTCCTGCCGGGAATCCCAACCCGGAGCCTGGAGCTCGGGAGGATTGGGTCCCAGGATGCAACACGGACAGTAAGTGGTGTGACTTTGCATGCATTCAGCAGCTTCCCAAGCCAGGCACTCCACCCGTGCAGTGTTTGCCAACCTCCTGCTCCCCCTCCAAGCCCCACAACTCTCCCCATTTCACAGAGAGGGAAAGGGGTTAGTGGAGTGAAACATTGTGCCTGAAGCCCTGGTGTCTGTGGGTAGACCCAAAAATTGAACCCAGGCATATGGTATGAATCCCTCCCTGCTCCATCCCAGATTAGCCAATCGAGAAGAGTCCTGTGAGAGGGGCATGCTTGTTAGGAAGCATATGTGAGTATAGATAGCTGATACATTTTTTCCAACATGGAGAAACAAAGCCTGGTTCAGTTGAGGCTTATGAGACAGTTTGAGTTCAGATCCCTGCAAACATGCCTTTCCCTGTACAGAATTTGGTGCTTGGGTTTGGCATTTCCTCTTCATTAAATTGTGTGTGTGTGTATGCTGTGTGTGTGTATGCT